>NC_083237.1:27948847-28255658 GCF_032191835.1 Heteronotia binoei
ACAGCGGGGGGAGGACCAAAGTAGTGTACATTATTCTCCTCTCCCTGTGATCTGAAAAACAACTCTGTGAGGCAGGTTAGGTTGGAAGTCTGTGAATGATCCAAAATCACCCATTCAGCTTCCACAGCAAGAACATGGGACTGGCAGATCACACTCTGAAGTTTTAACTCCTATGCCACACTGGCTGTCATAGGGTGGCTGCTGCTGAATAGTAGCAAGCAGCGAGGCATAGGGTAGCCAACCGCGAGGTGGAGCCATCCTTTTATCTGCCCCTCTGACTTCAGGTTTCCATCGCCTTCTCCCAGCATACTACCTCTACTTAGGAAAAGGTCTGTCTTTCTTCTTCACAGTGTGAGAGAGACCAAAGCAGCTTACATCATTCTCCTATCCCCTCTTTGATCTGAACAACAACCCTGTGAGGTAGGTTAGGCTGGAAGTCTGTGACTGGTTTGAACCTGAAAAGGTACCACTAAAGGCCTCTGAGTGAGTGTCCCCCCAGCCTTGCTGTCTTCCCACCCACCCAAGTGAAGGCATTAATTCCCCCACACACACCTCAAGGAGAGGTGATCTCTGCCATCTGAATAGCAGTTGTAATTCTGAGTGCTCTCCGGCCCTCACCTGGAGATTGGGAGGAAATGGCTGGTAGCATCAAGCAAATCACAGGCAGACCTGCTCCGCAAGCCTCCCTTTTGATCCCTCTGTTTATCTGCCGGTGTTGGAGTGGCCCCTCCCTGCTGTGAATGAACACTCATTTTTTGTCAATTGAAGAGATGTAGGAAGTAGATAGAATGAAATTTAAAAACTGAAAGACAGAGATACAGATAAAGAATGAGAAAAAGAACAGAAGGGAGAGGTAGGAAAAAAGGAGGAGAAAGGAATGAGAGAAAGAAAAATGGTGCAGTTCTTGCCTGATGGAGCTGGCAGTGGGAGAGCAGAATCAGCCAATAGCAAGGCAGAGGCAGATTGCAAGCCAATCCTGCAAGAACATGGGGAAGGCTGCAGTGGGCAGGTGACAGAGAGTCTACCCAATGGTAGTGGGAAGTGGTGGCAGAGTGCCAGCCAATAATTGGTGCAGTACAGTCCAAGTGACTGCAAGAAATCAGGATGCTGGGATTTGCCACCGCAACTTCGGTTTTATGACTAAAGGATGATTTAAAACTGAAAGATCCGCTTTGGTATGATAGTAGAAAATTGGCTTGGGATAATCCTATTATATATTCACTTTTGGCAGTTTGGTATAAGTTAAATGGTAGTTTTAGTTTGTGTTTGTCACCAAGTTGGTATTATTTAATGAACATATACAAGAACTTTCAAACTTAGGTAATATCCAAACCTGGAGAAGTAGTAACTTGGATACTTTAGAGGCGTACACAATAGGTCAATAGATGGTGGTGGTGATAAAAATGAGGGAGGATAAAGTCCCCATTATTTCAGGGTGGTTCCCCCCCCATTCCAAATCAAACATTTAGTATTTGCATTTTTAAGGTAATATGCAGGTCTAAGATCTAAAAGATCTTTTGAAGTACTGTTCTCTGGTAATGTCAATTGCACTGTTGTATTCTTGGCTAATTAATATGGACAGTAGTCCCTCGAGTTATGCTAGACAATGAGAAAAAGATTTGCAAATTACTATCACAGAAGAGGATTGGGGTTGGCTTTGGGAAAGAACTGTTTCTAGACTATTGTCAATGAGTCTGAAAGAAAAGATGTATGAATTACTTCTCCAATGGAACCTAACTCCCCATAAATTAGCCCTTATGCATAGTACATCAGAGGATAATTGCTAGAAATTTAATAGTTCCTCCGCAGATGTGTTCCTTATTCTCTGGTCTTGCCCTATGATTAAAACATTTTGGAAGACTGTGGTACATTATGTTACATTATGTTACTGAAATGCTGCTTATTACAATTTCTTGTAAAATTACTGGGGAATTTGTGTGTATGAATATATTTACTAAGTGCATGTTTGTATTAAAATAATTTTTTAAAAAATAAAAAAATAAACTTGTGCTGTTAGACTGCTATAATTTCTTTAGTTTCTTTCTAAACAGTTGCCTGCAGAGTTATTCTTCCTCAAATCCTTTATTGAACAAGTCAATTCTGGCTTTTGAATAACAGGAAACACCCTCACATCCAGACAACTGCACCCCAGGGATTCTTCCCAGGCCCCAAAAAGTCTGAACATCACTCACCAGTTCCAGCATTGTTCACCAGGCAGTCCAGGCATCCGTAACGTTCTACAGTTACCAAAATCAACCTCTGCAGGAACAAAGTTGAAGAGACATCTAAGGCAGGGCAAGGACAGCAACAGAACTGAGAATTCTATAATTCCTGAGCTTCAAGCAACCATTACCTACTTGGGGATACACCTGTTCCAGGTGTTGACAGCAAGATATGAAGGATGGGCAGCAAAGGAGCCTGGGGGAAGAAGGGAGAAAAACAACCGAAGAAGAGGGCTCCTGTGGGGGTTGGGGGACAAGCCTGATTCAGCCTGGGGAGAAGGTTGCTCAGGCATTTGGGGGTTGAGGGTCTTTGAATCATGAGCTACCTCCTGTTGGAATATAACAATGTCTTGTATACAAGGATGAAGAAGAAAGATTTCACAGGGGGCAGCAAGTTCTACTTAGAGAGGACTTTAGGGAGAAGAACCTTCTTTCTAAAGGGGCTTCTCTTTGCAAAATTGAGTTCTTAGGCTTGCCTTCTACAAGGCAGAAAGGGTTACATCTTCTGTTTCCTATCCACTTTGTGAGTTCCACAAATAAAGTTTTCTTTCCTCTTAATCAGATCTGTGTCCTATAACACCTCCAACCACGCTGGGCCCAGAGTTAAGGGGGGAATGTTTGTCCTCAGCTTCTGAGCCTTGTCCGGACATGCTGGGCAGTGAGGAGAACTAGAAGCTTAACGCTGCTGGAGAAACTAAGTGGAACTTCAGGGCAAGGACTTAAGCAGAGGAGAGACACGTGACACCTTAGGCGATACGCATATTCTGCATTTATGAAAGAGGAGCATAAATCAAGGGGAAAGGCTTAGCAGAAGAGTGTTAAGGCCACTTAAATACATGAGAATATAGAGAACAGTTTTAGTGATGGGTTCAGAGATGAAAGGACATTTCTTGGAAATGCTAAAGAAGACCCCTCCCAAGAAGCACCACTCTTCACCCAGTTTTAGCCTACCTTAATGTCTGATTCTTTGCCAACATCACAGACTTGGTAGAAAGCCTCCCCTGGGCATCCAGAAGCCTGCAGCTCCCTCTGAATTGCTTCTCCCTTTTCCGCTGCCAGAGAATAGAACAGAATAGTTGTCAGCAGGATAAACCTTCTCACCCTGCCTTTTTTGTGCAGCCTTTGCTTTACCCCTCCATCTTCCTTTCCAGCTGTGCCCAGGCTGTAAGTACACACAAGCACATTTGCTAAATGACTTAAAGACTGTTGCTCTTCTCCCTTGGTAGTTTTCTCCATTTGGAGAAAGGCAGGCTAAAAGGGCTGCAAACTAAACAAATACATTCTGTTTTATATGCAGAAATCATCTCCTTGGGCAGACAAATGCTGTCTAGTGTCACCTACTGAAACAGAGGAAGACAAAAGACTTGATGACTGACTAATATACTGATCATACATAGCCAGAAGAAATCCAATGATCCCAATTTCCATCACATGCATATTTCTCTCCCTGAATTTGCAACATTCTACTCAAGGGTGAATATAACTTTCTTAGCTGTGCTCTCTCTTGCAGGGCCTGAAGCCACTCTGGCCGTGATCTTATCATGCCAGCTTACTTCATTTCTGACTCTACTACCATAAACCTCATATTTTCTTCATATTTGCTAACCTGAGACAATGGAAGCAAGAGAGCAAGGGGCTGCATACAGGGATTCTCCCTCCCCTGTGCTGAAAGATCTGCAATGGCAATCCATCTGCTGCTGGAAAGTCAATCCATTCTAGGGTTGCCAAGTTCCTCCTCTACTGCGATGGGGGAGTTGTTTTTTGCACACACTTTATGCGAGCGATGCAATGACGTCACCTGGAAGTGACATCATCGTGCTGAGGGACACTGCGTGGGGATACTCTAGGACTCGCTCTAAAACTGCTATGGTACCATAGAGTTTCACTGTGATTCCTAGAATGTCACACCAGAAACACTTTAGGATTTGCGGTAAAACTCTATGGTACCGTAGAGCTTTTAGCACGAGCCTTAGAGCGTCCCAGCAGGATGGCTTCACTTTCAGGTGACATCATCATGCTGGAGATGACATGCACCAACAGGGCTCTTCGGGGGCAGGGATCCCCCCAGCAGTCTGCTTCCTGCTGGTGAATTGGGGGCCTCCTGGGTGGGGGATTCCCCGCCCCCAGCGGAAGTTTGGCAGCCCAAATCCATTCACAGTTCTGGTTCTTACCTTCAAGGCTGTCAGTAGCATGGAGCCAGGGTCCTTGAAGAACTCCCTCATCCCGTATTGTTTGCCACCCCCACTGCCAGGGTTGAAGCCCTGCTCTGTGTGCCTACAGAAGTGATGTGGGTGTTCATGAGACCCCAGCCCCTCCTCCTGCTGAGATCCCTCAAACTGATTCCCCATCTCCTGTTGTTTCTTTTGAAGGGCATGCCCTTAAAAGCCTAAGCCCAATGCGGACCCTGAAAATGAGTCTCAAAAATACACCAAGTCTGCTGTGACTAAGGTAAGTTCTATCACAGAGACACTGGAATGCATAGAGGATTTACCTTCCCCCAGCTTCAAAGGATACTTCATCAAGGTATTATGAACCATTTCCAGCCATAAACAGCTGGACTTCTCTTAAGTATTTCTAATCAAACCCAGACATTGATGAAGACAACCTAACATCCAATGCACCGGGGTAAGCCTTCAGGAGAACCTTTCAACCCTTCCTGTGGAAAAAAAACCTCTGTATGAACAGACAAGAGATCCCTGGTTTGCCCTTCTGGAGACTCCCTTAAGAGCTTCTTCCCAGTCTCTGGGTCCAGTTCAGGTAACATGATGACCAGAGAAAGGGGCTTTTGCAGTGGTGATTCCTGACTTCTTTGGGAGGTCAGGCCTGTCTGGTTAGATCTTGGAAGCTAAGAGCAGGGTTGGTACTTGAACAGGGGATACCTCAGAAGATTCTGCAGAGGAAGGCAATGGCAAACGACCTCTGCTTCTTCCGTGCCAAGAAAAAGTCCCTTGCTGGGGTCACCATAAGTCATTTGGGGGTTGATGGCATTGAGAGATGTTCCTGACCTGTTTAATACTATTCCACGTGAGCCCCACCTGGCCCAAACAGTTCTTTTTACCCACACTTCTAATGGAGTTGTTCTTTTAAAATTGTTTTAACATTCTAGGGTAAGGTCTGTGTTATGAAAATCCTTTGGGTCTTACGAAATCCTTTACATTACACCAGGGGCTTTAAATTAACAATTTATGCTTATGAATTTATTTTACTTCGTAGTTGCCTTAAGAAGGACCACTGTTGAGGTGGCAGATTTATTCTGAAAACAAGCAAGGGGACCCTGTCATGGGGGAGGGGGAGAAAAGGGACTCTAGACGCACCGCTGGATGCTCGTGAACAGAAGACCACTTTGGCTCCCTGGTGAACTGGAGAGCAAAGAGAAAGGAACACAAGTCAAAACTCAGGGGCTTGGCTCTCTCACAGATGCCCAGCAACAGACTTATTTATTTGTTTCAAAGACCCCGTTCTTGCATTCCCCACCCCACATTTAGGACTTCAAACAAACTCAGAACACTTCAGGGGGCAAACAGTTGTTTTCTGTCTCAGACGGGCAGTCTTCTGCAGGCAGATCTTCCTCTCCAGAACAAACTCTCTCTGATGATGGGAGCAGAAACCCCCTCCCCCAGAGCCCTCCATCAAGACCCTTCCAAGTGGGTAGCCGTGATGGTCTGCAACAGAAGAGCCAGATTTGAGTTCAGGAGCACAAGATCTCCAAGGTTGCTTTTGAGAGTCAAAACTCCCTGTATCATCACAAATCTGAGACTGTAAAGTCAGATATACCCTGGAAATTGTCTTTGTTTTTTTTGTGCTACTGTGCTCAAATCTTCCTGTGCCAGAGCCATGAGACCAGGTCTTACTCTGGAAATGTGGGACATCCAGTGCCTCCCACCACAGGCTCACAGTCCTAGGATCAGTCAGATGGTCACCTGGTATTCTGGCAGCCTGCTTCAAGAGCTTTACAGCAGGTTGAAATTCAGCAGGTGCAGCTTCGACTGCTATGAAAATAGGAGTTGTCCACCCCTCCCCAGAATCTGAACCCAAGCTAATAGGTGTCATTCTTGTAACCTGTTTTCCAAGCAAGGAATCTGTTCTGGAACACACACGCATATTACTTTTTATAACAAAAGTAAGAGATTTGTGACACCTTAAAGGCAAGTGAAAAGTCGCCAGTCCACAAGACCTTATGCCAGAAAGTACTACTACATGACTCTTTTTTGTGTTTGTGGGACAGAGAAAAATGCTTCTGAGGACATAAATAGTACATTTTCCTCCCTCCCAATTTCTCTCCATCCCAGATTAGAGATGACGGGAGCAAGACTTCCTCTTTCTGGCCAGCTTGACCCTGGCCCCCGTGGGCAGAAATATACCCCCTCCTCCATAGCCATTTATCTCCATTCTCACCAAATTCTTTCACAGTGGCCAGACCAATCCCTTTCGTGCCACCAGTCACAATCACCACCCTGCCCGGGTAATGCAGACAAGTTGCCATGCCAGCTGTTTGCTTCCGTTGCTCTTAATGATGAAAACCCATGTACAGCTTTGGTTATATAGACTCTTGGGTGGAGCAATGCAACTACTTAATTGGTTGGGAGGGGAGTCCATGAATCACAGAGTGGCTCACAATCTCCTTTGTATTCCTCCCCCACAACAAACACTCTGTGAGGTAGGTGGGGGTGAGAGAGCTCTCCCAGAAGCTGCCCTTTCAAGGACAAACCTGCAAGAGCTATGGCTGACCCAAAGCCATTCCAGCAGCAGCAAGTGGAGGAGTGGGGAATCAAACCCAGTTCTCTCAGATAAGAGTTCGTACACTTAACCACTGCACCAAACTGTCTCTCTAAACTGAAGCATGAGAGTTGTTCCTTTCTGAACTGGGCGAAGAATAACTGGGGATATGCATTTTCAGAAGCTCCTGTGTCTGCTCCAAGTGATGGCTCCATTGCTGAAAAGCCTAAACTGAAGAAGCAGTAGTCAGGAGCTGTGAAGGAAGCAAGTCTCACTGGATCCCCATTTATGACCTTGCTGCTGAAGATATTTTTTTGTAATATGACAGGGGAGGGATGGGCCACCTCTCATGCATCTCCTCTTCACTAAAAACATTTCCTCAAGAAAGTGTGTCCCCCTATATCATCTCCTTAAATTCAGCCCCATTTCTTCTCATTTGGACTCTGCGTCCTAGCCTTGAGATTAGGGTTGTCATGTTCCTTCTCTTAACCAGTGGGGAATGGAACGGGGGGGGGGGGGGCGGACTTATCAGGAGAGGGAAGGAGGCCCAGGCTACATTGTTGGTCACTTGGGATTTGGCAAAAACTCTATGATGAAATGACTTTTACTGTAGAGTTTTTGCCCAAATACCAGAGCAGCACCCAGACGTAGCCAACTAGATGACATCACTTCCAGTACACACTGGAATTAATGTTGCCACATTGCCAGAAACGTAGCCTGGGCCTTTGTCTTGCGCCTGGTAATTCTCCCCTCACAGGCCAGCTGTTTTCTGTGAGGGTTCTTTCCCTAATTCATTTATTTGAATGTTTTCAATTAATAACTTTTTTATAATGATGATTTAAATATTCAGAACATGAACAACAACAATTTGAAAAATGATTTTTGGTCGTCCTAATTTATTCCAATAATGAAGTGAGACGTAGCTTGTTAATGAACTGGCCCTACTTGTCTTTGTTCTTAGAGCAGATTGGTGGAGTCACAGTGCCAATCCGCCTTGCTTGCTCACTCCCGCACTCATGCCAGGAAATGCAGGAGGGGTGCAGGGGAAGATTTTGCTACCACTTCCCTACTTGTAGCTATTTGATCCATCTCAGAGACTTTGGAGGATGGGGTGTCTGTGAGAGCAGAACGGGAGGCAGCAACTGTGCCTGTCTGAGCTTGACTTTTTAATCCACCCGAGGGAAGTGCCTATGTTGGCTCAAATTGGCCATCTGAATCCAGACTTAATGACTAAACTCCACATCGAGTTTGGGAATATAAACTGCTGGGTGGAGAAATTGAACTACTGAATTAGGATGTTGGGAGTAGGGGATGTAACTGCTTTGCTGAGTGTCACCTTGCCAGTTGTGAAGCATGAGAGCTTGTCATCATTGAACTGGGAGAAGAAGACTGAGGAGAGGCTTTCTAGAAGCTTCTGTGCTTTGTCCAGCTTACAGGTTTGTTTCTGGAAGGCCTGAGCCGAAGAAGCAGTAGGCAGGAGCTATGAGGAAAGCCACTCCCACTGGATTCCTATTTCGAATCATTCTGCTAAACTTTTCTTTTTCCACTGCTCAGGTTATTTCCCTTTGATGGGACATGGTTCTCTAATGCATGCTAAGTCTCATAAATGGGAAAGATTGCCCTTTAATTTTGCATACAAAAACCTGGATAAATCACAGAAAGGAAAGTGGTCCCAAAGGATCATGCATTTGCACACGCAAACTAGGGTTGCCAATCCCTTCAAAATACCTTCTTGGCCTACTGTAGTAACATGGATGAGATGATTGCGTGCTAAGCTTACTTCCACACACTTTTATATCATCTTTATTGAATTAACACCAAGAACGCAAAACAAAGGTTGTCTCCCTGTCTCTCCACCCCATGAGGGTTCAATAGGGAATTATACATGAATATACTTTCAATCAATTATTTCCTATTTATTTCTCCTGTCTTTTGAAAAAAATTAAATTATGAAGTGTCCATTGACTTCAGATATGCAGATGATACCACTCTAATGGCAGAAAGTGAAGAGGATATAAAGAACCTCTTGTTGAGGATGAAAGAGGAGAGCACAAAAATAGGCTTGAAACTCAACATCAAAAAAACTAAGATCATGGCATCCGACCCCATCACACCTTGGCAAATGGAGAAGACATAGAAATAATGACAGACTTCACATTTCTGGGATCCAGGATCACTGCAGATGGTGACTGTAGCCATAAAATTAAAAGAAGTTTGCTCCTTGGGAGGACAGCTATGGCAAACTTGGGCAGTATAATAAAAAGTAGAGACATCAGACTGCCAACAAGAGTCTGTATATTCAAAGTGATGGTATTCCCAGTAGTAATGTATGACTGTGAGAGTTGGATGATAAGGAAGGCCGAGTGCAGAAGAATAGATGCTTTTGAGCTGTGGTGCTGGAGAAGAATCTTGAGAGTCCCTTGGAATGCAAGAAGATGAAATCAGTCAGTTCTAAGGGAAATCAGCCCAGACTGTTCCTTGGAAAGTCAGATGCTGAAACTCAAATACTTTGGCCACCAAATGAGAAGGGAGCACTCACTGGAGAAGATCCTGATGCTGGGAAAGACAGAAGGCAAAAGAAGAAGGGAACAGCAAAAGATGAGATTGCTGGACAACGTTACTGATGTAACAAACATGAATTTGAGCAGACTTCGGAGGATGGTGGAAGACAGAAGGGCCTGGCATGGGGTCGCAAAGAGTCGGACTTGACTGTATGACTGAACAACAACAACATTGACTTCAGTGCAGGATAGTGCATGGAACACAAAGTAAGATTGACCATGCGGAGAAAAGGGCAGAGGGGGCAGGATTCTTGAAGGCATGCCAAGTCTTGGAGATAGGAAGCATTACATTTTAATTATGGATACAACAAACTGGAATAAATTTCATAATGAAAGGTGCTTCTCCAGGTATGGAGTACCCTCTGTAATATGTAATCCCCCACCTTTTCCTTACTTCTAGTCACCTTGTACATTTTTGTTTATTTATGGGGAGAGTCCCTGTTCCCCCCCACCCCCTACATTAAGACAGTTCCTGGTTACCATTTTCCTGGCATCATATGAGCCGCATCTACTCCGGAAGAGCATCTTTCTTTGAATCTACTTTATATCAGAGTATCAAACACTTTTGTTTTGGGACTTTATTTCATTACTTTGTTCAAAAATGAAGAATGCAGTGTGAAGGATCGGCCCCTTCCCAGCCAAGCCGGCATCACCGACGTTCAGGTTGGGGGCCGTGATTGCCACCCGGAAGGAGGAGGTGGCTGGCCGACGTCCCGGGCATCCGGGTCTTCCTTCTGGGCATGGCATCAGGACTATATATGGCCCTGGCCCCGCCCAGAAGCATGCAGTTTGCTTTTGGCTCTCTGCCCTCCCGCCTGCCTCTTTTGGCAGTACAGGTTTTTACCGGTCGCCTTATTAGGGGCCAGGTAGGAATTTTTTCATCTTCACAGAATTGGCCCATGTGGAGTTATTTTTTGCCTACCTTGTACTGTCTTGTAGCATTAGGGAGTTTAGCATGAGTTTTGTTTTTGGTCGCATGCTGGAGGATATATTGGCCACAGTGTTTTCAGGGGAGCACCTATAGCTCAGCACCAGGTGTGCGGGTGGTCTGTATGAACCGCAGATGGGCTGTACGGCTCAGTGTGGGGAATGCAGATCACGAAGAAGTCTCACTTGGGCAGATCTTTTCCATGGGGGATTGATGCTGTCCCAGGTGGAGGATGGCTTTGGGCCTGGCCGCTCAGCACCAGCCAGAATACATGGGCTTGTGCTGGGGGCAGGGTGGCTTGCCCTCCCAGGACAAGGCGGGGTCAGGGTGTTGACCCCAGGGCTTGTCCTGCTAGGCCATACCCCTGCCAGTTATAAGTTTGCTCAAGTTTGTTTCAATAAAGCGGCCCAAAACACTGTGTCAGCCTCTTCATTCCGACTGGGGGGGGGGGGGCAATTATATGTGGATTGAGAACAAATATTCCAGTAGAAGGTTTAAATCAATTTGAATGTATTACGTTTGGCTACATATTACATGGTTCTCTTTTAAGTTTTTTTGCCAATCTAGTCCGTGGTTTCCCTTAGCGTTTATTAATTTTCCTGGCCCTGTCATATTTCACTGATGTAATTCAGGGCCAGTTCCAGGTTCTTGGGGCCTTTAGGAGAACAGTTCCCAGGGCGCCTCTCCCATCCATCACCCATCACTAAGCCCTCAGGCCCTTCCAGCCATCTGACCATCTCCCACCTGCTGGGTCTCCTTCCCCTATCAAATTACAAGCTGCCCCAACCATCCCTGCTCACAGCTGCCTCCAAATCCTCCCTCAGTGTCACCAGGGAGAGCAGGCAGCAGGGGATCATGGGGGCTGCAGCACTAAGCAGGAAGCGAGCTGGGGGTGCCAACTGGCAGCCGTGGAACCTACAAGAAACCACTGACCCTGGCAGCTGCCCTACCTGAGGTATGCTGATGCTCGCCCAGTTGTCATTGTGCTCTTTTGTTATTTTCACATTCATGTTTTGCCCCTCCAAGTGGGAATAAAGAGACGGACACAATTAAATTGGTGAAACTATGGGCCACTTTATTAAATAACACAGCAATGGCAAGGGCAACCAAACTGCGGCCAGGTCAGGGCCAGGGGTCTCATCAGACCGCTCCGCTGTTTTTTCCAGCGGGCGAGAGACCCGGCCCCCCAGCCGGAGCTGTGAGCCACAGCTTCCATTAGGCAGGCCCAGCAGGGAGGCTCACGCCGGAGGGCCCAGACACCAGACACGAGTCTCAGCGAAAGGCACCCATCCAATCGAGTCTCCAGGACAGTCTGCATTCACACACCTCGGGCCACACCCAAAGGTTGATCCTGCCAGACCCCTAACTCCCCAAAAGGGGGAGGCTAACTGGTCCTCCCCAGGCCGCATGGTGCCATAAACCCTGTAAAACCTGCCCTAAAAAGTGACCAAGCTATACAAAGGCACCAACCCGAGGCCAATTCCTCAATCCACTGATATGCTATGCAGGGTAGGCAAAAAAAAACCCCAGTCACCAGCCAAACAGCCGGGGAGTAAAAAATTTCTACCCGGCCCCTCCACAAAAGAGGCGACCAGCAATTGCCTACATAACAAACAGGGCGGGTGGGAGGGCTGAGCACCAAGAGCGGACTGACGTGACGAGGAGCGGAGGCTTCAAGGCAAGCTCTGAAGCCCCGCCCCTGCCAGACGCACCTGAAAGCGCGCCAAAGCATCCGCTCTCCCTCCGGGGGGGGGGGCAAAATCTCCCCTGCAGCCACGCCACGATGCGGCGGGCCACAGGAGGCTTCGTTGCCCCCCCCAAGTTGGAATAAAGAGACAGACACAATTAGATTGGTGAAACTATGGGCCACTTTATTAAATAACACAGCAACGGCAAGGGCAACCGAACTGCGGCCAGGTCAGGGCCAGGGGTCTCATCAGACCGCTCCGCTGCCTTTTCCAGCGGGTGAGAGACCCGGCCCCCCAGCCAGAGCTGTGAGCCACAGCTCCCGTTAGGCAGGCCCAGCAGGGAGGCTCGCACCGGAGGGCCCAGACACCAGACGCGAGTCTCAGCGAAAGGCACCCATCCAGTCGAGTCTCCAGGACAGTCTGCATTCACACACCTCAGGCCAAACCCAAAGGTTGATCCTGCCAGACCCCTAACTCCCCAAAAGGGGGAGGCTAACTGGTCCTCCCCAGGCCGCATAGTGCCATAAACCCCGTAAAACCTGCCACAACTAAGGCCAAGTCTCTACTTAGGGCTTAGCACCCACTGAAAGGCCCAAAGCCAACACAAGCCCTTGCCGCAAATCCCTCAGAAAAAGCATATTACCCTTTTCCAAGAGATGCACCCCATCCCCTCTGTAGAGGTCAGGACATTCCCTAGAAATATCCGTATGGGGCAAATAGTGGCCCAAACCACCCTCCAAAACCTTGCAAATCTCTTTATTTGCTCTGTAACGAGCCCTTTCTATCCCAGCTGGATTCCAAGCACTGCGCCACACCAAGCGCGGAATCATGGCCAACCAAACTATAATGGTACCAGGCCATCTGTTCCTTATGTACTTGAAATCATCTCGGGCCTGCAAGATCAACGCCTTGCCTTTAATCATCCCAAGATCATTCCCTCCCAGGTGAACAATTAATACCTGCAGAGGAGGTCCCATACACCCGTGAAACAAAAGGAGGAGCAAGCCAGGCCACTGAAGACCCCGGCGCCCCCGCCATTCAACCATAACGTATTTGCTGAGCCCCAGCTGAGAGCCAACAGCAGTTCTCCGAGCTTGATGTGCCGCCCAAAACACATAACTGTGCCCGCAGATGAGAACTCTGCTCCTCCGGCCAGGAACAGCAGCATCTAAAAGGAAAAACAACAAGTTATAAAACCCAAACCTTAAACTACCCCAGCTCCTAATCACAAACTACTAGCGAAGCAAAGGGCGAATATAACCTTTGTAAGCCTGAGACCACCAACGGCCAAGGCGCTGAATGGACGAAGTAGGATAACCCAAGGCAGCAGCCGTAGAGGCCGTGGTGATTCTAAAGGAATGGGTACCAAACCTCACTCCAGACAACCCCAACAAGGCTAAAGCCCTGAACATCATGGCCCAAAATTGATGTTTTGTCAGAGGGCTGCCTCCAAAATGACAAAACAACAACCCTTTGCAGCCTCCCCGCACAGCCAAATAGTCGGCCAATGCGGAAACTGGCAAAGCTCCACTTCCGAACACGGACCCAACTCCAGCACAGTCCCCATGCCCTCTTGATCCGTTTTGGATCGCCGGATAGTAAGAACCGCCTTACCCCCTGACAACTTAATATCCCTCAATAACAATGCCCTACCTGAAACATCACTCTTGGAGCTTGCCACCAATTCACTAACCCTCAGCGCCCCAAAAAAGGCCACCAAAGAGGCTGCGTGAAACAAAGCTGCCTCAAAATGAGACACACAAACTGCGCTCCAAACCCCCTTCAAACCCCGAAGAATCTCAGGAGACATAGGGGTCCTAGTATCAGGCTTAGGCCCAACCTCCTTGGACCACCCTTCCAGCATCTTTCGAATACAAAAATCTGCTGTTTCCTCTTTATACCCTAAGGCCTTGCTAGTGAAGGCCAGCGCGGACATGCGTCCCCAAATCGATCACACGGCCAGTCCCTTACCTCTTAAGAAAACACAATAATGGAACAACTGCTCCACTGGGAGAGGCCAAACAATGCGATACCCTACCTCAGCCCTAAAGTCCTCAAACTGCCATACAGCACGTTCATAAGACTTCCTGGTGCTAGGTGCAATGGCTAAGCCTATCGCTCTGCAGGCCTTGGCTCTCCAGTCAGCCATAGCTCCTGGGGCATTGGCGCCGCATCCAGATCGGCGTCCGGGGCCAGCTGACGAAACCTCTCCATCTGTTTACGAGAGAGAGTGTCAGCCACCCCATTATTCACCCCAGGAACATGCTTGGCCAAAAACAAAATGTTAAGCCACAGGCAACGCAGAGTGAAGGCCCTCACCAACCTCATAACCCGCTGCGATTTGGACGAAAGGGAATTAATAACATGAACAACCGCCATGTTATCGCACCAAAAATGAACAGTGCGATTAACCATATTGCTCCCCCACAGCCAAACTGCAGCCAAAATGGGAGAAAATTCCAAAAACGTGAGGTCCCGGCTCAAACCGGCCTGCACCCATGACTCTGGCCACACCTCCATGCACCAGTGTCCATGGAAGTAGACCCCAAAACCTAATGACCCAGCTGCATTGGACATGACCTGAAGCTCCGCCTCGAGCCTCATGTCCTCTCTCCAAAAAGAAATCCCACTAAAGGATTCAAAAAACTCCTTCCACATTTGCAGGTCCTCCTTCATGCTGCTAGTAACCCTGGTCCTGTGCTGTGGCAAGTGAAGGCCCGCCATAGCGTCACAGAACCTGTGAAGAAAAGGCCTACCCAGAGCAACCACTTTGCAGGCAAAGTTAGGATGCCCAACCAACTGCTGCAGCTCAAGCAGCGTAACCTTTTTGTGAAGGAAAGAACTAATCATTTCATTCAAGTCCTGCAGCTTCTGACAAGGAATCCTAGATGACTGCTAGAAGAAGATTAAAACACCCTATCATCAACATCAAGCCGCATTCCAAAGTGACAGGTGCCCCGCCCCCCCCCCCCACCTCCTGATCGGTAAAATGAATGCCAGATGTAGTGGGATTGTACTTTTTGGGGGAGGATGAGTTGATCCACTTTTAAGAAAAAACTATTTTTTTTTTTTTGCTGCCCCATTCTAATACATTAATTGTAAACATCCTGCATTTTCTTATGTGCTTTTCCACGTTAAATCCTAACATTTACCTAGCATCTTCAGTGCCTGTTCTCAGTGGATTAAAAAAGCACACTTTTGTTATTTACCAGCACACATAGCAAGATTGCCCAAAGGACTAGTTTGGCAGGGATGGTCACTATGAATCAGCTAACAAAGAAATTTTAGATGTGCAGGAAAAGAGCATGGCAAAAACTCCTTTTTATGCTTAAGATTTCCTTTGCATCCCTCCTCACACACCCCTCATCCCCCCCCCTTCCTGAGAAAAAGGCTTACTTCTCCCCAGTGTGCAGGCAGGCACAATGTAAAACACCTAACAGCATTTTAGATGTGTCTGTTTGTTTCCCTCACACTTCAATGCAAAGAAATGTCGTTGTACACTATATTTGAAATGTTGCAGGCAACTCCTGGTTGTCACAAGGCGTGTCCCATGCGACATTTAAATACACCAATGAGTTCAGGTGGTGCTTTCTCACGGAACTCTTTAAAATAGGGAGACTCCCAGCCCCCCACTCCATGGCCTGTGTTTGTTGCTTATGGTTTCCCAGCTCTGTTGAACCATCATTTTATGAAGAAATGAATGCTGTGGAGACCGATGGGGTTCCTGCTTTGGAACAGGCTGTTCATGAGAATATGAACCATGGTGAGGAACCTGTTTATGAGGAGATGATGCATCTTTCACCCAAAAGCTATGGTGAGGAGCCTGGACATGATGAGGGAAAAGATGAAGCCGAGGATGAGGAAGAAGAGGAATGGGCGCAGTGTGTTCAGAATTGGGTAGAGGATGTAAGTAGCACAAAGAGAACGGGGATGCTGTTGATAGCGGGGGTGAGGCTGGAAATATTTAGAATTGTGTTTTTTCTCTTGCAGATGGAGGATGAAGGATTGTATTGGAGACTGATTGCTCAAATTATGGAATTGGCGCATAGTAGAGTGGGAACAAGCTGTTGTAAATTCTGTACAACAATAACATATTGTCAAGAGAGTAGTTATGTGAAAAACGCAACACACAAGAAGACGGGACAGGATGAGGAAGAGGAGGCGGAGGAAGAAGAAGAAGATGAAGAAGAAAGTATAGTGTGTGTCGAATATTCCCTAGAGATGGTAAGTAGCGGGGGGGAACGTTGGAAAGATCACAACAGTGCGGGGGACAGGATAAACATCGTTGTTTTTTCTCTTGCAGAACGACTATGACGATGTGAGGTGGGAACAGTTTATACAAATTGTGGAAGTTGCGCATGAGAAAGTGAATCCTTCATGCTGTGATTATTGTGGAGAAATAGCGTGGTATCAAGAACGCAGCTGGGTGAGAAAGAAAATGGAACGCCCACAACCTCCCTGCGTGCGAGATTTATATCCGGGTGTAAGTCTTCTTTATTTAAGGGGTGGGGGGATGCTGATGTCTAGAAGGGAAATAGAAAGACTTAGCCACTTTTTCCCTGACAAGGTAGGGAAAACTCGAGCGTATTCAAAGGTGGCGGATGTCGTCCCTGTGAAGCCGGAACCAAGTTGCTGCTGGGAATGCATGACCGTATATAACATGCAATCTGTAAAGAAGGATCGTGAGGAAGATTCCCTAGCAGATGCCGAGCACGGTACCGCCGGTGATTCCAGACCGGACATGACTGATACCTCTGGAGATTCCGGAGCAGACACGGAGCATGAAGCCGCGGAAAAGGTGAGGGAACCCCCGGTTGATGAAGCGCAAACACCTGAACAGCCAACGGATGCTGATCCAGCCAAGGAGGGGGAAGAAGAAGACACCCGTCCCTGCATTGAGGCTTTATTCCCTGTTGTAAGTGTAATAAAACTGCACCAGCTGTGTGAATGTAACAAAGCGCTAGTTGAACTAAAAATGTGTTTTCTTCTTTGAACACAGGTGTGGGACAGGCCCGTTGATTTCGCACTACTGGCCAGATGCGTTAGCGAGGAGATAAACCCAGGCTGTTGCTACCGCTGCGGACTGGTCGCCCTGTTTCAAAAGACGCCCAAGGCGCGTCTGTAGATGTTCCAAAGTTTACGGTGTTTGAAGTAAAGGGGGCAGACCTGTGTAAATTTCTGCAAAGGAAAGCGATGGAGCGTGATGAGAAGCAGAAACAACTTGGAGAAAAAGATGAGAATCAGAATGAGTCAGAGTGAAGATCGCGTTTTTTTTTCTGTATATACGCAGCCTAATAAAAAAAACTTTCATTGTGGCAAAAGTGAGCAAAGTGTCATGACGTGTCACGGGGATGTGTTAAAAGGGATTTATTATAATCCGCGGGAGGTTGGAAGTTTTGGGGATATCGAGCCGTTATTTCAGGCAGCCTCTAAGAAGGGGTATAAGCTGAGCAGAAATGAGGTGAAAGAGTGGTTGGACGATCAGGACGCATACAGCTTGCATAAACCGATCAGGGTGCGCTTCAAAAGGAACAAGGTAATCGTGGGGAATGTTGACGAGCAGTGGCAGGCGGATTTGGTAGATATGCAGCAATATTTGAATTACAACGGGGGCTATAAATATATTCTGACAGTAATAGACATCCTGTCTAAATACGCGTGGGTGGTGCCTCTGAAAGACAAGGGTGGTACTGAGGTTGCAACTGCTTTTAAAAGCATTTTCAGAGGATCAGGGAGGGTCCCTCAGAAGCTGCAAACTGACAGGGGCAAGGAGTTTCTTAATAAAAAAGTGGGTGCTCTGTTAAAGCAACACGGAGTTCGCCATTTTGTCACCAACAACGATGTGAAGGCGGCTGTAGTGGAGAGGTTTAATAGAACTTTAAAGACCAGGATGTGGAGATATTTTACACACAATAACACTTTTAAGTATACGGATGTGTTACAAGATCTAGTCAAAAGTTATAATCATAGTCACCACAGAACTATTCAGACGCGGCCTGTAGATGTCAAACCCTCTAACGCGCTTACGGTGTGGAGGCGCGTGTATGGTGCGGTCCTGGGGTCTCCCAAAAAAGAAACACAAGTCCTGTTTAGAAAAGGGGACCGCGTGAGGGTCTCTAGAACAAAGGGGACATTCGAGAAGGGTTATGAACAGAATTTCACAGATGAAATTTTTATTATAGAAGAGGTGGGGGGGAGGGGCGAGAGGCCCGTGTACCACCTGGTAGATTTTGACGGTGAACCGATCCTCGGGGGGGTTTTACATGGAGGAGTTGCAGAAAGTGGCTCGTTGGAAAGACAGAACATACAAGATAGAGAAAATTATAAAAACCCGGACAAACAAGAAACAGAAGCAGATCTTAGTGAAGTGGAGGGGGTGGCCACCAAAATTTAACAGCTGGGTCCCGGCTGAAGACATCGTTGAACAGGATGGAAGATGAAGGTTTTTACATCACGCTGCCCAGCAACGCTTCTAAGAACCTATTTCCTGAAAACACCAGTTCGGCTTTCACGGTGCGCTTGTTTAAGCCTCTGGATTTGAGGGGGGAGTGGGAAGTGGGGTTGGTGGAAATTCAGTATCCCTGCACAACATCTATATGCGCCCCCTCGCCCAGATTGCCCGGAGATTTGGGCTGGGTTGCCATCAATACGCAGATGACACCCAGCTCTATCTACTAATGGACGGCCGGCCTGCCTCCGCCCCGGGGAACCTGGACCAGGCTTTGCGGGCTGTTGCAACGTGGCTTAGACTGAATGGGCTGAAGTTAAACCCAGCGAAGATAGAGGTTCTCCATGTGGGTCGTGGCACTCTGGGGAAGGAAATATCTCTCCCGGCCTTTGACGAGGCGCCACTGAAGACGGCGCAGCGGGTAAAGAGCCTGGGAGTCTTACTGGAGCCTTCATTATCAATGGAGGCCCAGATAACAGCCACTGCCAAATCAGCATTCTTCCACCTGAGGCGGGCGAGGCAGCTGGCCCCTTTCCTAGAGCGTCAGGACCTAGAAATGGTGATCCACGCGACGGTCACCTCAAGACTGGACTACTGTAACGCTCTCTACATGGGGCTGCCTCTGTACCGGACCCGGGAGCTACAGCTAGTGCAGAACGCGGCAGCCAGGCTGTTACTTGGTCTCCCAAGATGGGAGCATATACGGCCGGGGCTGCGCGGACTGCACTGGCTGCCAATTGTATACCGGATCCAGTACAAAGTGCTGGTCATAACCTTTAAAGCCCTATATGGCCAAGGACCGACCTACCTGAGGGACCGTCTCTCCCCATATGAGCCCCAGAGAGCACTGAGGTCAGTGGGGAAAAGCAGACTGAATATCCCTGGGCCAAAAGAAGTTAAACTTCAAAGCACCCGCACTCGGGCCTTTTCCGTTGCGGCCCCACAACTCTGGAACCAACTCCCAGAGGAGGTGCGGGCCCTGCGGAACTTAGACCAGTTCCACAGGGCCTGCAAGACCGCCCTCTTCAAACAGGCGTTCACCAATAACTGAATTAATGTTTACCGCCAGATTAATAACGTTTACCGCCAGTGTTGATTTAGGAATGTTTTAATTAATTATTGATTATTGACTGATTTTAATGTGAATTTTAATGTGAATTTAATGTTTTTATTACTGTATTGTTTACTTGAAATGCTGTTAGCCACCCTGAGCCTGCTTCGGCGGGGGAGGGCGGGATATAAATAAAATTTTACATTTACATTTACATTTACATGGTACACGATCAGTAAGCCACAGATGTTCCAAATCTGTACCGAGACTACTAGAAACGAATTCCAGGTGAAGCAGGGGTATTACGAAGACGTCCGCCATATATTAGACGCCATGCAGACGGCGGTACGGAAACACACCGACACCCCCCTCCCCCCCGATGTGCGTTTCCTTTATGACCAAACAACGGGGAAAACTAGATTTGTCGGTTCGAGCATTACGCACTTCATCGTGGGTGAAGAATTAGCTCTGCTCCTGGGGACTCCCGCTAACGCAGCGTTCAAAAACATTCAACACGCAACAGATATTACCAAGGGGTTTAATTCTCTGTACCTATATACGGATATCATAGAACACCAGCTGGTAGGGGACACGGCAGCGCCCCTTCTGCGTTGTGTTCCGATAAGAGGGAAAACTCACGATTTTGTCACAGTCATCTATGATGAGCCCCACTACGTCCCCGTCAACAAACAACACATTGAAACGATCCACATAGAAATAAAGACGGATCAGAATCAACACGTGTCATTCCGCTACGGCAAGGTCATCGTAAGGTTGCACTTACGACCGCGGAAAAAATTGTGATTGTGAAAGATTATGGGGACCCCTCGATGTTTAGGGGCTATTACCGTTCACAGGCCGGTTACGCTCTCCCTGGATTTCACGGTGCGCCCGTTATGTATGGGTCAGGAGTTGGAGGGATTTTTCGGAGGCTTTTCCGAATGGCCGTACCGCTTTTTTAAAAAGGGGCGGCTATCATCAAGCCGCACTTGAAAACAGCGGCTCACAATATTGCTCAAGATGTCGTGAGCCACGTGACACGTCGAGTTATGAATAAACTTGACCCCCAGGAGGGATCGGGCTTTCTGTATCTTAAAAGAAGGGGCGGCCTTAAAAGAAAACGGTCTACTACACGCGGCGGCCCCCCGAGACCCGTTAAAAGAAGCTGTGGGGGCCCCAAGAAGCAGAAAGCCTCGAGGAAGAGGGGAGGAAAGAGGAAGAAGAAGAAGAGGACTTCTCATGGGGGACTCGAAGATGCTTTATAAGCGACTATGGCGTTCATACACTGCGGCTCGGAAGAGTGTGTGAAGTCGGAGCTCGATCTGTTCCAGATAGCCCCGACACAAACATGCATCGAGAAAAGCCTGTATATTAAAGTCCCACCCCTATCAGCCCTTACGGGGTCCGCACCTCTAGAGTTCTACATAGCCGGCAACAGGGAAGATTACATCGATTTAAACAATACACTTCTCTACGCGAAATGCAAAATTACTCGAGAAGACGGCACGGACCTCCCTGCTGACGCTAGAGTGGCGCTGGTGAACTACCCTATCACATCCATATTCAGTCAGCTGGATGTGAAGGTCAGAGATCGGCTGATCAGCCAGAGCAATAATTGCTACCCCTATAGGGCGATGATTGAAACTCTGCTCAATTACAGCGGGGAAACCCTAGCCACACAATTTTCAGTGGGTGGTTTTTATAAGGATACGTCTGGCCACCACGAGTCCACCATCCTGGCAAACCCTGTCAACAAGGGATTTGCCAAGAGAGCAGAACTAACGGTCGAGAGCAGGGTGATAGACCTTTTACGTCATCTCCACGCGGACCTATTTTTTCAAGAAAAACTGCTGCTAAATGGGGTGGATGTGAAAATCAAACTAACCCGCAGCAGGGACGCCTTCTGCTTGATGAGCGGTGCGGGAGACGCTGCACGTTTTAAGCTACAGTTGGATTCGGCCTCTCTCTTTGTGAAAAAAGTGAGGGTGTCCCCGGTTGTCTGACTGGCCCATGCTGAAGCACTGATGACCTCAACAGCAAAATACCCTGTGGACCGTGTCAGCGTGAAAGTGTTCAGTATTTCTGCAGGAGCCCGTGTAAGCAACCAAGACAACTTGTTTTTGGGGCAGCTCCCCAAAATGGTGGTCATGGCTCTGGTGGACAATGACGCTTTCAGCGGCAGCTTCGCCAAAAACCCTTTCCACTTTAAAGATTATAACATTAACTTTGCGGCCCTATATGTGGATGGTGAGCAGATCCCCCCCAAACCCTTCCAGCCCGACTTTGCCGCCGGGAACAACGTGAGAGAATACATGAGTTTAGTGCAAACGGTGGGGAAGCATCTTCAAGATAGGCCGCTCTTGATAGATCGTGACGAGTATCGGAACGGGTACACTCTGTTCGCCTTTGACCTCTCCCCCGATCAGGAATGTGCAGACCATTACTCCCTGATCAAAACGGGGAACCTGGGAGCCGAAATATGCTTTGCAGACGCGCTTCCCCAAACTGTGAATTTGATTGTGTACGGGGTGTTTGACAACGTCATCGAGATCAACCAAAACCGCGACGTGCTCTTTGACTATATGTAACATGGACACTGTCCAGCTAACACGCGTCTTACTAAACAATCCCCACACCCGAAAAAGCTTCTTGAACGTCTTCCCCAGCGATCAGCTGCCTGTTGAAAGGGTGTCCCGGAGGCCCGTCTCTTTAGTGGTGAACACGCATCCCCACGACCTCCCGGGAGAACACTGGGTGGCGATTTATCTCAGCGACCCCGGGACCTCCGAGTTTTTTGACTCATTCGGCAACCCACCCTCCAGCCCCCTCTTTCCCCCCACCATAATGGACTTTTTAAACAAGAATTCTAACGAGGTGCACTTCCAGAGGAACCGTCTCCAAGGATCAACGTCTAACACATGCGGACAACACTGCCTGTTTTTTCTTCACCACCGCTGCAAAGGCACCCCATTTCACAAGATTGTGAAGATGTATTCTCCCACCCCCAAACTGAATGACATGATGGTCATGAGTTTTGCAAAAAGCACCCTGAAGAATTCACGGGCTTTACAAAACATGTACACCCCTACCCAAACATGTGTTTTATGCGGTCCCCCCTAATAAAAATATGTTGGAATATTAAAATGGAGTAAGAGTGTGTCTTTTGTCCATAAAATACTCGGAGGCGAAAGGTTTGCATTTACAAAAATTTATTCTTCCATAGTCAACCACGCAGGATGCCTTTTTCTTCTTTTAGAAGAAATAAGGAGGGGTGAAATTTTTTGTTTTTTAGAAGAAATTACAGGCGTGCGCTTTAAAGCCGGAGGCTGAGGGCTTTTCAGGTCTTCCAGCATTTTTCTAGCAGTCGGGGTGCCCGCCACTGAAGAGGGGACATTGAGTTCAGCCAGAGCCCTCATAAACACATCCAGGCCTTTAGGCGATGGGGCGGAAGAGGGCGGACGAGTCTGAGTAATAGCCTTGACCAAGTCAAGCATATGGCTTCTGGCAACAGGGGTCCCTCTGTAGAGAAAAGTTCCCCTTTCATCCCAAGAGGCAATTTCTTTGTTTTGATCCATTTTCTTTAGTAGCACAAGGGCGTTGTTCCTGTTTCAATGCGGTAGATTCTCTATCACCTCTTCAAAAACCGTTGCATTTTTTTTTATCAGCGTCGGATGTTAACACAGGTTGCGGGAAATACAGATCCAGCTTAGTTTTCTCTTCCTCGCCCATTCTGATGTGGGTGAGATATTTCTGAAGGAGAGAGGCGTAGGCCTTGGCCTTCTGGTATTTGGACAAATCCCCCCTCTCTAGAACCGTTTTCATCTCATTGTCTAGAGAGTGCACAACCGCGTGCCTGATGGGTTCGCTCTCAGGGGGGCGCTGAATAGTTAGACGATCTAGCTGCTGGCTAGGGACCAGGTACATCTTCTCCGCATGATCCATCAGGAGGGTGTTAAAAAGCTGGTGAGCAAGGGCAGAACAAAACCCAGCAAGGATCCTATAAAACCCCCCTGTTGTCTCACCAGTTTCTTCTTCTTTGTAAGGGGAGTCTTAGAGCTGCTCAGGGTTTTAATCAGGGACCGTTTTTTTCGCAGGACAGTCTTCTGCTGCTGTGACAGGGGGATGACGCCTTTTAGCGTATTTAAAGCTATCTCCCCGATTGCCTTTATTAAATCGTTTGGAGCGGCGCACAGAATAGCATTCCTCAGATGAGGGGATGATTTGGAGATGAGTCTCAGGAGACTCCCGTTTCTTTTTAAGCAGGTTGACATGCTTTTTCCGTGCCAGGCTGACGCTCCTTAAAAGCCCCGCGGAGTTGAGCGTCAGCGCCTTTTATTCCCCCCTCCTGTTTTTTTAATAACATAGCAGACCGGGAGGTCTGGGGGAAACATCCCTGTACGAAGTCTGTAAGATTCCGGCGTTGTCGCGTTTAAATCCACCATCAGGTAGCCGAAGGGCTTCCCCGTGGCATCTTCATAAGCCTCCATAAAAAAGGCAGCTTTCCCGGGGTACATCTGTCTGGCTAAAGTCGCTATCTGTAATTTATCTCTAGGGTTTTTAAATAACACCATGTACTTGGTGTTCAGATTGATGGTTCTGCTGCTCTTCCCCTGGCAGAATAGATTCTGTACGATGTAAGTAATACTCAGATTTCTGTGATGAACGTATCTGGTGAAAGCGTTTTCGATTTTGCCGCTGTCGGAAGCACACGCCATCAGATCATCCACAACGACGAGATTTATTTTATTAACAGGTAACAATTCATTATCATTCAGATTGGAGGGCAAACCCTCTACAAACTTTATAAAAGAATAGCGTCTGAGCAATTCTTCATACAATGGCTGCCAGCATGCGTAAAACCACACAATATTTTCAGGCATGACAGAAAGCGTAGACTTTGCGTTCACAAGTAATTTTTTTATAAAATAGCTTTTCCCGCAATTGCTGGGTCCTGCCAAGATGGCCGAGAAAGGGTGACGCCACCTCGTATCCATTTTAATAACCGTAGGGCAGACTCTTAAACCCCTCCCTGAGCACTCGTTTGTCATAAACAACCTTCAGAGTTTTTTTAAGAAATTTTGTTTTAATAACAAAGTTCTTTTTGTCTCTGACTATGCCTGGGTGACTCACAGCGATCTCGTCAGACTCAGAGCCAGAAACGTGCATGAAAACCAAATCCTTCAAACTGTCAAAATGGATCTTTTCACTATTAGAGGCATTCAGAGTAACACCCTTAACTTTCAGACACACTTCCCCTCCTGACAGCTTGTACCCGTAAGTCTTAGGACCAGCGGAAACAAACTCCGTTATATACTGCCCAGAGGGAACCTCGCTCATCAGCTGACCTAAATAACATCCTAAGGGGGGATTAGAGTCACAGGGCCGGCTCACAAAGATCACGGAATCGGTATCCATGTACAAACACCTCTCTCCTAAACTTTCAATGAGAGCGTGGAGTTCCAATCGCGCATAAGCTGTGGTGAACACCGCTATGAACACGTTTGTGTATCCGGTCTCTGTCAAACGCTCCCCAGCGTGCTTCCAAGACACACATGCTACATCCTCGCTGATGAAACTGCAGGCTGTGGGCTCGTAATTCTCTGAAAATACCAGCTCAAAAAAGCGGTTTGGATCTCTCACAATTTCAGTGTTTGGCAAGTTTGTTCTCTGAGCAAATTTACCCCACAGAGAATTGAGGAAAAGCTTAGCAATCTGGCGCTTTGCAGGGTTGTGGCCGATATGCTCGGGGCGGAGGACACCTTCCTTTTTGTAAAAATCAGCGACGTATTTCTCTTTATCAGCCTGTGTCACACACCAATCGGGGTAGCCGGAAGATTCCTGCTTCTGCCTGAGATGTCTTTTAATGTATTCTGCGAAGAGCTGGCTGCTTTTCGCCTCAAAATGCCAAACTTCAAAGATTTTCACAACCTTGTAGCCTTTGGCCAAAGCGGCGTGCAACTCCACGGTGACCCACGTGCCCGTCAGAGCCCTCTCCTCATCAGAATGTAGACATGTTTCCTGTTGTTTCGCTTCAGCGCAGGTCCTGCACAGTGTAAAAAACAGCTTCCCACCCACCCGGGATGGCAACACGGGAAAAAAAAGTCCCCTTGGGGGATAGACTTTAACCTTAGCCAACCCAAAATATTCTGTGAGAGGCGCAAAATTATTTTGAATGATCACGGGGTGGCCTAGAGGGTACACCTTTGTAGCGTTCACAAACGAGTACAGACTGGTGAAATCGTAGTAGTGTATTTGCTCTCCTTTTCCAGCTTTGTAGTACAAGGTAATGGCGTTAGTCCGCCCCCCAAAAAGCGCATCTCTAGGAATCAGAGGATCAGGAAAGTCTGCATCTTTAAGAAAAGTTTTCACGGCATCGTCGGTGTTCTTAAGACTGTTCCACTCATGCTCCCATATGCTCTCAACTTGAAACCCCATCCTTTTAAGGTCATCATGCTTCCGCCTTGTAGCACCGTAAAGCTGGTCAAATGTTTTCCCTGCTAATTTATTGATTTTGTTAGGTTCATAACATTGCGGACAGCCGTGCCAATAGCAACCGTTAAACTCAAAAGCTGTTTTCTTCCCGTTCAGCACCGCAAACCCGTCTAGGAAATACTTCCCAACCTTACGTTCCTGCCCCTTTAAAGCGTGCTGGATTTGGATTTTTTCAGAGTGTTCCAAGTAGCAGAGCCAACGAATAGAAGAAGTTGAAAACCTCTTTGTTTCCCTGTGATAGTGGTCGGGGGGTGGAATGGCCACAGAGAGAGGCGTCAGAAAATTAAACCTGTACATGGCTAAACAGACCCCTGCCAACGTGAGATATTGTAGGGGATCTATACAGAGACCGTCCCGTGCTGTCATGCTCATAATTTCGGTTTGGTACAGCGTACATGCCTGTTCCAGAATGTTCACATCTTGCTGGCAATAAAAAGCTAGTTCTTTTTGGAGATCAAAAGTTCTAGACTTGTTCTCCTCATGCCATTTTAAGAAAGCCTCTCTTTCTTCGGGCATCATCAGGTCTACCCCGTAGTATTTGGGCTCTGGTAAAAGTCCCACATAAGTCTGATTTTCCTCAGTGTTGAAAAAATGAGGAAAATAGCCCTTACTCTGGGAAAATCCTAGAGCTTTCGGCAGCTTAGAGAGGGCCATGGGGAGGTGGTTCAACGAATCAATGAATTTTATGTCGAGACTTTTTATGTTCACGCCCATTAGCTTTCCCCCGAAGGCTACCAGTTTGGGATCCAACCTCTCCTCAATCAGCTGCTTAACAATAAAGTAAGAATCGTAAGCCTTGGAGTTATGGGCGATGAATGTAGTATGCTTAAACTGCTTTTGTGCGGTAATTGTGTTAACAAACTGATACACACATGTTTCACCCCTGAATTCCCAAGATTTACCACTGGCATGCCATTTTTTATCTTCCCCCAAGGCTTTAGCAAAAACATAATTGGGCCGGTGCACACCGCCTACGCTGTCTTGTGTGCATTCAAAATCATAAAATATGTATTTTGACGAAACGTCTGGATGCTTCAGAGGTTCTAAATAACACAGCCTGTGGAAATCTTCACCATCCTCCAGCTTCCCACCGCATTGTCTACAGACCCTCCCACGACACTCTTCAAACAGGTGCGTAACTTTCTTGTAAGAACTGCATTTTGTACACCATGCCCTGGAGGGACATGCTGTTTCACCTCGGGCCGCCAGCTCACCATGCCTCTTAAAACAAAAGTCGCTGCTACAATACATGCAACAGTTGGGACATTTCTTAGGCATCCCTAGGATTGTTTTACATTCAGCGGTGGAACACATTCTACAAAATTGAGAACAATTATGGCTATGGCTGTATAGGGTGTGACAATACCCGCAATAATTCCTAGACCCGAAAAACCCCTTAATGTGAAGAATGCCATAAAAATGATCACTATGTAAAAGCATAAAATGGGTCTCAGGATATTTCGGGGGCTGAGCTTTAAATATAGTCCATCCCTTATCAGAACACAACACAACATGAATGTTCACTTTTAAATGTTCCTCAACCGTTGATATGTCACAGAGACCCACCTTTTTCTGATCAGACCACCCTAATTCGCTGTGTAATTTTCTAGCTGCCTCTAACAGGATTGCATCAGAAGGATCCCCCGCTCTTTTCATCACACCCATGAGCCCCGCCACGAAGCATAAGTTGCTGTTGTAATCTGAAAAATCTACCAAAAACCGACTTTTTTTTCAATTATTGAACTGTAAGGGATAGACTTGATTTTACGCTGAGCACCGCCCCTCGGGGGCTTTGAAACAGTCACAATTAAGCGCAGCGTGTCGGTGCTGAGTATTTCTCTATTGCTTTGCAGCATATTTACCACAAACTCCAGAAACTCGTTAGCGTTGAGCTGGTCTTTCTTTTTCTTAAATGAAAATAATGGGTTCTGAAGATCTTCCCCCTCTAGGCGCATTTGAACAAAATCTCCCTCATCTATGCCACTGTTAATCTCATCCAGAACATCCTGGATCCCCCTCGTTAGCACCTCCAAGGCCTGTGCAAAGGAGCGCACGTGTTCTAAATTTACAAAGCGAAATTCCTCACTGGTTACCAAAGACCTAAATCTTTCATAGGGCCTCTGCCACCCCCTCACACGTTCCACATAGACTTCAGGAGGCTGTGGGGAGGCTGCACAGCTCTCTGCTGCCCCCTCCCCAACCCCATTTGTGCCTGCTGCGCATGCTTCCCCACCCTCCTCTCCCTCCACCTCATCAGCTTGAACAGACACAGGGTCTGGAGAGCCCCTTACCCCTTCAGAGACCTTGTTGGGCAGAGCCCCCCCATACTGTATAGCGCTATCGGCACAGGCTGGATACTTTGCATAATTTTTAATTACTTCACTCTCATAGTTATCAAACATCATGGATATCTTATTGAAGACAACATCATGAGCCTCCTTGGCTTTCTTAATAAGATCATCTTTCTCTTTCAATTGTTGAGAGAGTTTGATAAGAGTTTCCCTGAATTCCATCCACTTTTTGGGTTGATAGCCGTCGTTTATCATGCTCCCTTCGTTGGTTCTTGCTCTGTCAGTTTTTCTCTTTTTAGGCTTAGGCCCCTTCTGGCTGTTGGTAGACACAGAATGTTTCTTTTGAGGTGCACCATCGCCCTGCAACGGCATCGCTGCTTTTGATGTTCCAGGTACCGCTTCTAGAAAATAAACATACATAGATGTAGACCAAAAAACATGTTGTGATCATATAAAACTATGCAATTGTAATGGACAAAAGTACATTAAACCTGTACAGAATGTGTTAAAAGATGATTGTGCTGCTTAAAACAAAATTATTTTTGTTAAATATGGCACCACAAAACCCCCCTATAAGGATTGTAACCAATTGATAATACATATGGTAACTTGCAGGGATATTTTGCCAAACAGTGGAAAAGTTGTGGCTTACCCCAAGGTCACATCAACAGGTGCATGTGGAGGAGTGAGGAATCAAACCCTGTTCTGCTAAATAAGAGTCCGTGGACTTAACCACTACACTAAACAGTGCCGGTTGCATATAAGGAGGAGAATGTGCTTGCCTACTATTTGGAAACTGAGAAATACAGTGAAGAACTGAGTTCTGTAATTTAAAATGGCGAGTATAAATTCACGGGTGAGGTTCAGTTAAATCAGGCAGCTTTGGTTAAACAGTTCATACTTTTCTGCACTATGAACAGTGTACTTCCTCCAAGATACTGTATTGCCAGAGGTCAGAAGATCAATATAAATACAGTGTCTGTAGAGTATCAACCGCTTGCCTGGTTCTGAATACTCATTCAGCACCTTCTGCTAGAGGGTGGAATAATTAGACCTCAAACAAGGGCAGAATATGTAAGCGAGTGAAGAGCTGTGAGGAGGTATATTAAATCTGCACCAATATGATGAACATAATCTCTCAATAAGTGTAGACTCCCTCTCTCTCTCACACACACACACACACACACACACACAGAGGGGGAGAGAGAGAGGCATGTGTATGCACCCTACAAATTTATTTAACGGATGTAAGTATTTCAATCATGTTGAGTTAGCTATAAATAATTTTATGACAAGCCTCAAATTTTATTAGTCTAACTTCTGAGCCATGGTAAACACTGTTATAGATTAAATGTCAGAACAATATTCACACCAATTGTTGTTCACACAGATAAACACTGCAGCCTTATAAATTTGTCATTATCCACATCTAGATAAGGGCAGGCCTGTGAATCTGTTGTCAAACACCCCCTTCTTAATCTGTGCACTTCATGTAGAGTGAAATGACTCATAGGAAAACTGACTTTCTTATCTTAAATGTATTAAAATACACACTATCACCCCAACCAATGCACAAAACATAGTAGTTTTTGTTGCACTCATATCTTGTTGCAATGCTGAAGTTTAGACTAATTGGTTTATCACCCCACCCCACCCCCCCTCCCTGCAAGAACAAGCAAACAGTTAGAACAGTCTAGGGCCTAAATTAGACATCACATTTTAACAGATAGGATTGGGATTGTTTTTAGACTGCAAACTACCTCAAAAACTATTGTCAAAAGTATAAGCTCAAAAATATTAAATAAGCAAATAAAGCTTAAAGGCTTTTATTGGAATGAATGTAAGTGAATGTTTGAAGGAATGGTTTATCATTCCAAGGGGTTTGGGTGAAGCAGAGTATTAAGATGTGTCAAAATGTTATTCAAAACCCCCTAAAATCTGTTGATAAAATCCCTTCTACAAGCCTGCATTACAATGTTATAAAAACTATGCAACTTTAAGTGTTAAAAGCTCTCAGTTTCATATAAAATGCAAAAGCTGCAGCCTTGCAGCTGTGCAATATTGATTTTTAAACTTTTACACTGTCAAAGTAACTCCCCTCTCTCTCACACACACACACACACACACACACCGAGTGAGATCTGTTTGGCAAACAAGGCATTTCTAAAAACCAACCATTAAAATAACATAGAGCTGATTAATTAATATTCTTACCAGGCTCCTTAAACACAGTGGCTGCTTGGGGGGGCTGCTGGAGTGTCTGCTCTTCCTCGTCTGAAATAACCTCTGCCAATAAAAACCCAGATCAAATTAATTCAGAAAAGTTTACATCATTACAACTTGTTTGTCTTATATTTTTTTTAATTTACCTATGTCATTAATGGGATATTGTTGCAGTTCTAACATGCTATTTATGACAGCTGTTTCTAATGCCTGTGATTCCATGCACACCCCATCATTGAGGTAATCTGAAACCAGAATAATGTACACATTATTAAAAATGCCTATCTGCTGTTTTTCCCTAACCCCCACAGCACAACCCCCACCATAATTTTCTCACCTTGGTAATCATTGAGCTGGGAAGCCATGATGCTTAGTTTCACAGCAGTGTCCTGTCGTACCTTTAGGCTGTCCTGTCGTACGTTTAGACTGTAGGTATAAAGATGGGTCTTCACCCTCCTTAATATAGCTGATCAGAAAGGGCTTGGAAAATATACTGCTGATTGATCATGTAATGAGATCCTGTTTCCCCCCCTGTGACAAAGTTCTTTCTGTTTATTTATCTTATCAGGTTTAAGCAGAGATTCTAATTTTAAAAGATTGTGTATAAGATTTATATTTGATGGTTTTCTAATACAACGTGTTAGTGGCTGTCACTTTAGAATATATTATGAAACATGTCTTTTTCTGTAACCTTCCGCTGATGCACATTGACCTCTGGCCCCCCTGCTTTTAGAACACTTGGAAGCCAAAATAGTATGTTTTACAGCAATAATATAACCTGGAAACTTATACCATGATTGGTTTTTAAATAGTGACTTGCAGAATCACTTCCCCAAACTTGTACCCTATGAAATTGTTTTGACAAAGCAGAGCTAAAGTGTAAACTATTTATATAATGATCTCTCTCTGAGTCCTTTTGCAAAGAGGGTAGACTATAAAGCCAAAAGTATGTTAATAAATAAAACAAAATTGCTCTGACATGCTGCTGAACTAAAATCATTTAAAACACTATTTACCGTTGCTTGTTTTTATTTAAAATTTTATTTTATCTACATAGTTTATAGGTTGCAAGCATTCAAGGCATATTGCACACAGTCAGAGTACAACCACAAAAAAAAAAAAAAAACAATGGGGCATTCTGTAACCTGTGCAACAGGATGTTTCTATACATGTCAGAAAATCCTATCTTTGTTTATATTTAAAATAACCTGCATTGCATATCTCTGTCACTACTGTCCTGCTTTGCATTTTTTCTTAAGTCTTCTACATTTTCATCCTGGAGTTGTCCCTGCAGTTCAAAAACAACCATAAAAAGCTATGGCATGCTGACTCTGGAAATGTATTGCGTGAGAACCTAATTTCCTCAGTTCTCTCTGTTTATCTTGTCCGGTCTAAACTGTGTCAGCTTTTAATAATATCCATAATTTGTTAAGATTCTTGTTGATGGTTGTCTCACAGGGTGAATACCCTCCCACGTCTGAGAGATATACATTTTCTACACTTCTCACCCATAAAACCACTGGGGTAGAGCACTTGACCTTTTAGGATCGTTTGCTGCTCAAATGCTGTTTGTCTCACAATTAGCATTATATAAAATTGATGGAAAAGCTATTTAAATCAGACCCAAAAGAACTGGAAATTTTAAAATTTCTTTGCACCAGGGGTTTGCCTGCAACATTTCAAATATAGTGTACAACGACATTTCTTTGCATTGAAGTGTGAGGGAAACAAACAGACACATCTAAAATGCTGTTAGGTGTTTTACATTGTGCCTGCCTGCACACTGGGGAGAAGTAAGCCTTTTTCTCAGAAAGGGGGGGAGGGATGAGGGGTGTGTGAGGAGGGATGCAAAGGAAATCTTAAGCATAAAAAGGAGTTTTTGCCATGCTCTTTTCCTGCACATCTAAAATTTCTTTGTTAGCTGATTCATATTGACCATCCCTGCCAAACTAGTCCTTTGGGCAATCTTGCTATTTGTGCTGGTAAATAACAAAAGTGTGCTTTTTTAATCCACTGAGAACAGGCACTGAAGATGCTAGGTAAATGTTAGGATTTAACGTGGAAAAGCACATAAGAAAATGCAGGATGTTTACAATTAATGTATTAGAATGGGGCAGCAAAAAAAAATAGTTTTTTCTTAAAAGTGGATCAACTCATCCTCCCCCAAAAAGTACAATCCCACTACATCTGGCATTCATTTTACCGATCAGGAGGTGGGGGCGGGTGTGGGGGGGGCACCTGTCACTTTGGAATGCGGCTTGATGTTGATGATAGGGTGTTTTAATCTTCTTCTACTGCTCTAAAGTATCCAGCTCGATCCCCAAAAACACAAGGCAATGGGCCGGGCCATCAGTTTTTTCCTCAGCCAATGGCACACCCAACTCAGCGGCCAACTCAATAAAGCCGGCTAACAACTGAGTGCAGTGACCAGAACCAGCAGGGCCCACAAACAGGTAGTTGTCCAGATAATGAACGACATCCTGCAAACCCACTTTCTCACGCACAGCCCATTCCAAAAAGGTGCTGAAACACTCGAAAGTGGCACATGATACAGAGCAACCCATAGGCAATGCCCTGTCCATGTAAAATTGCCCTGCAAACGAGAAGCCCAAAAGCTCAAAATCATCCAGGTGGACAGGGAGGAGGCGAAATGCAGATTTGATATCGTATTTCGCCAACTCAGCCCCCTGACCACAGCGTCGAATGACGCCCACGGCCTGATCAAATGAGGTGTACCTAACGGAGCATAGCTCCTCAGGTATGCCATCATTGACAGAGGAACCCCTGGGGTAAGAAAGATGGTGAATCAAACAAAATTTACCTGGTGCCTTCTTTGGCACCACCCCCAACAGGGAAACCCTAAGATTAACCACAGGAGGACTAGCGAATGGGTCCAAAATCCTGCCCTCCGCCAACTCCTTGGCAATTTTTGCCTCAACTATGTGCTCTAAACCCTCAACTGAACTAAGGTTTCTGGACCAAGTTGGTACCCGAGAACCTTGAAAAGGAATTCTAAAACCCAACGTAAAACCATTCAACAAATATAAACTGTCTTCCCTACGTGGGTACCTGCGAAGCCATTCTTCAAGAGGACCCACCTTTATCGGGCTGGGGCTCTTTTCCAGTTTGAGAAGGACCCCCACCTGATCTTTTCTGACCCTTGCACGGCCAAACTCTCGGGCAGTTGTTGAAGGAGTGTGGGCCAGCACACAGGGGGCATTCGTGCTTAAACTGGCAAGCTTTACGACTGCACGCCCCCTGAGATCCAAACTCCCAGCAAAGCAAGCGGGGTTGAACCACCTGCCTCGCAAAACTGCGGGAGGAGGAGGACGCACTAGAAGGAGAAGAGGAAGCCCTAGTTACTAGGTGACCACTGTCCGATCGGTCCCCCAAATTGGACCGCACAGGTGACATCACCTGCAGCCACAACTGTTGGTGAATCTGATCCCAAGGGAGTGAAGGGTACAAAGCGGCCCTCATCCTGAACTCCTGGTTGTATCTGATCCAGGCCGGGCCGCTGAACATCGTATACCCCTTGTATATGATGTCCATATATTGAATCAATGCAGCAGCCCGCCAAGGCTGCGCATGTGCTATCACTCCCGCATATATAAAAAAACCCGGAAGCCAATTGGCCCAGGTCTGATCAACCTTCCTCTTCCTAAGCTTCTCCTTCTCTTTATCATCCAGTTCCTCTTTGTCCTTCTTTTCCAATTATCTAAATAAAAGGGAGAATATGTCCACATATTCCCCTTTTAAGATTTTTTCTCTCGTGGCAGGCAGCAGGTGATCACCCAAAGGTAAGGCAACCTCACCAAAAGGCATAGCGCCAAAGGGTACCGCACCGTAAGGAGATGGTAAACCCCAGCCACCAGACCAAGCCGCTGCTGCCCCCTGCTGCCCCACCCCGGGCCAATTACCAAATGGACTGAACTGACCCTGCGGCCACATCCAATTGCTCTGCTGCTCTAAGCCTAAAGTTGAAGGAGCCCCAGAACCACCTGATGGAGCACCAGCCCCACTAGGACCAGCAGACCCCCAAGCCCCCCAAGGCCACACAGGCCCAGTGTGAGGCAAAGAGCCATCCCCAGACTTACCAGGAGGTAAAGCAGGCACCAATGCTGACCCGGCACCAACCGCACTGGACGACGGGCCTGCTCCAACATCAGAGCCAACAGGCCCCACAGCTCCTCCAGCTGCAACCGCAGCAGATCTGCCCTCCAAAAGAGACAAGTGGGTCAGTATATCTGCCTGCAAAGCACACTTAGAAACCCGCCCCTTCTTAGGCATCTGAGAAGGTGGAAACCCCGATGCCTGCTCCAATGCTTGCAGTCGCTGGAAAATGACGGCGTTCACTTCATCGTCCCCCTCCTCATCAGAAGACGAGGGGGCAGAGGACGCTTCGGGGGCGGCTTGGGAGCCTTAGGGGCAGGCTGCTTCCCCTTTGGTTTCCCACTCCCTTTACGCCCTGACATGCTCGCTAAAGAGCACAGCACAAATTGAAATTAAAGGGAGAATGGACTGCTGTGAAGCAGCTAACCACTCTGAGCCCAAAAAAGGTGAGTAACCAGAACCCACCAAACCCTTCAATTATCCTAACAAAGAAAAAGGAGGGGGCCAAAGCAAACACCTAAAATGGCAGCCGCCCCTCTAAACCTTGAAATGGCCACCGCCCCACTACACTTTAAAATGGCTGCCACCTCACTAGGTCCTAAAATGGCCACTAAGGACAAGGGATGATGAAGAAGAAACCCACAAAAAATGGCCACCAAGCACCAGAAAAAACCACCACACTAGTGCTTAAAAATGGCCGTACCACACCACCCACAGACAACAGCTCAGCCTCACTTAAAATGGCCACCAAGGCCACCAAAGAGAGGCCCCACAATATCCTTACAAAAAGGGGGGGGGGGCAGCAGGCAGCACTCTGATCAGAAGCCCTGCTTTTCCTTCTCCTTCATCAGGAAGCAAGCACCATTTGCCCATGAACAAAGGAAAAGGGAGTTGAGGGGGAGAAGCTAGGCTTCCCAATCCCCAGGTCCCAGCGGGGGATCCCCCATTTTGACAGGCTTCTCCCCGCCCCCAGCTTGCTGGCCGGCGGGGGAACCCCCGCCCTCACAGTCATCCTGTAGTTTAGAAAGCTGCAAACAGTTTTTAAAATGTGTGCCTTTAAGGCTGAGCAGGAAGCAGGAAACAGGAAGGGCTTCATGGGAAAGGATCAGTAACAGTTTCCTCAGAGAACGGCCCCTCCCTTTCTTTTGCTTTCGTTTTCAGAGCAAGCAGGAATATTCTGCAGGAAAAAGACTCAGTAAGTATTTGTGTGTGTGAGAGAGGGAGGGGGCAGGGATTCCCTGGTTTGGAGGCCCTCCCCCCTCCGCTTTAGAAAGTGTGAGGGGGGAGGGAAATGTCTACTGGACACTTTGTTATTTCCTATGGAGAATGATTCCCATAGGGAATAATGGGGGTATTGGGGGCTCTGGGGGGGCTATTTTTTTAATTAGAGGCACCAAATTTTTAGTATAGCATCTAGTGCCTCTCCCCGAAATACCCCCAAGTTTCAAAACGATTGGACCAGGGGGTCCAATTCTATGAGCCCCAAAATATGGTGCCCCTATCCTTCATTATTTCCTATGGAAGAAAGGCATTTGAAAAGGTGTGCTGCCCCTTTAAATGTGATGGCCAGAACTCCCTTGGAGTTCAATTATACTTGTCACACCCTTGTTCCTGGCTCCACCCCCAATGTCTCCTTGCTCCACCCCCAAAGTCCCCAGATATTTCTTGAATTGGACTTGGCAACCCTAGGAGAAGCAAATGAATCCAGGCAGAGAGCTTGGAGGTGCAGGGAAAGAAAGCTGTAAGGCAAGGCACAGAGCACCAAACACAGCTCAAACAGGAAGGGTAGGTCCTAATGCAAACTCATTTTCATATATTAAAGCCAAACAGCAACAACACAAGTATGACCTTTCATTTCTTTCAAGCATTTGATTGAGATGTTAGGATCTGGGATCCAAAGGCACAATTGTTAAGTCAAAAGGAAGTAAACATAAAACAACACCAGGAAGCATTTAAAGGTCACAATTTCATAGTCTAGCTGCCTGGAGCACCTTCATGTGGTCAATTCAAGCCTAACTAGAGAAGAGACATTCCAGGGCATAGCTGTCTCTTACATTATCAGAGTTGGGGCCGAGTGAACTCAGTGAAGCTGAATCCAAGATGGGGCTGCCCTCTTTCAATCTGGGACAGGTAGACATGATGAATTTCTATTTACCCCTCAAACATTACAGGACAGGGAAATGGGCAGTTGAAGCCTTCCATGCCATGGAAGTGAACCCTAATATTTGATGTGGATAAAATCCATATTAAAGAAACCAGCAAGAGACCAGTTTGAAAAGTAGCAACCCTGCCCACAAGAATACAGAACACGAGTCTTCTTTATTAGTGTGGCCTATGCGTACGGTTGCCAATCCCCAGTTGAGGGAAGAGAATTCTGTGGTTTGGAGGCCCTCCCCCTGCTTCAGGGTTTGCAGAAAGGGGGGAATGTCTGCTGGGCACTCCATTATACCCTATGGAGACCAGTTCCCATAGGGTATAACAGAGAATCAATCCATGGACATTTGGGGGTCTTTTTGAGGCAGAGGCTGTTTTTTGAGGTACAGGCACCAAATCTGATGCCTCTCCTCAAAACACCCTCCGACTTTCAAAAAGATTGGACCAGGGGGTCCGATTCTGTGAGCCCCAAAAGAAGGTGCCTCTCTCCATTATTTCCAAATGGAGGGTAGGCATTTAAAAGACACACAACCTTGCAACTGGCTCCATTCTAGGGTTGCCAAGTCCAACCCCAGAAATATCTGGGGACTTTGGGGGTGGAGCCAGGAGACTTTGGGGTTGGAGCCAGGAGACACTGGGGTGGAGCTAGGGGGAGGGGGGAAACGGTGCCGGGGACCCTGAGCCCATCTCGGAGGAGCAGCCACGGCGAGCGGAGAAGAGGTGGCAGCGGCGCGGCGGCCTCGCCCTCTCCGCCTCTGGGGTGGAAGCGGAGGGGGGGTGGAGGCGGGCCGGGGGCATGGCAAGCCGCAAGTCTGGGTCCTAGAAGGCCCGGATTCACGGCTCGCCATGCTCCTGGCCTGCCTCGCCCTCCCCTTCTCTGGTTTTGGCAGCGCTGCTCTTGGCTGCTCCTCCGAGATGGGCTCAGCCTGGACCCATCTCGGAGGAGCAGCTGCAGTGGGCGGGGAGGGGGCGGCAGTGGCGCCCAGGATTGGGCGGCTCACCATGCTCCCTGGCGCTGTTTCCCCTCCCTCCCCCGCTTCCATTTTTGGGGGGAGCAGGGGAAGAGGGTGGAAACCCTGGGGTCCCCCGCCAGGGCGGGAGGGTTGGGAAACCTACTCCATTCCCAAAGTCCCCAGACATTTCTTAAATTGGACCTGGCAACCAATGTTCTCTCTAAGCTGTGGAATCCTGTGAGCAAAAATTCTACTTTGTGAGCTCCTGGCATTAAAGTTGTGAACTACTGCATAAATTAGTTTGCTCTAGGGCCAGCTTTCCTGAGCCAAGACAAAAAATTATGAGCTGGAGGCTAAAAAATTGTGAGCTAGGTCACACTAACTCAGCTTAGAGGGAACACTGCTGGCAACCCTACTTATGTGAACTGGTGTGTCTTAAAGGGACTTTTTGGATTTTGCATTTCCTGGGGGAAAAAAGAAGAAGAAGCCTAAGGTGACAGACGTGGCTTTAGCATTGCCAGTCCCCAGGTCCGGGTGGGGATCCCCCAGTTTTGCAGGCTCCTCCTCATTTCCAGCCAGCTGGCCAGTGGGAGGAAGCCTCGTCCCAATAGCCGCAATGTACCTTTAGAACTCAGGCAGATTGAGAAGCCTGCAACTGCTTGTTTTGAAAGGTGTGTGAGGGACTTTAAATCTGTGTGATACTGAAGCAGGGGGAAGGAAAACAAGCAGGAATTACCACAAGTGTGTGAGAGAGAGGAAGCCAGAAATCCAATCCCTCTGTTCGTTTTGCATTCCTTTCAAAAGCTGTTTGCATAGTAAAAGGGACAGTAAACAGTTAACTAGAACCTGAATATGGGATAGGGGAAAATTCCACCCCCTAGATCTCTTTCTCCGTAAATTGGTTGAAATACAGCAGATTGTTACATTCAGCAACTCCGGTGAGTAAAGCTATGTATACCATTGCTCCGAGGAGATCACAGAAGTGTAGGAATACAAACTGTTTATTTTAGCTACATTGTGTGTATGTGTTTGTGTGTGCGCGCGCACTTTCATTTTAAAGTGAATGACTCAGATTTTTTGGACTTTTTGCAATCCTTTGATTGTGTCTTCCTTCAGGAAACATGGGCGGAAGACAGCTTTAGTCTGACAGATTTTAAGGTTTTTCATCTCCCTGCTTATAGAAATTCTAAAGGTCGCAGTAAAGCAGGCCTGGCTGCTTTGGTGAAATCCAAATGACCATTTAAGGTGATCTTCTTGGATCCTTGCCTGCCATTTGCCCAGGCTTTATTGCTGCCCTCTCCAGCACTGACTCTAATCATGATTAATGTTTATTTAGCCCCTTCTAATGGAGAGCTGGAGTTTGATGCTGTCTGGGAGAAATTTTCCTATTATGGAATGTCTTTGTCTAGGAAATTCCATACTGCTCAGCTCATGATTTTTGGTGATTTTAATGCTCGGATAGGCAGTAATAACCAGAAATGGATCTCTCATTTTGGCTTTGAAGCGGCTGAATCCCTTCCACTACAATTATGTTTGCCCTGTTGTTCTAAAGATACTTTATCCAATAAGGCGGGTCTTAGATTAATTGAATTCTGCATAGCACACAATGCTACAATATTAATGGTGTCTCCAAATTTCTGACCACAACTGATTTTACCTTTTTTTCCACACGGGGTTGCAGTGTGATAGATTTTTGTTTGGGTTCACCCAGCCTTCTGTCATCTATCGATAACTTTTACATTGATTCACACACAGAAAGTGACCACTTGCCCCTAATTCCATCTTTAAGATTGGAACTGGAGGTTAATATGGTATCATCTTCCCAATCTGTGAAGGCCTCTGAGAATGTTCTAAAAAAAATCAAGTGGTCCCGGCCGTAGAAAGGGAGTTTTCTTCCCTCTTTGGCTCTCAAGCACTGTGCAGATTAAGGGATTGAATCATAAATTCCAATTCAGATGATACAATCCTTTCAGGATTCTCATTATTAATTCATTACTGTAGTGCTAAAGCTAAACTTGTGATCTCGTCTAGGTCTAGTTTCTCTAGCTGGTTTGATACAGACTGTTTAGCTTGGAAACAAGAACTGAGAGCACAATTTAAAGAGGCCTGTCTCTCCAAAGACCCAACAAAAATTAAGGCCTACATTGCTTGTAAGACAGCCTATCTGGAGCTTATTACATCCAAAAAGAAAGTTTTCTTTCAGAATAAATGGGACCAACTTTACCACTCGATAAAATCTAATGATAATAAGGCTTTCTGGAGAATCATTTCGAGTAATCTCAAAATCAATTCTGTTACTGACCCAAATATTTCTGTGCAAACATGGGTTGATTACTTCTCTAACATTTTTGCTGCTCCATGTGTATCCCCTCCTATCTTAGCAAACCCCACAGTTACTGATATGCCGGTCTGGCATCCAGTAACTCTAGAGGAAATCAGTGATTTATTGAAGGATTTAAAAGTGAGTAAAGCTCCAGGCCTGGAAGGCCTTCCCGCTGAAGTATTCACAAAGTTTGCCGATTGGTGGCTCTTGCCCCTTGCAAAATTGATCTGCATGGTTCCATCCCAGACGCTTGGCTTGATTCTGTAATTATCCCAATATATAAATGGAGAGCGTTGGAGTTACCAGAAAATTTCTGCCCCATTAGTTTATTATCTATAGTGGGCAAATTGTATGCCAAACATCTAGAACTCCGATTAACTGATTGGATGCGCCTAGGCAACATCATAGGTCCTGAACAGATTGGCTTCTCCAAAGGCAAATCTGCTATGGACCATTGCTGCACTCTGGCCTTCCTTGCTGAAAAATATATGCATACCTGGACAAAAAAATTATATGCTGCCTTCATCGATTTGAATTTTGAGAGTCCCTTGGACTGCAAGAAGATCCAATCAGTAAGTCCTAAGGGAAATCAGCCCAGACTGTTCCCTTGAAGGTCAGATGCTGAAGCTCAAATACTTTGGCCACCAAATGAGAAGGGAGCACTCACTGGAGAAGATCCTGACGCTGGGAAAGGCAGAAGGCAAAAGAAGAAGAGGACAGCAAAAGATGAGATGGCTGGACAGTGTTATTGATGTAACAAACACGAATTTGAGCAGACTTCGGAGGATGGTGGAAGACAGAAGGGCCTGGCTTGACTTTATCCATGGGGTTGCAAAGAGTCAGACTTGACTGTGCGACTGAACAACAATAACATTGACTTCAGTGCAGGATAGTGGATGGAACACAAAGTAAGATTGACCATGGGGAGAAAAGGGCAGATGGGACAGGATTCTTGAAGGCATGCCAAGTCTTGGAGGTAGGAAGCGTTACATTTTAATTATGGATACAACAAACTGGAATAAATTACATAATGAAAGGTGCTTCTCCAGGTATGGAGTACCCTCTGTAATATGCACTCCCCTACCTTTTCCTTACTTCTAGTCACCTTGTACATTTTTTTGATTATGGGGAGAGTCCCTGTTCCCCCCCACCCCTCTACATTAAGACAGTTCCTGGTTGCCATTTCCCTGGCATCATATGAGCCGCATCTACTCCAGAATCAGCATCTTTCTTTGAATCTACTTTATATCAAAGTATCAAACACTTTTGTTTTGGGGCTTTATTTCATTACTTTGTTCAAAAATGGAAAATGCAGTGTGAATTATATGTGGATTGAGAACAAATATTCCAGTAGAAGGTTTAAATCAATTTGAATGTATTATGTTTGGCTACATATTACACGGTTCTCTTTTAAGTTTTTTTTGCCAATCTAGTCCGTGATTTCCCTTAGCGTTTATTAATTTTCCTGGCCCTGACATATTTCACTGATGTCATTCAGGGCCAGTTCCAGGTTCTTGGGGCCCCTAGGAGAACAGTTTCCAGGGCCCCTCTCCTGTCCATCACCCACCACTAACCCATCACCCATCACCCCTCAGGCCCTTCCAGCCATCTGACCATCTCCCACATGCTGGGTCTCCTTCCCCTATCAAATTACAAGCTGTCCCATCATCCCTGCTCACAGCTGCCTCCAAATCCTCCTTCAGTGTCACCAGGGAGAGCAGGCAGCAGGGGATCATGGGTGCTGCAGCACTAGGCAGGAAGCGAACTGGGGGTGCCGACTGGCAGCTGCCCCACCTGAGGTATGCTGATGCTCGCCCAGTTGTCATTGTGCTCTTTTGTTATTTTCAAATTCATGTTTTCTTGCAAGTAGTCAATGGATTTTCTTGCATCTCAGTGTATGTGTTTATTGAATTTTATTTTTTTTCTGTATAGACTTCTCATACTTAGTGGGATTTTGCTTTCCACCTTTTTGTGATGTAGCACTTTCTTAATACCTTATTTTAATGGAGGCATCTGGAAAAACTGAATGATGTTTACCGCCTTGATTCGATCGCTGAATTGCTTGGAGGTAACTCAGGATGAGGAGATCTACTCCTCCACCACCGCCACTCTGATCAGAAGCCCTGCTTTTCCTTCTTCTTCATCAGGAAGCAAGCACCATTTGCCCATGAACAAAGGAAAAGGGAGTTGAGGGGGAGAAGCAAATGAATCCAGGCAGAGAGCTTGGAGGTGCAGGGAAAGAAAGCTGTAAGGCAAGGCACAGAGCACCAAACACAGCTCAAACAGGAAGGGTAGGTCCTAATGCAAACTCATTTTCGTATATTAAAGCCAAACAGCAACAACACAAGTATGACCTTTCATTTCTTTCAAGCATTTGATTGAGATGTTAGGATCTGGGATCCAAAGGCACAATTGTTAAGTCAAAAGGAAATAAACATAAAACAACACCAGGAAGCATTTAAAGGTCACAATTTCATAGTCTAGCTGCCTGGAGCACCTTCATGTGGTCAATGCAAGCCTAACTAGAGAAGAGACATTCCAGGGCATAGCTGTCTCTTACATTATCAGAGTTGGGGCCGAGTGAACTCAGTGAAGCTGAATCCAAGATGGGGCTGCCCTCTTTCAATCTGGGACAGGTAGACATGATGAATTTCTATTTACCCCTCAAACATTACAGGACAGGGAACCCTGGAGGCAGGGTGGTCAACAGGCCTGGGGAAGAATGCCCTGTCCCTTTAATAGAGGCTTACATTGTGTAGACATGGGCAGTTCAAGCCTTCCTTGTCATGGAAGTGAACCTTGATATTTGACATGGATGAAACCCATACTAAAGAAACCAGCAAGAGACCAGTTTGAAAAGTAGCAACCCTGCCCACAAGAATATAGAACACGAGTCTTCTTTATCAGTGTGTACCAGGGGATCCCCTGCTTCCAGCTGGGGATGGGCCTATGCGTAGGGATGCGGATCCCCAGCTGGGAACAGGGGATCCCCTGGTATGGAGGTTCTCCCCCCACTTCAGGGTTCACAGAAAGGGGGGGAGGGAAATGTCTGCTGGGCACTCCATTATTCCCTATGGAGATCAGTTCCCATAGGGTATAATGGAGAATCAATTCATGGATATCTGGGGCTCAGGGGAAGGTGCTATTTCTTTGAGGCAGAGGCACCATATTTTCAGCATAGCATCCAGTGCCTCTCCTCAAATTCACCTCCTCCCACAAGTTTCAAAAAGTTTGGATGAGGGGGTCCAATTTTATGAGCCCCCAAAGAAGATGTCCCTATCCATTATTTCCAACAGAAAGAAGGAATTTAAAAGGAGTGTGGTCCCTTTAAATGTGACAGTGAGAACTCTCTTTGGAATCATGCTTGTCACAACCTTACTCCTGGCTCCACCCCCAAAGTCCCCAGGCATTTCTTGAGTTGGACCTGGCAGCCCTATCTATGTGAACTGGTGTGTCTGAAAGGGACTTTTTGGATTCTGCCTTTCCTTTAAAAAAAAAGTCTAAGGTGACAGACATGGCTCTAGGATTGCCAGTCCCCAGGTCCGAGCAGGGAATCCCCCAGTTTTGCAGGCTACTCCCCGCTCCCAGCCAGTTAGCAGGTGGGGGAAAGCCCCGCCCCAACAGGCAAGATGTGCCTTTAGATCTCAAGCAGGTTCAGAAGCTTGCAACTGCTTCTGTTTTGAAAGGGGTGTGTGTGCCTTTAAATCTCTGTGAGACTGAAGCTATGGGAGGAGGGAGGAGCAGGAAGAGCCACATGTGTGAGAGAAAGGAAGCCAGAGAGTCCAATCCCTCTGTTTGTTTTGCATTCCTTTCAAAAGCTGTTTGCATAGTAAAAGGGATAATAAACACTTAACTAGTACCTGAGTATGGGATAGAGGAAAACTTCACCCCCTATACCTCTCTCTCCATATCTTGGTTGAAATACAGCAAATCGTTAAAGTTCAGTAACTCCAGTGAGTAAAGCTGTCTATACCATCGCTCCAGGGAGATCACAAAAGTGTGGGCATGCAAGCTTTTTATTTTAGCTACTTTGTGTTTATGTGTGTGTGTTCACTTTCATTTTAGAGGAAGTGCAGCTGCTGTGGAACCATTTAAATGCAAAAAACAGGAGGAGGAAATAAAGACTGTATTCAGGGAAACTGCACTGCTGTATTTTTATTTATCTATTTTTAGGGAATGAGAACATCTCCCGGCTCCACCCTCCAAATCCCAAGATATTTCCTGAGTTGGCCCTGGCAACCCCACATGGCTGTCTTTCTTTCTGCTCACAACATCCTGAATGACAGCTTACACTGTGTATCCATGGGTCATGTGCTCAAGGACATTGAGTGACTTTAATTGCTGAGTTGTCCTCGTCTAATGCTAAACATCTCTTGCTTTATTTTCTTTTGCTATAACATCATGTCACCCTTTACTGGAGCTCTTTCCCACTTGTTGTGGCAGCTCTATGACTTGCTGGAGGAACCCTGTGAGTTCCCACCTGCACTTGGGTCAGGCTTAACATCCACCTGATTCTTTTCCCCAAAGCCGACTTCAGCTCCACCAGTGACCGCAAGGTTTAAACCAGTGCAGAAAGTAGCATCTGCGGCAAGGAACAGGGCAGCCAATGCCACTTCTTCCGAGGTCCCAAAGCGTCCCATAAGCTGTAAATTTGGAAAACAAGAGAGATAAATGTAGAATTCTATACTTATCACATGAGAGGTAAGTTCTAGAGGACTCCGAAGCTGAATCTAAGTGGGGCAGGATTTACAAGTAGTAGTAATTCAGATTGCCTAGGTGCAGAATCCTGACTTACAATTTGTGTATACACAGCTCTTCTACCTGTTACCATGGTAGAAGTGGAAGAAGTCGGGCTGCCAATTCCAACTTGGGAGACACAGAAGCAGTGTATGGGGGGAGAGGGCACAGTTGGGGGGAGAGATGGATCCCAGCAGAGATGCTTCTTCCCATACAGGAGAAGCTGAAGCCTATGAGCATGCACCCTCTGCAGCCATTCTAGGACTTCTGTGTCACCTACCTACCAGGGCTGTTGCTTTCACCTGGGCAATATCACCTGAAGAATATGCATTTGTTTAAAACATTTATTAGTCATGTTTCTTCCTTATGGTGTTCAATGGCTTATAAATAAGATACATAATATAGAATACATTTAAAGAAAAAACAAAGCTGAAAATCACAATTTAGGACTGCAAGTAATGTAATCAAATGCAATCCCAAATAAAACTATCATTAACTCCTAAAGATGGAAATGAGGGGGCCTTGCACATTTCCCCAAGGAGGAGGTTGTTCTATAATTCTGGGGCTGCCATTGGAAAGGCCCTCTCTTGTGTACCCATCAAAGGAGCCTCTTTGATTGATGGGACAGGAAGGAGAGTCTCTCCCTGTGATCTTAATTACCAGGCAGGAACAGATGGAAGGAGATTTTCCAGTCCTAAACCAGGAAGGCTTTAAACAATACTTTGAATTGGGTTTAGGAATGGATTGGTAGTCAGTGTAAGTGCTGTAGTATTGGGGTGACATGCTCTGGATAATTAGTCCTGACTAGCAGTCTAGTTGCTTTGTTCTATACTAGCTGCAGCTTCTAATCCCTCTTCAAGGGTAGCCCCAAGCAAAGCACAATGCAGCAGTCCAGTCTACATGTAACTAAAGCATGTGTCACTGTGGCTAAGATCTGATTGAACCAAAAACAGATGCAGCGAATGTACCAGCTGAAACTGTGAAAATCTCTCTGAACCACAGCACCCACTTCGTTTTTGAAAGTGACTGCTGTGTCGAGGAGCATTCCCAAACTGTGAACCTGGCTTTACAAAGGGAGGATAATCCCCTCTGTGACAGGAGGAATCCGAAGGACATTTATTGGAAATGCTGAAGAAGAATCCCCAGAGAAGCACCACTCTTCCCCCCACTTTAGCCCACCTTAATGTCTGCCTCCTTGTGGAGATTGCAGACTTAATCCTTTCTATTAACCCTGAGAACCTCTGTCTGGTTAAGGTTAAGTTTCAGCTTGCTCACGCTCATCCAGGCCATTACAGATTCCTTGCCCAAGCATGGAAGCTTGGAGACTGGCTGGAAGTTCTCCAAGATAGTAAAAGGAAGAGTTGTCCTTCTGGGAGAACTTCAGGCCCCACCCCAAGGATGGCAACATCCAGGAGAACCAGCCATTTGCAGCAGCAGCACCATTCCTGTTGCCCCACAAGACACTTGCCTGATAATCCTTGTATTTCTGCACTGTCGCCTCTGGATTTGGTGACTGATACAGATTTCTTTTTGTCAAAGGAGTCCAGATACCACTTGGCGAAATACTAAAATTCAAAATGTTTGGAAATGAAAAAGGGCAGGGGTACCATGATGCATGAACAAATATGTCACCTAGTGAGTGGGTTTTGAGAAGTATCTTCCTTATTGTTGCTAGAAAGAGATCAACTTCCAGTTCCATGACCATTTTAAGAGTTTAACGCACTAAATAAACTGATTCACTCCACAATCCTCAGCATGGTTATTTATTTATATATCCCAGGAAAATACAGCATGAAATGCAGCCTCAGAGATTTCAAGGAACTGAATAGTTTGTTCAGGGCATCCGCGTTTAAAATCCCCTTTCTAAAGGAGGATTAGTTGCACAAGCTGACTGACGGCCTGCAAAGAATCACTGGTGTATTTGTGTATACGACTTGAAATTACTACCTCTATCATCAAATCTTTTCCAGGATTCAGTAAGCTCTTACGGGGAGGACTTAGGCTGCGATCGCACACAGTAAATAATGCACTTTCAATTCACTTCCAACTGGATTTTACTGTGTAAACCGGCAAAATCCAGCTGGAAAGTGCACTAAAAGGGGATTGAAAGTAGGGTTGCCAAGTCCCCTCAGCCCTGGGGGACTTTCGCGCGTGCACTTTGCTTGCATGCGACACAGTGACGTCACCCAAAAGTGACATCATTGCACTAATGATGCTGCGCTCGGCCGCTCTAGGCATTTCTGAGAAAACGCTATGGTTTTCCTGCATGCTCTAGCCATTCGGGAGGGGGAAACTCTATGGTAATTCTGGGTGACATCATTGCACTGCCGACATAGGGGGAGGTTCCCCCCGCTGGCTCAATGTGACTGACAGGTTGGGAACCTCCCGGGCGGGAGAACCCTTCCCGGACCAGGGGCTTGGCAGCCCTAATTGAAAGTGTATTATTTAGTGTATGATCACAGCCTTAAGCAGGTTTAGATCTCCTCCCTATCCCCTCCCTACCCCCTTTAACTCACTCTAAGCTGCTCTTTACATTCTGAGCTTTCTAGAACAGATAAGGTTCTCTTTAAGCTGGCTTTTCTCCTCAGTCTCTTATTTTTCTTCTAAAGCTGTACTTTCCTGCGCACCTGCTAAAGTCCCACTAGTCAGAAGACATCCCTCACCTTCTCTAGCTGCAGGCGCACTAGTTTTGGTGGTTCGGTAGTATCTAAGGTGGTCAGCATCAAAGGTGGCCCTTGGCGGTCTCCCACTGTTACAATTCACCTCCAGATGATCAAGATCAGTTCCCCCTGGAGAAAATGGTGCCTTAGAGGGTGGGCCCTACTGAGGTCCCTCCTTTTCTCAGGCTCCACTCCCAAAATCTCCAGGCATTTCACAAAGCAGAGCTGCCCACCCTAATGGTATCACATAGGCTAATGCACACTATGATATTTAAACATAATTCCTATGCAAAGCCTCAAGGAAAACGAGATTATTCAAGGACATTTGAATATAATGAGATTCATTTCCTAAGTTTTAATTCTAGAAGATATCCTATTTTGGGCCAAGTCTATTTTTGTGTTTCTGGGCTCGTAAGGAACAACATTGGAAAAGAAAAAAGTTTTCTTATAAGAAAGAAATTTGTATGACTTACACCTTCTCAAAAAAAGTAACCCAGCTCAATTGTCTGGATATTAGATTCTTTCAATACCAGTTAGTTGTTGTTAAGAACATAAGAACATAAGAGAAGCCATGTTAGATCAGGCCAATGGCCCATCCAGTTAAACACTCTGTGTCACACAGTGGCCAAAAAAAATTATATATATATATATACACACACACACACACACACACACACATATACACACTGTGGCTAATAGCCACTGATGGACCTCTGCTCCATATTTTTATCTAACCCCCTCTTGAAGGTGGCTATGCTTGTGGCCACCACCACCTCCTGTGGCAGTGAATTCCACATGTTAATCACCCTTTGGGTGAAGAAGTACTTCCTTTTATGCATTTCAACCTGTCTGCTCAGCAATTTCATCGAATGCCCATGAGTTCTTGTATTGTGAGAAAGGGAGAAAAGTACTTCTTTCTCTACTTTCTCCATCCCATGCATTATCTTGTAAACCTCTATCATGTCACCCCGCAGTCGACGTTTCTCCAAGCTAAAGAGCCCCAAGTGTTTCAACCTTTCTTCATAGGGAATGTGTTCCAGCCCTTTAATCATTCTAGTTGCCCTTTTCTGGACTTTCTCCAATGCTATAATATCCTTTCTGAGTTGCGGCGACCAGAACTGCACACAGTACTCCAAATGAGACCGCACCATCGATTTATACAGGGGCATTATGATACTGGCTGATTTGTTTTCAATTCCCTTCCTAATAATTCCCAGCATGGCGTTGGCCTTTTTTATTGCAAACGCACACTGTCTTGACATTTTCAGTGAGTTATCTACCACGACCCCAAGATCTCTCTCTTGGTCAGTCTCTGCCAGTTCACACCCCATCAACTTGTATTTGTAGCTGGGATTCTTGGCCCCAATGTGCATTACTTTGCACTTGGCCACATTGAACCGCATCTGCCACGTTGACGCCTACTCACCCAGCCTCAACAGATCCCTTTGGACTGCCTCACAATCCTCTCTGGTTCTCACCACCCTGAACAATTTAGTGTCATCCGCAAACTTGGCCACTTCACTGCTCACTCCCAACTCTAAATCATTTATGAACAAGTTAAAGAGGATGGGACCCAGCACCGAGCCCTGCGGCACCCCACTGCTTACCGTCCTCCACTGCGAAGACTGCCCGTTTATACTCACTCTCTGCTTCCTATTACTCAGCCAGTTTTTGATCCACAAGAGGACCTGTCCTTTTACTCCATGACTCTCAAGCTTTCTAAGGAGCCTTTGATGAGGAACTTTATCAAAAGCTTTCTGGAAGTCAAGGTACACAACATCTATCGGGTCTCCTTTGTCCACATGTTTGTTCACCCCCTCAAAGAAATGTAACAGGTTAGTGAGGCAAGATCTTCCCTTACAGAACCCATGCTGAGTCTTCCTCAATAACCCGTGTTCATCAATGTGCTTACTCATCCTGTCCTTGATAATGGTTTCTACCAACTTACCAGGTATTGTAGTCAGACTGACTGGCCTGTAATTTCCCGGATCTCCTCTGGAATCCTTTTTAAAGATGGGGGTGACATTTGCTACCTTCCAGTCCTCAGGAATGGAGGCAGATTTCAATGAAAGATTACAGATTTTTGTTAGAAAATCCACAAGTTCAACTTTCGGATGTATGCCATCCGGAACCGGTGACTTATTTTTTTAATTTTTTTAATTCGTCTATCAGTTGTAGGACCTCCTCTTTTGTCACCTCAATCTGACTCAGGTCTTTGAACACCCCTTCCAAAATTAGTGGTTCTGGGGGCGGGCAAAAAGTTCTCATCTTCCACAGTGAAGGAGGCAAAAAATGCATTCAGCTTCTCAGCCTTCAGTAAACCTTTTACCCCATGGTCATCCAAGGGCCCCACTGCCTCCCTGGCTAGTTTCCTACTTCTAATATATTTGAAGAAATTTTTATTGTTGGTCTTTATGTTTTTTGCAATATGCTCCTCATAGTCCCTTTTTGCTTGCCTAATCACAGTCTTGCATTTGATTTGCCACAGCCTTTGTTCCCTTTTATTAATCTCACTTGGACTGGTTTTCCACCACTTAAAGGAGTCCTTCTTACCTTTTACAGCTTCCATTACTTTGTTTGTTAACCATGCAGGCCTTTTCTTATGCCTGCTTGTGCCTTTTTTAACTTGTGGTATGTATTTTATCTGAGCTTCTAGGATTATAGTTTTAAATAGTATCCAAGCTTCCCCAAGGGTTTTGACCGTATTTACCTTTCCTTTCAGTTTCCCCCTCACATGCCTCGTCATCTCAGAGAATTTACCCCTTTTAAAGTTAAACGTGGTTGTGGCGGTCTTTTTGTGCAACTCCCTATTTATACAAATGGTGAAATCAATAACATTATGGTCACTGCTCCCAAGCGGCGCAATCACTTTTACATCTCTCACCAAGTCTTGGGCATTACTTAGGACCAAATCCAGGATCGCCCCACCCCTGGTAGGTTCTGAGACCATCTGCTCCATAGCACAGTCATTGAGAGCATCAAGAGCATCAAGAAACTCAATCTCTTTCTCTCGACCAGAACACATATTGACCCAATCAATCTGCGGGTAGTTAAAATCACCTATTATGACACAGTTTTTATGTTTAGCCGCTATCTTTAAGCCTTCCATCTTATTATAATCGTCCTCTCTCTTTTGATTTGGTGGGCGATAACAAACTCCCATAGTTAAATTTCTTTTTGGGCCCTCTATTTCAACCCAAAGCATTTCTAAAAGGGAATCTAATTCTCTGACCTCAGTCTTACTGGACCGTATATCCTCTCTGACATACAGAGCCACCCCACCTCCAACCCTTCCCTCCCTATCCTTTCAATATAACTTATATCCAGGAATTACCGTGTCCCACTGATTCTCCTCATTCCACCAAGTTTCTGAAATTCCCACAATGTCTGTGTTTTCTCCCAACACTAAACATTCCAATTCACCAATTTTACTTCGAACACTTCTAGCATTTGCATACAAACATCTATAATTTCCCAGGCAAGCTAGGCCCGCCACCTTCTTCCTGCTGCCTCAAGACTCTGGCAGACAGTCCATAGTGTTTGTCACCATCTCAGTGGACAACTCTGATCCGTTACCCGGTAGAAAAATAGCAGCCAACCCTTCATCTCTTTGAGATGAGTCCTCCTGAACCAGAGACATTTCATCTCCTGTCGGCTTTCCCCCAAGATTTAGTTTAAAAACTGCTCTGCCACCTTTTTGATTTTAAGCGCCAGCAGCCTGGTTCCATCCGGGGACAAGTGGAGACCATCTCTTTTGTACAACTCCCACTTGCTTCAGAAAGCATCCCAGTGCCTAACAAACTTAAACCCTTCCTCCTTACACCATCGTCTCATCCACACATTGAGACTTCTAATTTGTGCCTGTCTCTCCTGCCCTACACGTGGAACAGGTAGCACTTCTGAGAAGGCTACCTTGGAGGTCCTGGCCTTAAGTCTCATGCCTAGCAGCCTAAATTTTTCCTCCAGGACCTCACGACTGCCTTTCCCCACATCCTTGGTGCCAACATGCACCACAACCACAGGCTCCTCCCCAGCACTGTCTATCAGCCTATCTACTACACGCATAATGTCCAGTACCTTCGCACCAGGCAGGCAAGTCACCATATGGTCAGTACGCGGTTTCGCCACTCAGCTGTCTACTTGCCTAAGGATTGAATCACCAACTACCAACCCCCCCCTCTCCCCCTGCCCAGGGATGGTTCCTTGGCACGAAAGGATTCCCGCTCACCAACCAAAGAAGAGGTCCCTTCTGAGGGCACATTCCCCTTATCCTCAGCAAGGTGCCCTGTTCCCTCTCGACCCTCACGCTCTCTGGCAGCAACGGGGCTGCTACGTTCAGAGCGGGGCTCATCTAATATGCCCCTGAGAGTCTTCCCCAAGTGCCTAACTGACCGTCTCTGCTTCTCTAGGGTAGTCACCTCGGCCTCAAGGGTACGAACTCGTTCCCTGAGGACCAGGAGCTCCTTGCATCGACCATATATATATACAGTCCTCTTTAAATGCTGTTTGTTTAAGTGGCTCCCCTTCTGGAGGGTCAACTTACCTTATTGGGAGAACAAGGAAATTAGGGATCTGGGTTCCTGGTCCTTAGAGAGCCCCTAGGCCAAGAGCCCTTTAGCTCTCGCCCTTCAGCTTGCGCCAAAGGCTCGCGCCTTTGGCAAGGCGTAGCTTAGAATGCAAAGAGGATGGAGCAGAGGCACTCCTAAGCAATCAGCAGCAATCACTCTCAATCACTTTCACCTTTAGCCCACTCAAACAAACAAACAGCAGTTCCCCAGCTATCACAACTCAGAATTTTAGGCAGTCCCACAAATCTCAAATGAAGTCTTTCAAAACTCAGAAATTCTCAGCAACTTCTCCAGCTGTCTCAGCTATCAGAGCTGCTCTGCTATGTTCTGCTCTCTCTCAGACCTCTGTGAGATGTGTTATTACTGTGCTCTCTCTCTAGGGTTGCCAGCCAGCAGGTGAGACCTGGAAAACTGCTATTGCAACTGATCTTCAGCTGGCAGAGATGAGCTCCCCTGGAGGACATGGCTGCTCTGAAGGGTGGATTCTGTGGCATCGTACCATGCTGAGGCTCCTCCCCTCCCCAAATCCAGCCTTATCCCAGATACACCCCCAAAGTCCCCAGGTATTTTCCAACACAAACATGGCAACCCTGTTTCCTTCCATTATATTTTCATGTTTTAGCTCCTGTCCTTGGACTATGGAGGACTTGTTTTTCTTTCCTGGAAGTATTTTGAAAAGAACACTGTTAATTGAGGGTTCTGTATGGATCATGATCACTTCTACCTGTTGACTCGTACTCCATATTTGCTCTCATCAATGGCCAAGGCTTTGGTCATGGAAATCAAAGCGCCCTGCAAGAGAAATGCACAAGCAGGGTTGTCAACTGACCAGAAATGTCTTTGCATCCTTCTCTTACAGTCTGATGTGCATTACAAGAAGAATTTTTTAAAACTAGGGACACAAATAATGCTTACAACCCATATTGCTACTAAGCAGGACTGGATCTACATATTTTTTGAGGGGGGGGCAAATTAAAAAATGACGCCCCCTTTTGAGCCATTCTATCTTTTGGCACCATAGTACACAATGGACTTCATACCCAATTTGGTGCCCCCCTTCATCAGCGCCCGGGGCATGCACCCCCCTCTGCCCCTCCCCCAGATCCGGCCCTGCTACTCAGCTTCTACTAAAGAAGAAGAAGATATTGGACTTATACTCTACCCTTCACCCTGAACCTTAGCGTCCCAGAGCAGTCTAAAATCTCCTTTACCTTCCTCCCCCACAACAAACACCCTGTGAGGTAGGTGGGGCTGAGAGAGCTCTCACAGAAGCTGCCCTTTCAAGGACAACTCCTACAAGAGCTATGGCTGACCCAAGGCCATTCCAGCAGCTGCAAGTGGAGAAGTGGGGAATCAAACCCGGTTCTCCCAGATAAGAGTCCATCCACTTAACCAGTACACCAAACTGACTCTCACACCAAAATGGATAGGCCATTTTTCTCAAGGCCTGTTGGCAACTCTCATTGAAGACACAGTACAGGGGAGACCAATGTACAGTGTCTTACAATAGTCTGAATTTGATCTTGGCAGCCCTAGTGAAGACAGGACAGGGAGTGGTGGGCCAGACCTTCTCATCTCTGAATGCTGACTTTCAGCACCTGAGTTGTCACCATCCACCAGAAAGATCTTTTCCCTCTGGACAAGAGAAACAGGGCAAGGGGCTGACATTCCTCAGGAGGGCCAGTTTGGCCCTAGATAAACTAGTCTGATCCCTTGCCCAGGAGAATGGAGCAGGGGGCCTTGTAAGTAATATTCAAGGGAGAGGACATTTCATTTTCTCTAGGAGACTGACAGCCCTACTTGGGGTTCTCAGGGAAGGGTGAAAGACTCAGAATGTTTTTGCCTTTTCAGTCTGATAATGAGAAGAAAGCAAATGGAGGTTCCATAAAACCTTTACTGGTTACAGGCAATTGACAAGTTACTTGAAAAAATACCAACCAGGCCTCCTCCTGTGCCTTTAGGAGCAACTTGATCGACAAGACCTCACAGGGGGAGTTTTTCCATGCTATTACTGGCCATAGCCATTCGATGCAAACCTTCATCTGCTATTAAAAGCTCAAGAGCAAAAGTATTTGGGGAAAAAAATGGATTCTGTCCTTTGGTCAGAATTACCTTGCTTGAGACATATGACAAATAACTCTTCTCCCCAGTGACACCAACAATACTGGCCATGTTGATGATGTTTCCTTTCGTAACCCGTAAGTAGGGCAGTGCATACTGTACACAAAAGAGAAACAGAAACAGTGTGCTGGATCTCAAATCAGAAACTTATGAAGCTGCCACAGCTTAGTGTCAGACGATGGAACTTCAAATTAAGTAGACTTCCATTTGTTACAATGTTAAGACTTTATTTGATAGTCCAAGGTTTCTGAGCATAGATACATTGGAACTGATACTCTCTCCTAGAACATAGATGTTTTAACTGGAAGCACATCAAAGGTTTTCTAAACAAATCTACATTCCCACACTACAGTGATACATTTCACACATCTGCTTTCCGTTATCTCATTGTGGTTCCCATTCTCACAGGAACAGCTCTGCTAGCTGGCCTGAGGCATTTTATCTTCAAAGGGTTGTTGCCTTTGTTAGTACCAAGGACAGGAATTCACAGTAAGGTTAGTAACAGCTTTACTTCTACTTTGATATGCAAGGCTTCTACTGGGGCAGGTAGCAAATGTTAGAAAATGGAGTCAGTTAAGCCAAGCAGTACATTGCGGGTTGAACACAGCATCATATCATAACATGAAAGCTTTCCAGTGTCTGACACTTAGAATTGTCCATTGCCAGAGGCCCTCCCCAGCGCAGCTAGCAGAAACCCTTGCAACTGGAGATATAACAGATGAACCCTTTGGGTGCAAACCTGGTCCTCAGCTGGGGAGTCCTGGCCCGTCCCTGTTCTGATTTGGGCAGGAGAGAACTGATGGACACAGGTATAGCACTACACTTCTGAGTACCAATTCAGTTTCTTCCACTTTCAATTCTGGATGAAGCCAACTGCCCTCAGGGAAGAGAGAAACTCCTTAGAAGTTAGAAAGGCTCACCTTGGATGCTAAAAAACAGCCCACAGTGTTGACTTCCATGAGGTCTCGGAAGTCTTGGGCACTCATTTGATCTATTGTTGCTGGATCACCTGTTTGTAAGAGGATTTGAAATGGAAGTGGGTTTCACAGATGCAAGACATACAACCAGCAAGACAGCCCCAGCCCTGCAACAGGCTGATGGATCTCACACTTGTTTTACTGTTAAAGTAATACTGCTTAGAGTACAACCCCAAGTCACACATAATCCTCAGATCATCTGGACTTAAGAGTAGCCCTACTGGATCCACTTAATAGTTCCGGAGACTCCTTAATACAAAGGCAAACCATATGATCCAGAAGGCCCCAAGTCTCTCCTTGCTGCTGTTGCTGTGGTTACCAGCCACCAAGTGGGTTCCAAAGATCTCCCAGGCTACAAAGATCAGTTTCTCTGGAGAAATGCTTGCTTTGGAAGTTGGGGTCTGTGGCATTATACCCCACTGAGGTCTCTCCTCCCAAGATGCTGCTCTCCCCAGGCCCCACCACTGAATCTTCATGAATTTCCCAGCCTAGAGATGGCAACCTTATACGGTCCCCCTACCACTGGTCCTCAGAGGGTTCTGGGCCCTGAATATGGACATTTCCTTTCACCATCCTGGCCACTTGGCATCGATGGACCTGTTCCCTGTGATTCCATCTAAACCTGCAATTAAACCAGACGCCATCCTGGAACATTAGGTCCATCAGTTAATTACTCTTTAGATGAAGAAGCACTTCCTTTAGAATGGGTTAGTGGGGAAGATGGAGAGCCTCAGGTAGCAAGAGGATTTGGGGGGGGGGTATTCCAGAATATCCCCCACTCAGTGATGTCACCTGGATGTAATGTCATCGCATTGGCAACATCACATGGCACTTCTCTGTTTTGAGGGCAAAATTCTATGGTTTGAGGGAAAATTTACTATAGAGTTTTGCCCTCAAAGTGGCCCCGTGGCACAGAGTGGTAAAGCAGCAGTACTGCAGTACTGTGGTCTGAACTCTCTGCTCATGACCTGAGTTCGATTCCGGCAGAAGCTGGATTCAGGTAGCCGGCCCAAGGTTGACTCAGCCTTCCATCCTTCTGAGGTCGGTAAAATGAGCAGCCAGCTTGCTGGGGGGGAAGTGTAAAAGACTGGGGAAGGCAATGGCAAACCACCCTGTAAAAAGTCTGCCGTGAAAACATTGTGAAAGCAACATCACCCCAGAGTTGGAAACGACTGGTGCTTGCACAGGGGACCTTTCCTTTCCTTTGCCAACCAGACCATAGTAGCACAATGTCCACAACATGATGATATCATGTCTGGGTGACATCATCACATTGGGGATGTTGCTCTTTAGGGTGGGATTTTCCCTGCCAGGCACCTGGCCAGTGGTGAGCAGAAGCCCTGAAAACAAGGGGTTGCCCCACTAGGACTCGGGGACTAGCCTCAGGGTAGGGAGTTCCAAAAACCTTCATATAAATACATATTTAAAGAATTCATTTGGTTAGGAAAACATCCGGGGGTGGGGGCAGCAGCTATGAAAACTCTAATTAAATCAGGAGTTAAAACAGGACTGGGGGTAATTCATATTGCTACATACTAGAAGGTGATTGGGCTAATTGAAATGATAGAATGGTATGGATAGTATGGATATGATAAAGAAAATGAACTGGGGAATGACTGGGGAATTTGTTTCGTGTGTACTGAGGGTGTGTTTGTATTCAAATAATAATTATTTGGGGGAAAACTTTTATTATAAACCTACTATAAGTTATTTAGCTTCTTTGTACACAGTCGCCTGTAAAGTTATACTTTCTTGAACTAGGGTTGCAAAGTCCAACCCCAGAAATATCTGGGGACTTTGGGGGTGGAGTCAGGAGACTTTGGGGGTGGAGCCAGGAGGCACTGGGGTGGAGCTAGGGGGAGGGGGGAAATGGCGCCGGGGAGCGTGGCGAGCCGCCCTGTCTCGGAGCTGGCGACGCCGCTGCACCGCTGCCGCCTCTTCTCGCAGCCTCCATGTATAATTCGTTCGCGGTCAGAGGAACAGGGTGGGGGATGCACTCCAATTTCATCTCAGGTACTCACATGGCAGCCATGGCGAGCGGAGAAGAGGCGGCAGCGGCGCGGTGGCCTCGCCCACTCCGCCTCTGGGGTGGAATCGGAGGGGGGGTGGAGGCGGGCTGGGGGCGTGGCGAGCCGCGACTCCGGGTCCTAGAAGGGCCCAGATTTGCGGCTTGCCATGCTCCTGGCCTGCCTCACCCTCCCCTGCACTGCTGCCGCCTCTTGGCTGCTCCTCTGAGATGGGCTCAGCCTGGGAGGCTGAGGAGGAGGAGCAGCTGCGGTGGGCGGGGAGGGGGCGGCGCGGCGGCCTTGCCCAATCCGGGATGGGGCGGCTCGCCATGCTCCCCGGTGCCATTTCCCCCCCTCCCTTTGCTTCCATTTTTTGGGGGAGCGGGGGAAGAGGGTGGAAATCCTGGGGTCCCCTGCCAGGGCGGGAGGGTTGGGAAGCCTATCTTGAACCCTTTACTGAACAAGTCCATTCTGGCTTTTGAATAAACAGGAAGCACCCTCATATCCAGACTCAGACATCCCAGTGATTCTTCCCAGGCCCCCTAAAATCTGAATGTCACTCACCAGTTCCAGCATTGTTCACCAGGCAGTCCAGGCACCCATAATGTTCTACAGTTTCCAAAATCAACCTCTGTGGGAACAAAGATGAAGAGACATCTAAGACAGGGCAAGGACAGCAACAGAGCTGAGAATGCTGAGATTCCAGAGTCCCAGGCAACCATTATGTTCTCAGAGCTGCACCTGTTCCAGGTGTTGATGGAAGTTCTGCACCGGGGTAGAAGTTGATGCTCCAAAACAGTGTGCTCACACACTAGCAGAGATTGGTGCTATATTCAAGTTTATTTACAGGATATATACACAGTCCATATAGTCAGTTACAACTCTCACTGACAAACTGTTTCGCCAGACACCTGATACCACAAAGGCACACACTGGCAAGTATAACACAGGCTTATATACAAAGTTTACCCAATCAGCACAAATATGCTGAGTCACTGAGACACCACCTGCAGGTTGATGCAATATGTCCAGTCATGTGATCTGTAGCTGTCAGATAGATCACCATGCTCTGTCTCCAAGTTGCTATCTTGTTAAGGCAGTACTCCTTCTTATGCCGACAGGTGTTGGGAGCAAGACAGAGAAGGATGAGTAGCAAAGGAGCCTGGGGGAAGAGAGGAGAGGAGCAACCAAAGAAGAGGGCTCCTATGTGGGTTGGGGGACAAGGCCTGATCCAGCCTGCAGAGAAGGTTGCTCACACATCCTCTGCCTCTCACCTAGCAAGGCATATTCTATTTCCTGTCCACTATTAATTCCACAAATAAAACTTTTCCCCCTCTTAATCAGTTCTGTGTCCTTTGCCATAACACCTCCCAGCCTGGCTAAGCCTAGAGTCAGGGAGGCAATGTTTGAGCTCAGCTTCTGAGCCTTGCCCATTTTCAGACTCCAGGGCATGCTGTGACTATGAGGAGGGCTAGAATATTAACGTTGATGGAGAAATTCAGTGGAACCCCAGGGCAAGAACTTCAGCAGAGGAGAGACACCTGACACCATTGGTGATAAACATATTCTGAATGTATAAAAGAGGAGCATAAATAAAAGAGAAAGGCCTAGCAGAAGAGTGTTATGGTCATTTAGACAACTGAGAATTAGAATATAGATAATGGTAATTGGTTCAGAAATGAAAGGACATTTCTTAGAAATGCTGAAAAAGAACCCCCAAAGAAGCATCACTCTTCCCCCAGTTTTAGCCCACCTTAATGTCTGCCTCATTGCGGACATCGCAGACTTGGTAGAAAGTGTCCCCTGGGCACCCAGAAGCCTGCAGCTCCTTCTGAATGGCTTGTCCCTTTTCCACTGCAAAGGGGTAGAACAGAACACTCATATGCATTGCAAACCTTCTAATCCTGTCTTTTTTGTGCAGCCTTTGCTTTATCCCTCCACTTTCCTTTCCAGCAGTGCACAGGTTCTAAGGAAACACAAGCACGTTCGTTAAATGCACTGAAGACTATTCCTCTTGGTTGTCTTCTCCTATTGGAGAAAGACAGCCTAAAAGGTCTGGAAAGTAAACAAATACATTCTGTCTTAAATGGAGGAAACCACCTCCTTGAGCAGGCATGTCCCATCCAGTGTTGCCTACAGGAACAGCGGAAGACAAAGGACTTGATGACTGAGTAGTAATACAGATCATACGCTTCCAAAAGAAGCTGTGATGTGGTCCTACTTTCCATCATGTGCACATTTCTCTCATTGTATTCACAAAATTCTACTCAAGGGCAAATATAACAAATTTCTTACTTCTGTTCTCTCTTGCAGGACCCGAGGCAGCTCTGGCCACAATCCTATCATTCCAGCTTACTTTATCTTCTGACTCTACTATCCTAAACCTTATCTTTTCTTCATATTTGGTAACCTGGGATACTCAGCTGTTGATAAAGACAGCCTAACATCCAATTCATCCAGGATGAGACATCAATAGAACCTTTCAACTCATAATTCATGCTTGATCCTTTATCAGTATTCTAGAAACCATCCAATGATTTGGAATGTCAGGTATTTCCCTACTGTATGCAAAGATAAAAGAACACTTGTTTGTCCTTCTGGAGACACCTTTAAGAGTTCATTCCGCCTCTCTGGGTCCAGTTCAGATAACAAAAGGGGGTTTTGCAGGGATGGTTCCTGGCTTCATTGGGAGGAAAGGTGGCCTGGTAGAGCCTAGTCTCATCAGAGCTTGGAAGCTAAGAGCAGGGTTGGCATTTGAATAGGAAACTACGAAGAAAGGGAATGGTAAACCACCTCTGCTTTTTGTTTGCCAAAAATGTCCCTTGCTGGGGGCTTGACGGCACTGAAAGTTGGGCCTTGATGGCACTGAAAGATGTACCTGACCTCTTTAGTATCATTCCGCTTGAGCCTCGCCTGGCTGAAACAGTTCTTTCTACCCAGACTTCTAATGAAGGAATTCTTTTTTTAAAAAAGTTCTAACATTCTAGGGTAAGATCTGTGGTATGAAAATCATTTAGTGCTTACTAATATTTTATGTTACACTGTTTTTTTTTCAATTAACAATTTATGCTGCTTTGTGATTGTATTTTGTAGCTGCCATAAGAAGGATGACTGTTGGTGGGGGGGGAGCAAATACATTTTTAAAAACAAGCAAGGGGACCCTGTCATGGGGGAGGGGGAGAAAAGGTGCTCTAGACTCACCTTCGCATGCTTCTGAACAGAAGGTCACATTGGCTCCCTGGCACACTGGAGGGCAGAGAGAGAAAGGAACACAAGACTAAACTCAGAGGCTTGGCTCTCTCACAGATGCACAGCAGTAGATTTGTTTGTTTAAAAAAACTCAAGATTCCTGCCTTCCCCATCCCCCATTTAGGTCCTCAAACAACCTCAGAACACTTCAAGGGGGGGGGAGTTGTTTTCTGTCTGAGGGGCAGCCTTCTGCAGACAGATATTCCTGTCCAGAAAAAAATTCTCTCTCCGAAAACCCCAAAACATAAAAAAAAACCCTCCACCTCTCTCCAATTATGGGAGCAGAAGCCCACCCCCAGCTCTCCTTAAACCCCCTTTCAGGTGGGTAACTATGGTGATCTACAGTAAAACAGTCAGATATGAGTTCAGGAGCACCTTATTTATTTATTTGTTTATGGAATTTATATCCCACCCTTCCCTGATGGTCTCAGGGTGGCTAACAACAGTTTAAAAACATTGATTAACAAACATAGAATATTAAAAATAAAATATATAATAAAACATTTCAGTACATCAGCAATCATTAATCCATTCATTAAAAGTCCAAGATGGCATATTTCTGAATTCCATTATATTAATTTAGTGAGATTGTTGGTGCTGTAAGGTAAAGGCCAGCAAGAACTCCAGGGTAAAAGCTTTTGAAAGTCAAAACTTCCTGAATCATCAGATATCTGAGTTTGTAAAGTCAGATAAACCCTGGAAATCTTGTTACTCTCTTAGGTGCTATAGGGCTCAAACGTTGCCCCACTAGAACTCCAAGATCCAGTCTTACTCTGGAAATGTGGGACACCCAGTGCCTCCCGCCAGAGGCTTAAGATCTTAGGATCAGTCCAATGGATTGGCCACCTTGTATTCTGGCAGCCTGCTTCAAGAGCTTTACAACAGGTTGAAATTCAGCAGATGCAGCTTCACGTGCTATGAAAATAGGAGCTATCCACCCCTCCCCAGAATCTGAACCACAGCTAACAGGGGTAGGTCTTGTAACCTGTTTTCCATGCAAGGAATCAGTTCTGGAACACACACACACACATTACTTTTGATAACATAAGAAAGAGTCATGGGATGTCAAAAGCAAATGAAAAGTCTCTAGTCCACAAGATCTTATGCCAGAAGGTACTACTACTATATGAGTCCATTTTCTGTTTGCAGGACAGACAAAAATATCTCTGAGGACATAAAGAGGCCATCTGAATCCCTCCCAAATTCTCTCCATTACAGATTACAGATGCAGGGAGCATGACTTCCAGAGTCTTTCCTGAAGGCTCAATCCCAGCCCCTGTGGATAGAAAATGTCCCCTCCTCCATTCACACTTCTTTTCACTCTTACCAAATTCTTTCACAATGGCCAGACCAATGCCTGAGGTGCCACCAGTCACAATCACCACCTTGCCCAGGTAACGCAGACAAGTTGCCATGCCAGCTGTTTGCCTCCGTTTCTCTTAATGACTAAAATCCACATAGAGCTTTGGTTATATATAGGCTCTTGGATGGAGCCGTGCAATTGCTTAATTTGTTGGGAGGAGTGTCCATGGCTAGTTTGCTCATGGTAGGTTGTGGAGCATGAGGGCTGGTCCTTTCTGAACTGGGAGAAGAATAATGGGGGGAAGGGAGGCTTTTCTGAAGCTCCTGTGTTTGCTCCAATACATTACAGAGGGGCCTAAACTGAAGAAGCAGTAGACAGGAGCTATGAAGGAAGCAAATCTCATTGGATTCCCATTCATGACCTTGCTGCTGAGGATATGTTCTGTAATATGGGAGGGATGGGTTCCTTCTCACCCCCTCCCACGCATTCCCTCTTCACTAAAACCACTTCCTTTAGAAAATGTGTGCCCCCATACCCCATCTCTTTAAATTCAGCCTCATTTCATCTCACATGGGCTCTTCATCCTAGGGTTGTCAGGTGCCAGCTAGCAACCAGTGGGGAATGGGGGTGGGGGGGCTTATCAAGAGAGGGAAAGAGGTCCAGGCTATGTTGTCAATGACATGGCAATGGTGACATTCTGGAATTTGGACAAAAACTCTATGGTAAAATGGCTTTTACCACCGATCAGCCATTTTTCTATATATTTCCCCCCTAATTCTTTTATTTGTATGTTTTGAATTGATATTTTTTAAAATCATTCTGTCTTAGATATTTGGATCATGAACAACAACCATCTAAAATTATTTTTGATGGTGATAATTTATTCCAAGAATGAAGTGAGACTTACCACATGAATGAACTGGTCCTACTATCTGTGTGAGTAATACAGATTAATAATTTTTTGGGGAAAAACATTTTTAAATTTTTTTATAAATGACTCACAAAAATAATATAAATGATCCTTTTATTTGTCCCCCTGATTTCTTATCCCCCCACGCAGGTTTTAAAGCTTTCAAAATAAATATTTTGTATTTTGAATTATTAAAAAATGATTTGTACCACTGAGGAAGGCCTTATGGCCAAAATACATTTGGTTTTAATGAAATTTTAAAACTATTCATAACACATTAACGCTCTGTTAATTTAACATATGGAACCCATTAGAATTAATTCTGTGAAGAGATTTTTTGTCAGCCTTCTTGGTTACCTGTTTTTTTCTGGGCTGAAGTTTCTTCCCCTTTCTGTTGTGGCCTCTCAGGTACTCCTGGACTTGAATCTACCTGTTCTTCTGCAGACTGTCATGGCTTCCCTCAGAAACTACCCACAAATGCTTTCAGGACATCGGCCAGAGGACCACAAGAGCTCCCTTCTGCCAAACAAGGTTTTGCCCAAGGACAGGACTTTCAGAACCTAGGACATCAACAGTCAAAGCTCAAGTCTCTCTCTCGGCTTGGCTTCGCGAACGAAGATTTAAGAAGGGTGCAATAGTCCACGTTTGCTGCAGGCTCGCTGGTGGCTGACAAGACCAATGTGGGACAGGCAGGTCCAGCCACAGCAGCTGCAGGGAAAAGTCTGATTTAGGGTTGGTCCTGTAGCAGTGCGATTCTTCTCCGGGTTAGCATCAGGCGACCAATACCCTGAACCGCCTACATGCAGGATCGGGACTGCGGCTTCCAGTGGCACCTTCCACCTGCCGTTTCGCCCCTTGCCCATCGCTGCAGGACTTGATGCGTTGTGGGTTGTGTATGTGGATATGCCCTTCAGGCCTGCGCAGAGGAATTTTTTAGGTGAAGCGCAGTGTGCGCGGTACTGGCTCCACCCTTTCACCTGGGGGTCATCTGCCATGGCCCAGTAAGCCGGGACGCCGGCAGCGAGTCCTCCAGGTGGTAGGTGTTACATTAACGAGCTCTATCTGCCCGGGTTTGATGTTAGAGTTTTCCTTCTCTTAGGCTGGCGAGGTTGGTGGGCCCAGCCTGCCCATCCGGTTATACCGCCGGACATTCGGTCGCACCATGACATAGCAAACTCTGTGAAAACGGGGGGGACCAGCGAGAAGGTGTTGCTACGGATGCAGTAATGCAGGAGAGGCCATTGCAGTGACCATCTGCCAGGCATAGCTAGACAGTGACCATGCGGCGTTCACTACACCGGGAGAGGAGAGGCTATGTATTGCGCATGCACTTTCCCTGGGGGGGGGTAGGATTCCCAGAGGGAGCCCACCCCCCACCCACCCCACCCCAAAGCTCAAGTAGAGAGGCCATTACTCATCTTCAGACTGTCATGGAGTTGCCAGGTATCTGGGATTGACGTGGACAGTCCAGTATGTTCACTGATTGTCCAGGGATGGGGATGTATAAAATACCAGATATTTAAATGTCTGGTGTTTTTTCAATGGTTTTTCAGTCAGTGAAAATACTTGACTATCCAGGTGAACTGACAATCCAAGCCCAAAGAGTGTGAAGCATGTTGTTTGCACTTAGAGGGGGCAGTGCTGAGTCAGGCCAAGCATGAAGCTGCAGCCACCACCGCTGCTTTTTATTGGGGCTGGATGTTCCTCTGCAGGTGAACAGCAGGCTTTGCACAGTTTGCCCTGGAAGGAGGAGAGGCCAAGCCAAGTGCAAAACAGCAGCTGCTGCAGCTTCTCCACACTGTGTCTGGGCACTCCTCTCAAAACAGACACCATGCTTCATTGATTCAAAATTGCCGTTCCAAGAAAAACAGCTCTAGAAAGGTGTTCTATGATTTCATAGCAAAAAGGTGTTGCTCTATGATTTTATAGCAAAAGGCAACAAATGAAGAGACAGTTAGTGTTAGACTAGGACAACTCAGCATTGACAATCACTAGAGGCCTTTAGGTCAGTCACAGATACACAGCCTAAGCTGTTGTGAGCAGAAGGAGAAGAGTCACATGTGTCATCTTAGGCTTCCTCTTTTTCTTTTTTTGAGGAAAGGCAGAATCCAAAAAGTCCCTTTAAGGCACACCAGTTCTGTTAGGCCACACTGATCAAGAAGACTCATGTTCTTTATTACTGCCGGTACCATTGCTACTTTTCAAATGAGTCTCGCTGGTTTCTTTAGTATCAGTTTGATCCATGTAATGTACTGAGAACTGAGACGGTTTGAAAGCAACATAGTTTATTCAGTAGCACATTACAAGAGAGAGAACATGCAGGCCGGGCCCCACTTATATACATTACCCGGAACAGCCCCCTCATCCGACCAGGCCAAACCTGGTCGGTCAAACTTTCTGCCACAGATCTTGGTGGGCGGGGCATCTGGCGAGCTTCATCCGGGGACCCAGAGGTTGCCTTCAGTAGCGGTCACCATGCGGCCTGACCACTTATGTTCAATACATAACACTCCTCCCCCCTAGCTCAGGACACATAGTCCCACAAGTAAGCGGGGGCCATGCGCTCTTGGGTAGATCTCCTTGGGATGGCTGGTGGGGTTGGAGCGGTTGTCGGTGCCGCTCCGGCCTCCGTTGCGGATGGGGCTATGGTCTCCCCACGTGGGGGAACTGCAGGCCTGGGGTTGTCTGCGCCTTGCAGCTCGTCTGGTGTCCCTGCTCCCTGTGAGTCGCCCTCGCTGCGGTTGGGCTCTACCTCCCGATCGGCTGGGGCGGTTGGCTGTGTTGGGGTAGATCTCTGTGGGGGTGCGGCTGTGAGCTCCTCCTTGCTCCATATTGCGGCCGGTTCTTCCGGCAAGGTGTGGCGACGTATTTGGTCTATATGCCTCCGCAATATCCTGCCTCCCTCCGTGGATACATCGTAGTGGCGGGACCCTATTACTCGAAGCACCTCGCCCTCTACCCACTCGGGGCTGCTAGCATAGTTCCTCGCGTACACCGGATCCCTTGGGAAGAATCCCCTGGCTGCTTCTCTGATCTCAGGGGAGCTACGGATGTTGGTGGCCCGGTCAGGGTGCAGCCGATCTAATCTTGTGATTAGCTTTCGTCCCATTAATAGCTCGGCTAAGCTGACCCCCGTGACTGGGTTGGGAGTTATCCTATTGTTGAATAGGAAGGCGGCTAGGCGGTGGTCCCAGTCCCCCTGCACGATGCAGCCCAGTGCTTCTTTCGTGGTGCACACCATCTGCTCAGCTTGGCCATTGGTGGCCAGATGATATTTGGTGCTGGAAGGGCCCTGTGAAGTCTATGTGTAGTCTAGACCACGGCTTCCTGTGTGCTTCCCAGCGTTGAGCGGGGGCGCTGGGCGGTTCGGGTCGGGACTCCTGGCATACTTTGCACCTTCGGACCCACCCCTCTATTTCTTCATCCATCCCCGGCCACCATACATAGCTGCGTGCTAAGGCCTTCATCCGTACAATCCCTGGGTGTGTTTCATGAAGGGCCCCCAGCACTTGTTTCCGCAGCGGGGGAAGGACCACCACCCAGCTCCCCCATAAAAGGCATCCCTTGTGGGCAGATAGTTCTTCCTTGCGTGTTGTGTATGCCCTGAACTCTTTGCCCTGTTTTCCCTCTGGCCAGCCCCTTACCACCCAGTCGAGAACCCGCTCGAGTATTTTGTCTCACCCCGTTGCTTTCGCTACCTCAGCTGCGTGTAGGGGTCTCTCCGGTAGCGTTTCGATGAGCATCACATGGTGGGCTGGGGCTGGGGTCTATGGAGGGCAGCGGTAGGCAACTGAGAGCGTCTGCGTGTCCCATTGCCTTGCCCGGCCGGTGGACCAGGGTGTATGTGTAGGAATTAAGGAACTGATTCCACCGCAAAACACGCCGCGATAGAATCTGTGACGTTTGGTGGTCAGGAGCTAAGAGGCCCAGAAGCGGCTATGTGGTCTGTTTGTGGTGAAACGCCTCCCGTGCAGGTAGTCGTTAAACTTATGTACCCCTGCCACTATCGCTAAGGCCTCTTTATCTATCTGGGCATAGTTTCGCTCCGCTGGGGTCAAGGTCCTCGAGTAGTAGGCTACCAGAACCTCCCTCCCGTCCGGTAGTTGGTGACCCAAGACGGTGCCCACCCTGTACGGTGATGCATCGCAAGCTAAGATCACCGGTAGGCTCTCATCAAAATGGTGGAGCACATTGTTAGATACGAGCAGCCCTTTGACTGCTTGGAACGCTACGTCCTGCTTCTTCCCCCAGACCCACGGGGCATTTTTGTCTAGGAGTCTGTGGAGGGGTTCTGCAATGGTGGCTTTGTGGGGCAAGAATGAATGGTAGAAATTTAATAACCCCAAGAAACTTTGTAGCTTCGCCTTGCTCGTGGGGGTGGGGCCTTCTCATATGGCCTTAGTTTTGTCCGGTGTCGGGTGGATCCCCGCCATGTCTACCGCAAACCCCAAGAACTTTACCCTCGGTACCCCGAGGGAACACTTTTCTCGCTTGACTTTCAGACCAGCCTCTTGGAAACGGCGGAGGACTTCTCGCAGCCGGTTGCTAAATTCCTCCGCTTCCGGTGCGGCAATCAAAATGTCGTCAAAAAACAGTTGCACCCCTGGGATCCCTTTGAGGAGAGAATCCATCAGGCTCTGAAACACCCCCGGGGCCACGCTCACCCCAAACTGCAACCGCCGCACCTTAAACACCCCCCTGTGGGTTACTATGGTCTGTGCTTCTGCTGTCATGGCGTCCACGGGCAGCTGCTGGTACGCCTGGGCCAAGTCTAGTTTCCCAAAGATTTTGGACCCCGCTAATGCTGCCAGAACGTGGCTGATTACTGGAACGGGGTAGGGGTTATCCTGTAGTGCCTTGTTAATGGTGCACTTATAATCGGCGCATATGCGCACCTCCCCGTTCGGCATCACCGGAGTAACTATTGGGGTTTCCCATGAGGCATAGGCCACGGGTTCCAGCATTCCCTGGGCTGTGAGGCAGTCTAGCTCTGCTTCAGTTTTAGGCTTCAGAGCGAATGGGACCTGCCTGGCCTTCAGCCTTATGAGTCGCACGTGGGGATCAAGGGGTAAGGATATGGGAGGCCCCCTGTAGCACCCCAAGGCCCCATCAAGCATCTCCAGGAACTCCCGACACACGTTTTTGAATCCCTGCGTCCCCAGCTGTTGCACCCCCACAATCTTTATTCCCAGTGGCCGAAACCAAGCCAGGCCCAACAAGGTGGTGAGTTGTCGTTTAACCACTAGTATATTGAGTTTATCCCTAAACCCGTTGTACTCCACCCCACCGTTGCCCAACCCAGGATTTCAACGGGGTTCTTTTGAAAGTCCCGTAGCACGAAGCATGCCGGTCGCAGTCTGGGCAGGCCATGTGGGAACAGCTTTCTCAAAGATTCCTCCGAGATTATGGATATGGAGGAACCTGAGTCCAGTTCCATCAGGCAAGGTTTGCCCTCGATCCTGACCGAAACCTTGACCTTTTGGGGGGTATCGTCGGGCAAGTTCATTACCTGCACGCTGGTTGAGGCGGTCGAGTAGTCCCCGGTCGATTCCTGGTTGGTAGACTGGCGGTGGTGGGTGGCCTTGGCCCGGCAGGCCCTCGCAACGTGGCCCATCCTGCTGCAGCTCCTGCAGACCACATTGCAGTAGGGGCAGTCCTTGTTGGTTAAGGAATCTATCTTAACCCAGCTTTGACAGCTCTGTAATGACAGCTGGTGATCTAGCCGGCATGCTAGGTCACAGTGACCTTATCAACAGGCTGGTTTGAGCCGGCTGAAGACAAGTGAAGGAACCTGCTGAGTTAGCATGACAATGCACTGCCAGGATTGGCTGACTGGACTATAAATGAACTGTGTTTGTAATGCACAGGTCTCTTTTTGAGAGTTGACTTGCTGGCGAAGCATTTTGTTCCTGTGATCAATATATTGGACTGCACTAGTGAGCACGTATTGTATATACTGTAAATACACTACTTTGGCACTAGCTGCAGGTGTCTGGCTGATTTCTTTCCTGGAGCTCAGGGTCGGGCACATCACAAAGCTCTCTCTGCTAGCTACCGCACCGACAGTCCTGTCGCTCATGTTGGTCACCGCAGCTGGCACACTTGGTGGCGGCAGGTCTCTCGGTCGCTCAGGGTCGCTCGTGGGCCCATCCCTGTTTGGCGGCGTAGCTGGAGTGCCTCTTCTTCATCTGGTTGGCTGGGGCCCATCTCTTCCTGATGGATGGCTTTGGCCCTCGTCTTGGGGAAGGTCTTCGTGATCCGCTCGAACGAAACGGCCTCATTGAAGGTGCTCTGGAGGGTGAGCTCTTCCCTCGCGAAGAGCTTTTGTTGCAGTCTTTTGTCCCTCAGGCCCCAAGCAAAACGGTCCCTCAGGGTCTCCTGTAGCTTATCGAAGCTACAGTTGCCCGCGATTTGGCGGAGAGCAGCCAGGTAGTCCGCTGCCGCCTCCCCCGCCTCCTGGTCTCTCTTGTGAAAGAGGAACCGGCGGGCGATCAGCGAGGGTTGGGGCAAGAAGTGCCCGGTGAGGAGTCTGGTTATCTCCTCGTATGTTTTCTCCGTGATCCTCGCGGGGGCCAAGAGACCCTTGGCGATCTCGAATGTGGCCTCTCCGCAGATGCTCAGGAGGACGTCTCTCTTTAGGCTGTCCTCTGTGATCCTGTTCGCTCGAAGGTAGCACACGACCCGCTCCGTGTAGGTCTCCCACCTCTTCGGGGTAGTGGGGTTGAACTCTTTGAGGCGGCCCGTGGTTCCGCTCTGGTTAGCCATGGTGGCTGCTGCAGCGGGTGAGTTGGTCTACAGCCAAGTTGCCTTCGTCGTCTCTGACCGGATCCGTGCAGCCTCTCCGGGGCTGGCTAGTATCCCATCCTCGTCACCACTGTAATGTACTGAGAACCGAGACAGTTTGAAGGCAACATAGTTTATTTAGTAGCACATTACAAGAGAGAGAACATGCAGGCCAGGCCCCGCTTATATACATTACCCGGAACAGCCCCCTCATCCGATCAGGCCAATCCTGGTCGGTCAAACTTCCCGCCACAGATCTTGGTGGGTGGGGCGTCTGGCGAGCTTCATCCGGGGACCCAAGGGTCGCCTTCAGTAGTGGTCGCCATGCGGCCTGACCATTTATGTTCAATACATAACAATCCACATCAAATATAAGGGAGTATCATTCATGACTATGCCATGGAAGGCTTCAGCTGCCCATTTCCAGACACGAAGCCTTTATTAAAGAAACAGGATATTCTTCCCCAGGCCTGATGGCTACCCGACTTCCCAGGTTTCCGATCCTGAAAAGTCTGAGGGGCATGTAGAAATTCAACATGAATGGAAGATCCAGCCATGACTCTGATATTATGAGAGCTAAGCCCTGGAATGGCTCTTCTGAATTTAAGCTTTAGTTGGTCATATGAATGTACCCCAGGACGGCCAGACCATGAAATGATGGGGCTTCATTAAGTATTTCCTGTTGATAGTTTGTGTTTACTTCCTCTAGAGTAACAACTGCGTCTTTTCTTCTCCCAAGTCTCATAATCCAGTAAAGACACATTTTTTAAAAAAGAGATGTCATAATTGCGCTGTTGCTGTTTGGCTTTAATACAAGAACATAAGTCTGTATTAGGACCCATGCTTCCTAGTTATGCTGGGGTGTCTGCCCTCACCCAGGTCTTACAGCTTCCTATCCCTGGGCCTCCAAGCTCTCTGTTTGGATTTGTTTCTCCCCTTCAAGTCCCTTGTCATTTGTTTATGGGCAATCTGTACTTGCTTCCTGCTGGAAAAGCAAAAGCAGGGCTTCTGATCAGAGTGGTGGTGGTGGAGTAGGGAAAGCAACTGCTCACTAAGTAGGACGATGTATGGAAAGTCCATTCAGTCAACAGAATTACATAAAAGAAACACCTAAACAAAGAGGCAAGCAGAGCCAGCCCTGCCACTGGGCAAACTAGGCAATTGCCTAGGGTGCCAGCCTTCTGGGGGCACCAAATTGGGCACCCCCATTTGACTCAGTGATGTTATCAGTGCCGGGGGGGGGGCGCCAGACGTTAGCCTTGCCTAGGGTCCCAGACAGTCTAGGGCCAGCCTGGATGCAAGAAAATCCGATGACTACTTGCAAGAAAATATGAATGAGAAAAATCACAAAGGAGGAGAATGACAATTGGGCTGGCATCAGCATACCCTTGGGCGGGGCAGCTTTCAGGGCCCATGGTTTCTGGCAGGGCCCACTGCTATCAGATGACACCTCCAGCACTAGGGATGCCATGTCCAATTAAAGAAATATCTGGGGTCTTTGAGGGTGGATCCAGGAGACTTTGAGGGTGGAGCCAGGAGCAAGGTTGTGACAAGCCTAATTGAACTCCAAAGGGTGGTCTGGCCATCACATATAAAGGGACTGCACGCCTTTTCAATGCCTTCCCTCCATTGGAAATAATGAGGGATATGGGCACCTTCTTTGGGGGCTCACAGAATTGAACCTCATGGCCCAGTCTTTTTGAAACTTGGTGGGTATTTTTAAGAGAGTCACCAGATGCTGTGCTGAAATTATGGTGCATCTAAGTAAAAGACCAATCCCCCCAGAGCCCCAGATACCTGCAGATCAATTCTCCATTATACCCTGTGGAAATCATAGGGAATAATGGAATGTCCAGTAGACATTTCCCTCCCCCCACCCCACACACTTTCTGATGACCCTGAAGCGAGCGGAGGGCTTTCAAACTGGGGGATCCCCTGCCCCCAGGTGGGGATTGGCAACCCTACCCAGCACAGTCCCTGCCTAGTGCTGCAGGATCCACTGTAGCTGCTGCCTGCCCTGCCAAGTGACGCAGGGGGAATGGCCTAAAAGCAGCTCAGCTGTGAACAAGGATGGTGGGATGGCTTGTGAGCAGAAAGGGCAAGGAGACCAATAGGTGGGAGATGTTCACATGCGTGTTGGCACATGAGTGCTTGGTAATGGTCAGAAGGGAAAAGGACCCTGGGAACTGTCTTCACAGGACCCGTCAAGAACCTGGAGGCAGCCCTGAATAATATCAGTGAAACCTGACAGGGCCAGGGAAATGGAAATTTAGGAGGGGAAAGAACAGGAACTCACTCCATGCATGAAAAATGTGCAAAGTGAGCAAAAGTAAGGAAAGGTGGGACTGCGTATTCCAGAGGCCGTTCCAGACCTGGAGTGCTGCCTTCCTTTATGTAATTTATTCCAGTTTGTTGCATAATTAAAATGTAACACTTCCCAGCACCGAGGCTTGGCCTTCCTTTGAGAATCCTGACCCCTCTGCAGTGCCAGATTAAACCCTATGGAGGTTCCTAAGCAGTGGAAATCTTGGGGGACCCCTGAGTCTGAGTGCCCACCCCACTACCCACGGCCCCCACTTCAATCTGCAGGCACCTTCTTAAAAGCTCCTTTACCAAGCTGCAGGGGAGAGGCAGAGAGAGGCAAACTTGGCGACAACACCAGCAGCAGCCACAGCAGGCAAGTCTGGCAAAGAGCAGTTCAGTTGCTAGCTGTGCCTGCAGACTGGGAGAGCTGCAAGCAGGGGGGAAATCTGGGGGGGGAGCCGTCCCAGGGCCCCTAAAGGCCAGTGCCTACTTGACCTATTTGTTCATCCAGCTCTGACCCTCTGCCTGATTCTAACCATAGTGAAGTTGACTTTGTGATCCAACCACTATCCTGCACTGAAGTAAATGGACACCTCATCATCTAATTTAAAAAGCAGGAGAAATTAAATGAAAAAAAATAATTGCCTGCATATTAACATATTATCCTTAAGAAAGCCACAGATGGAGGTGGAGCAGGTAAGGAGACAACCTTTGTTTTAAATTCAGCTCTCCAAGACTGCAGGGGCTACCATTTGCTGAACCAGATTTTGCCAAAGGACTATCAAAACACAAGATTTCAGCATAGAGCGGCACTCTTAAGCAACAGTGAGTAAGATCATGGCTTGATAGGCCAACATTCATCTTCGGACTTTGGGTCGGAAAAGGAATAGAGTGTTGGGAATGGGAAGTTCCCTCTGTTGCAATAAATCCAGTGGTTTTTCTTTTACCAAGATGAAAAGAAGGGGCAGGGGCTTTAAGAAAAGAGTCCCAGGTTTTTGAACCCCTCCTTAGTTCCAACACCCAGGTTACATCCATCTGATCTTTGGATTAAATAATGGCAATAGCTGAACATGTGCTTCCCCCAGTGAGCACACCATGGGAGATACTGGGAAATATACACCTTCAAGGCACCTTTTTTGGGATATTTTGGAAATCTCTTTTTTTTTTACTCCATTATACCTTATGGGGACCATTATAGTCAATGGTCCCCCTGAAATGTAATGAGGAATCAATCCAGGAGTCTCTGGGGGTCTAGGGGTTCTTGTCAAGTCTGTCTGTAAACTCTGGCTCAGTCAGAGAGCATTCTGGGTAGAACTAAAGTGTAACCAAATGCTGCTAGCTCAAACCTTTCCCATCCCCTCCTTCCTGTAGTGGATAGTTTTGCTTTGAAATGGAAAGATGTGAAAGCCTTATCTGTGCCTTCTCAGGCTTGGCTCTCAGGAGGGAGTCGAAAGCTCGGGACGATCAAGGCCATCAGCCTGGGAACGAATTGGTAACATCAATGTGTGAATGTGCCCTGCATAATCCCCCCCTTAGGAATTTCTCAGAAGTACCCCCTTAAATGCAATGTATCAAGGTATATTCTTTAGTCTATCAATGCTGGCTTTGCCTCAAGTAACTGTAGCAATAAACTAGCTCTTTGTATCAACAAACGACTGGTTATTGACTCTGGTGACTTGACAGTTCTGTTTTCTGAGGTAGAGGCACCAAATTTTCAGCATAGCTGCTGGTGCCTCTCCTCAAAATACCCAAGCCACATGATCACCTAGAAAGTGTTTAAATGGACTGCAATCCCTTTAAACCAGGGGTGGCCAATGGTAGCTCTCCAGATGTTTTTTGCCTACAACTCCCATCAGCCCCAGCCAGCATGGCCAAAGAAAAGACATTAAATCAAGTGCAGAAGCAGTGAAGACAGAAATTAAAAAAGAAATTGAGGATCTCCGAAAAGACTCACAAGCAACATTAAATAAACTGCATGTAGTTGAAAGTAAAGATCAAGATTCCATGATTACTAAGTTGCAGGAGAAAGTAGTTCTACAAGACTGTAAGATAATGAAGAACCAGGTACGTCTGAGAGGAGTTCCTGAAAATGAAGAATTTGAGTTGAAGACATATATAATAGGAATAATTGCTGAATTTTTGGAGATGGACCCTGATCAATCTAGCTATTCCTTTGACTATATATATATATGGTCAATTCAATGTATGCCAAAAAAAATAAGCTACCGGGAGATGTGGTAGTAAGATTTGTATCAAGAGACATGGTCAGAAAACTTTTAAGTAAACAATTTGAAAAAACAATGGAGGTAGAAGGGAGCAGAGTAAGAATTATGAAAGAGTTGCCTAAAAAGGTCATAAATGATAGAAGATTGTACAAGAAATTAACTGATAAACTACGTGACAAATGTTTGAGATACAGATGGATATTACCAGAAGGTCTAAGCTTTGATTTGGAAGGAAAGAGGATTACAATTAACAATGTCCAAGACCAGAGGAGATTTTTTGAGGAACATAGGGATTTTGGGGATACAGAATAAGTGAAGAATCATTATGGATTACAAATTATTACCTTGGAATGTAAATGGACTAAATTTACCACAAAGAAAGGCTACATTCACTTTGGCCAGCTGGATGATACCTCTTTTGGAGCTTTAGCCCCTTTAAATCTGTGTCCATCTGCAACACAGGACGTGGATCCCCGGAGCTCCTTTACGGAGTCTAAGGTCAGCATGGGCCATGAAAGGAACGTGCAACAATTAATTCTACAGCCCAATAAGGTATGCATCACAGTTTGTCCTTACGGCAGAAAGACCCCATACTGGAGAAGTAAACTTTTAGTTAAATCTCATCTCTGTGAACTTCTTCATCTGAACTATCACAAAATTGACTTGATTACCATCGAATCTCTTAATGATCAGTCTCAAATGCAGAGGATTCTGCTTACCTTTCAATCCCCCAACATTCCTTCACTAATTTTGAGGCAAAGAATTACTTATGGTCGAAGGGGTTTTTTCCTGTGCGATCCTTTATTAACTCTCAAACTAATGCTCTGCTGCCTAACCTGTCCCCAAGGGACAGTACGCGAAGTAATCCTCATCTTTTGAAGAAGGCATCATCTTCAGCGGCAAAATATAAGGCTTCGATGTGTTTTAAGGTATCCAGATCTGGTCAGTCTCAATCAAACCCCAAGCTGGATAATGAGTCATCAGTGCAGCCCTCTATGGATGTGATGCATAGTCCCTTTAATGTTTCAATAGAAGATGACCTTCTGCAGTCATCTGGGAGTCTTCCAGCAAAAGATCAACAGGCGATCCTCATAAGACTTGAATGTACTAAGCGGCAGCTGCAAAGGTCTTTAGAGCCGGGGAAATCAGTTCCTTCAATCAACCTGGATCCTGCAGGCAACCCTCTGTCCCCTTGTCCCCCATCGGCTGACTTAATTGATCTGACTACGGAACCCTCTCTAAATGGCTCAAGGGCACCCCAACATAATGGCTGTATTTTCACTGATGATGCCAGGATGCTAGAAAGGATATCCATTATTGATTGACTACCAGCTAGGGAAGCCACAAGGAATATCCACATTGTCTCCTGGAACATAGCTGGATGGAAGAGTATAGTGAATGACGCAGATTTTTTGGACTTTTTGAAATCCTTTGATTGTGTCTTCCTTCAGGAAACATGGGCGGAAGACAGCTTTAGACTGACAGATTTTAAAGTTTTTAATCTCTCTGCTTATAGAAATTCTAAAGGTCGCAGTAAAGCAGGCCTGGCTGCTTTGGTGAAATCCAACTTACCATTTAAGGTGATCTTCTTGGATCCTTGCCTGCCATTTCCCAGGCTTTATTGCTGTCCTCTCCAGCACTGACTCTAATCATGATTAATGTTTATTTAGCCCCTTCTAATGGAGAATTGGAGTTTGATGCTGTCTGGGAGAAATTTTCCTATTATGGAATGTCTTTGTCTAGGACATTCCATACTGCTCAGCTCATGATTTTTGGTGATTTTAATGCTCGGATAGGCAGTAATAACCAGAAATGGATCTCTCATTTTGGCTTTGAAGCGGCTGAATCCCTTCCACTACAATTATGTTTGCCCCGCTGTTCTAAAGATACTTTATCCAATAAGGCGGGTCTTAGATCAATTGAATTCTGCATAGCACACAATGCTATAACATTAATGGTCCCTCCAAATTTCCACACGGGGCTGCAGTGTGATAGACTTTTGTTTGGGTTCACCCAGCCTTCTGTCATCTATTGATAACTTTTACATTGATTCGCGCACGGGAAGTGACCACTTGCCCCTAATTCCATCTTTAAGATTGGATCTGGAGGTTAATATGGTATCATCTTCCCAATCTGTGAAGGCCTCTGAGAATGTTCTAAAAAAAATCAAGTGGTCCCGGCCGTAGAAAGGGAGTTTTCTTCCCTCTTTGGCTCTCAAGCACTGTGCAGATTAAGGGATTGAATCATAAATTCCAATTCAGATGATACAATCCTTTCAGGATTCTCATTATTAATTCATTACTGTAGTGCTAAAGCTAAACCTGTGATCTTGTCTAGGTCTAGTTTCTCTAGCTGGTTTGATACAGATTGTTTAGCTTGGAAACAAGAACTGAGAGCACAATTTAAAGAGGCCTTTCACTCCAAAGACCCAACAAAAATTAAAGCCTACATTGCTTGTAAGACAGCGTATCTGGAGCTTATTACATCCAAAAAGAAAGTTTTCTTTCAGAATAAATGGGACCAACTTTACCACTCGATAAAATCTAATGATAATAAGGCTTTCTGGAGAATCATTTTGAGTAATCTAACAATCAGTTCTGTTACTGAACCAAATATTTCTGCGCAAACATGGGTTAATTACTTCTCTAACATTTTTGCTGCTCCGTGTGTATCCCCTCCTATCTTAGCAAACCCCACAGTTACTGATATGCCGGTCTGGCATCCAGTAACTCTAGAGGAAATCAGTGATTTATTGAAGGATTTAAAAGCGGTTAAAGCACCAGGCCCTGATGGCCTTCCCGCTGAGGTATTCACAAAGCTTGCCGATTGGTGGCTCTTGCCCCTTGCAAAATTGTTCTCTTTCATTGATCTGCATGGCTCCATTCCAGACTCTTGGCTTGATTCTATAATTATCCCAATATACAAAAAGGGGGATGGGGGTGGAGTTACCATAAAATTTCTGCCCCATTAGTTTATTATCTATAGTGGGCAAATTGTATGCCAAACATTTAGAACTCTGATTAACTGACTGGATGCGCCTAGGCAACATCATAGGTCCTGAACAGATTGGCTTCTCCAAAGGCAAATCTGATATGGACCATTGCTGCACTCTGGCCTTCCTTGCTGAAAAATATATGCATACCGGGACAAAAAAATTATATGCTGCCTTCTTTCAAATAAACGAAAAAGAGGACATACAATTTCAAACGGTGTGGGATGCATATAAAGCTGTAATAAGAGGCATTTTAATTACATTGGATAATAAAGACAAAAGAGCAAAAGAGAAACAAATGTTGGATATCCAAAAAGAGATTGCTAACAAGGAAAAGGAACTTAGAAAGCAACCGGAGGGAAAAGAAAACTATAAGGGAGATTGCAATATTACAGAACCAGCTAAGACATCTGCTAAATAAAGAAGTAGAATGGAATCTTAAAAGATTGCAACAGAAATTTTTTGAAGGAGCAAATAAACCTGAAAAATACCTGGCTTGGCAAATGAACAAAAAAAGAGAGAGTAAATTTATTAACAAAATTGTATCAGATGGCCAAGCAGGAATTAAAGGGGAATTTTATAAATATTATGCTAAGTCGTTGCAATGTCAAAAGGTGGAACAGAGTAAAATAAATGTTTATTTACAGAAAATGCAAGTAAATCCCTTAACAGAAAACATGCAAAAGGTCTTAAATGAACCAGTTGGAAAAACAGAAGTTGAAGCAGCAATAAACTCAATGAAATTGGGAAATACACTGGGTCCCGATGGCTTTACAGCAAAATATTACAAAGACATTAGTACCAAAACTGCAAAAATTGATGAATATAATAAGAACTGACAGGAAAGTGCCAAATACATGGAAGGAAGCAGTAATTTCATTGATACCAAAAGAAGATAGAGACACCACAAGTGTAAAAAATTATAGTCCAATTTCATTACTCAATAACAATTATAAAATATATGCTAGGATACTAGCAGAAAGACTCAAACAGCATTTGAATAATTTCATTAAAGATGAGCAAGCAGGATTTCTTCCCAGGAGACAAATTAGAGGCAATATTAGAACGGTTATAGATGTTGTTGAATATTATGAGAAGCACCCTGAAAAAGAAGTGGCATTATTCTTTGCTGATGCAGAGAAGGCTTTTGATAATGTGAATTGGGACTTTATGTTTGCAGGATGGGAAATTGGGACTAGGGGAAAATTTTATAAGAATGGTCAAGGCGATATATACTGAAAGACAAGCAAGACTTTGTATAAATGCAGACTTGGTGGAAAAAATGATAATCAGCAAAGAGTACGAGACAAGGTTGCCCTCTATCTCCATTGATATTTATAATGACTTTAGAGATTTTGCTTATGCAAATAAGAGAAGATAAAGAGATAGAGGGATTGAAATTGAAAGGTTTTTCTTATAAATACATAGCATTTGCTGATGATGTAATGTTTATCAATGAAAATCCTATTTGTGTAATACCATTGCTGCTTCATAAGATACAAGAATATGGAGAGCTGGCAGGTTTTTATATAAACAAAGAAAAATCGAAAATTTTATGTAAAATTATGACAAAGAATCAACAAGAAGAATTACAACGTGTAGCTGAGTGTGAAGTTGTTCCAAAAGTAAAGTATCTGGGTGTGGAAATTACTGTGAAAAAATATAGATTTGTATAAAAACAACTATGAGAAGCTTTAGTGCAAGACTGATGGAGATTTGTTAAAATGGAACAAATTGAACTTGTCTTAACTGGGCAGAATTTCTGCAATCATTATGAATGTTCTACCAAGAATTTTTTTTTTATTTCAGACAATCCCAGTTGTGAAGGATTACAAACAATTTAGTAAATGGAAAAGGAAGATCTCAGAATTTGTGTGGGCTGGAAACAAACCAAGAATTAAAATGAAAATTTTGACTGATGCAAAAGAAAGGGGAGGTTTCCAATTGCCTGATTTAAAGCTATAGGTGTGGATTAAAGAATGGATGACATTATTTAATAGAAAACTACTGACACTAGAAGGTCATGGAAATATTTTTGGTTGGCATGCTTTGACCAGAGTAATTTTACAAGGTTAGAAACACCCAACGCCCTCCTCCGCTATGTCAAGGCTGCATTCTGGAGCCACGTACTGATATCATTTAGCTCTCTTTCCTCAAGATGGTGATGAAGAAGGAGCTCAGGTGCCAGAGCTCCTGAAAACCGGGGTTTTTACCTGTTACTAGCCACTTCTACGACCGGCATAAAATCTGGACAGGCTGGCTCTCTGTCCTGGAGAAGGAGGCGAGGCGTTGGAGGAACCTGTGGGGTACTGGAGCGTGGACGGAGCACGGACGGCGCTGGCCTCATCACCAAGTCGCGAGTGGGACCTACGGCAGATGTGGAGGTGGCTGAGGCAGCGGTGTGAGGTGCGAGGCGGCCGAGGCAGCGGTGCGGCCCGCGGGGCGGCTGGTGTTGGTGTGGCCTGCGAGGCGGCGGCCGCGAAGACGAACAGCCCGTGGGGTGGCCGCAAGGATGAACGGAGCCGTGAGGACAAACGGAGCCGACGCCCCTGCCTAGGTGGAGATTGGAGACGCCTGTGCACCGGACGTGGCAGGTGGAGCGAGAGGAGCTCTGAGCCGCTGACAGGGCCGGGAACTAGGAGGGGTGCACCGCCGGGAGTGAGCTTGGTGGCGACGGCAGATAATGTTGGGGTGCCGGTGCTGAAGAGGGGAGCTGGTGCAGACAATCTTGGAAGGACTGGGTGTATGGGCGAAGCAGGGGCCCTGAATGAACCAGTTGCCTCAACAAACAGAATGGTGGAGCTCTGCTGTGTGGCGGGAGAGCACAAGGGGGGGTTTCTGCCCTCCACGGGCTCACCAGGCCCCGCGGGAAACATCGAACAGGACCCTTAGCTGTTGGACCCTGCACCTGGGGATTATTGCTGTCAGCATTACATCCGGCACAGCACTCCTTCAACACCGGCGTCTGACTTTGCACTTCGCACTTTGCTATCTTTAACACCCTACCTCGCAATACACCATCCCCGGTGCCCTACTTTGTACTCGTCTTAATCCAGAGAAGCCATATTGCACTTAACTTTAATAACTTCCTACCCCCACCTACTCTTGAACTATTAGTTTAAAGGTTTTACCAATTAACTAATTTGTTTAGCTTATTGTATATATATTGGATCCAAATTGTATAACTCTTTAGCTAATTAATTTGAGAAATAGGGCGGGATTTACAATTAATTGTTGCTATTTGATAAAAAAAAAATTACCAATAAATATACAAGGGAATCTGAGGGTTGGGGTCCATTGGGTTAATTTGAATATTGGGATCTGGTAGGGCGGAGTGGACTGGGGAGTATTGGTGACAGTAGTGCATTGGTGGTGGCTAAGATCGCGGTTGCCACCAGCAGGGAATGGCTGGTCTAGGGATTCCAGTGCTCCTGGGGAGGGGGAGGTATGGCGGTGGGAACAGACGACATAAGGGAAGAGGACTGAGACAAGATAGTGCTCGGTCTTCCTCCAATCTGTGTCCCATCCCAAGGGTGACAGGTAGTAGGGTCAGGCTGAATAACTCGCCTCCGTCATTGGTGTTATGCAATGCCAGGTCCATTAATAATAAGACCTCTGTCCTTCGAGAGCTATTACTCGAACAGGACATGGACCTGGCTTGCATGACTGAAACCTGGGTGCGAGAGGGAGATACAGTAGCCCTCTCGCAAATAGCTCCCCCGGGCTATTCAGTCTTCCACCAATCGCAGACTAGTGGGCGGGGGGGGGAGGAGTGGCATTATTTATACGAGAGGCTTACTCCTTCAGGGCACTCCCGGCCCCAAATATCGAGGGTATTGAATGTGCCGGTCTGGCGTGGGAGGTTGAAGAGGGGTTGGCGATCTGGCTGGCGTACCGTATGCCAAACACACCAGCAGGCACCTTACCATCCCTGCTCGAGGCGGCGACAGGCTGGACATTGGAACATCCAAGGTTGGTGATCCTGGGTGATTTCAACGTCCATGCTGATGACCCGACCTCCAGCCAGGTGATGGACCTAGTGTCTTCCATGGCGACGCTAGGACTCTCTCAATTGGTTACCACCCCCACTCACCAGGCCGGGCACATGTTAGACCTGATCTTTGCGGCCGGGGTTACGGTGGACGATATAACCACTGAAGCGGTGCCATGGTCGGACCACCTCGCCCTCAGGGCTCGTGTAGATATGCCACCCAAAACCTGTTTAGGTGACGAGCTCATTATGGCTCGCCCACGGAGCCAGATGGACCCGGAACGGTTCCAAATGGCTCTGCAGGATCCCTGGTTCTCTGGCGATTCTCTCAATGGCCTGGTGGAGACCTGGAATAGCCAGCTCTCTAGGGCCATTGATGAGATCGCAACTCGACGCCCTCTACGACCTCGGACTAGGCTGGTGCCGTGGTATACTCCGGAGCTACGCCAGCTGAAACAAGGCCTTAGACAGCTAGAGAGGCAATGGCGGCGTACCCGTGACGAAGCAACTAGAACATCTTATAGGAAGTTTATGAGGTCCTATGAGATGGCAGTCAAGGTCGCAAAGAAAACATACTTTGCGGCTAAGATTGCGCCTGCAAACTCGCGCCCGGCACAATTGTTTAGGATAATTCGGAATTTTACTACATTGCCACAAGGCAATCCAAACATTAAGGAATTGGAGATTGGCTGTGAGGCCTTTGCGAAATTTTTTGCATTCAAGATCCAGTCGCTCCGCCACGACTGCCCTGCCAACTTGGATGCAGTAAGCGAACTCGAGGCCCAATGCGTGTCTTCTGGTTTGATCTTGGATTGCTTTGACCCAATCAGCTTGGAGGAAGTCGACAGAGTCCTTGTCTCCGCACGCCCAACAACTTGTGATCTGGACCCATGCCCCTCCTGGCTAATTAAGGCTTGCTGGGAGGAGCTAAGATGTCCTATACGGGACATCATAAATAGATCTCTTTCAGAGGGCTTTTTTCCAACACCCCTGAAGGAGGCAGGGTCCGCCCTCTCCTGAAAAAGGCTACATCAGATCCGGCCGAATTGGCTCACTATCGGCCGGTCTCAAATTTGCCCTTTTTGGGCAAAATTATAGAGAGGGCTGTGGCGTTGCAGTTACAGGCTTTTCTGGATGACGCTTCCACCTTAGATCCGTGCCAGTCCAGCTTCCGCCCGGGCCATGGGATGGAGACGGTTTTGGTCGCCCTCATGGATGACCTCCGGCGACATCTGGACCGAGGCGGCTCGGCAGTATTGCTGCTGTTAGACCTATTGGCTGCGTTCAATATGGTCGACCATCGGCTGCTGACCCGCCACCTTGCCGACGGAGGAATTCAGGGGCTAGCCTTACAGTGGCTCTCCTCCTTCCTTGAAGGTTGGGGACAAAGGGTGGCAATTGGAGGAGAGCTGTCCCAGAGACACCTACTTAACTGTGGGGTGCCTCAGGGGGCAGTTCTCTCCCCAATGTTGTTTATCATCTACATGCGCCCCCTTGCCCAGATTGCCTGGAGGAATGGGCTGGGTTGCCACCAGTATGCTGATGACACCCAGCTCTATCTATTGATGGACGGCCGGACTGACGATGTCCCTATAAACTTGGACCAAGTGTTGCAAGTCGTGGCGGGTTGGCTCAGGCTGAGTGGGCTAAAGCTGAATCCAGCGAAGGCAGAAGTCCTTTGTGTGGGTCGCGGCAGGCCAGGAGAGGAGGTCTCCCTACCGACTTTTGACGGTGCGTCACTGATACCAGTGCGCAGAGTCAGGAACTTGGGAGTGCTACTGGAGCCTTCCTCGACAATGGAGGCCCAGATAGCTGCCACTGCCAAATCCGCCTTCTTCCATCTTAGGAGGGTGAGGCAGTTGGCCCCCTTTCTGGAATGTGGCAACCTGGCAACTGTGATCCACGCAACGGTCACCTCGAGGCTGGGCTACTGTAATGCCCTCTACATGGGGCTGCCCTTGTACCGAACGCGGAAATTGCAGCTAGTGCAGAATGCAGCGTCCAGGCTGTTAGTGGGACTACCACGGTGGGAACATATACAGCCTAGGCTGCGGGAGCTGCACTGGCTGCCAATTGTGTACCGAGTTCATTACAAGGTGCTGGTCATTACCTTTAAAGCCCTATATGGCCAAGGACCTGCCTACCTTAGTGACCGCCTCTCTCCATATGTTCCCCAGAGAGCACTGTGATCCAGTTCCCAAAACCTACTACGAATCCCTGAACCAAAGGAGGCCAGACTGAAAATAACAAGGGAGCAGGCCTTCTCCACAATGGCTCCCCAATAGTGGAATCAACTACCAGAGGAGGTGCGAGCCCTGCGAGACCTAAATCAGTTTCGCAGGGCTTGCAAAACTACCCTCTATCAACTCGCTTTTAAGATGGAACCTGAAAATGACACCTAGCCATCTTATACATATATTGAACTGTGGCACTTTATTTTGTAGCTGTTAATAATCTTAATTGTTTATTTAATTGAATTGAATGTATTTAACTATTTTAATTTTCTTTTATTGTAATGGCTGGATTTTAGTGTAATCATGGTGTAAACCATGTCATGTGAGCCGCCCTGAGCCTGCTTTGGTGGGGGAGGGCGGGATATAAGAATAAAATTATTATTATTATTATTATTATTATTATTATTATTATTATTATTATTATTATTATTATTATTATTATTATTATTAGGAAAATAAGATGGATGGGTTTTTCACATCACTATATAAGAAGAAACTTGCTGAATACATGGTTAAAATACAAAAGATATGGGGATTACAAATAGAATTGGATTACAAATATAATTGGCTTCAAATGCAACAAATTAAGAGCTTGGTGGAACAGGACATTAAAAATGAAGGCATAAGACAAGAACAAACAGAATTTGAAAGAATGCTGTTTGGCGATGATGACAAATTGATATCAAGAACTTATAAATTGTTATTGAAATGGTCTACGGAAGATGAAGTAGTTAAATCTCAAATGATCAAATGAGCGATTAATATAAACAAAGAAATACAAATGGAGTCATGGGAACACTTGTGGAAGAACTCTATGAAGATATCTACATGTTATAACATTAAAGAGAACTGCTTTAAAATGCTATATAGATGGTATATGACACCTAAGAAATTGGCAAAAATGAGTAATCAGATGTCAGGCAGTTGTTGGAAATGTAAAAAGCATGAAGGTTCTTTTTACCACATGTGGACGACATGTGAAAAGGCAAGACAATATTGGCAAATGATTCAGAAAGAAATATCAAAGATTTTAGGTTATGATGTTAAGAGATCTCCAGACGTATTTTTGTTGGGATTACAAATGGAAAGTTTTCCAAAATAAGCTATAACTATTCTGTGGTGTCTACTTTCAGCTGCAAGTATTATATGTGCAGCTATGGAAGCAAGATAAAATACCAGAAAAAATGGGACTGGATTTTAAAAGTTATGTCTTGGAGTGAAAAGGACAAACTTACAAGAATCTTAAAGGACTATGGTTTGGAGAAGTTTAAGATGGATTGGGAGAAATTTCAAATATATGTTGGAAAACATTGGAAAGTAAAAGGACATTTAGTGATGTTTGAAGACAGTTGAATGGTTATAAAGAAAAGAAGAAATGGTTTTTCTTTTGGTTTTGTTTTTTTTACTGGATTAGTAGTATCTTTTTCTTTTAAGAGATTAGAGTATAAGGTTTTTTAAGAGTTATTACCTTGTATTTTTAGCAATTTAAGTAAACACCAGCGGGAGTCAGAAAAAGGAGGATGGAAGGGGTGAAAAGTAATGTATTGGTATTATTCTTGCATTAGTGCTTTCTTTGATGGTTTTTTTTATATATAAATATTATTACAATACATTGCAATAATAAAAGTGATTTTGATGGGGGGGGGGGGGAGAACAGACCAACTAGCCTGCCAGGGAAGGGGAAAAATCCAAGGAAATGTTTCTACTTTTAAAGGCTTGGAAGCGAATTGAGAAGAGGTGGGGGAAATACTCCTCTGAAAAACCACTCTTGGAAACTACAGAAATACAGCAGAGTGACATCAGAATGCTGGGGAAACGATGTGGAAGGAATTGAAAAACCTGAAGGAAGAGTGAATTCAGTGTGCAAGTGAATGTGGAAGCAGGATTTTGAAGTGACGGAGGTGGGAGGTGAGAGCCATAGTAAACACAAAAACAGAAAGGGCCAGTGTAAATGTTGTAGTATTGGGGCAACATGCTCTGGATAGCTAATCCCAACTAGCTGCTTTGTTCTACACTAGCTCCAGCTTCCAGACACTCTTAAAGGGTAACCCCAAGCAGAGTACAATGCAGTAGTTTAGTTTACATGTAACGAAGGCATGAATCACTCTGGCTATGATCTGACTGAACCAGGAATAGATTCAGTGAATGCACCAGCCAAAGCTGGGGAAAAGCACTCAGAACCACTACAGCCACCTAGTTTTTGAAGATGACTGCTGTGTTAAGTCATACTCTCAAGCTGTGAACCTGGTTTTTCAAGGTGAGTATAACCCTCTTCAAGACAGCAGAGATACAAATGCCTTTCAATTAACCCAGAGAACCCCTTGTCTTCTCAGGATTAAGTTTCAGCTTGTCCACCATCATCCAGCCCATTACGGATTCCAAGCACCAGTTCAGAACATTTTTAGAATTAGTTGGGAAAGAAAGTTAGAGCTGGGTCCACATATTGGTGGCACCACAGCACAAATGTCCGGATTATCTCTCCCTGCATTTCCACATAGATATAGATAAAAGCCTGTGGAACTTCACTGGCCAGCAGCCACCCAACAGAGTAATAATCCTGAGCACTAACTTCTGATGCAGACCACACCAGAAACAGGTCTAGAACTTCCATAAAACAAGTTCCTGTTTTTTTAGTGCTGACAGACGGCTCAGTAGGGTTGATAATATCATAGGCTGGTGAATGGTCCAGCAGGATTAGCAAAGTCACATTTCACCTGTCTGTTTCTCTTACAATGTCATCAACCAAGGAAACCAAAGTAGCCTCTGTTCCAACTCCTGGCCTAAGTCCAGTTTGAAATGGGTCCATGAAAATCAGCCTCTTCCATGAGCCCCTGGAGCTGAGAAGCAATAACCTGCCAAAGCACTTTGCCCAGCATGGAAGATAGGAGACTATCTGGAAGTTCTCTAACACAGTAAAAGGAAAAGTTGTCCTTCTGGGAGAATTTCAGGCCCCACATCAAAGATGCCAACCTTCAGGAGAACCAGTCATCTGCAGCAGCAGCAGCACTCCTGCCCCCCCCCCCCCCGCCACCACACACACACTCACTTGCCTGACTGTCCTTGATTTCCTTGATTGCTGCCTCTGAATTCGGTGTCTGATTTACCAATTTTTTCACCAATGGAGTCCAGATATAACCTGGTGAAATGCTCGGATTCAAAATATTTGGGAATTTTAAAATAGCAAGGGTACCACAAAGCATCAAGGAAGATGGCCCCTAGTGAATGAATTTGGAAGAAGTGTCATTCTAATTGCTAGAAAGATATCAACTTCGATGAAAACCCTGGAGTTTAACAATGTATAGAAACTGATTCACCACACAGTTCTTGGCATGACTATTCATTCATACATCCCAGGAAAATACAGAATTAAATACAGCCTCTGAGATTTCAGTCCATAGGGAATTGAATTGTACATTTATGGCACAAGAAAAAGCATTTTTTTAAAAAATAAATCCATATTTAAGGGTTAGTTGCACAACCTGAGGGACTGCAAGGAATTACGGGTGGGGGGGAGGGCACCGTACAATTTGAAAGTGTTAGCTCCTGCACGAAATATCCTCCATAAATTATGTAAGTTCCTAGGGGGAGGACTTAAGCAGGTTGGTTTCTCTTTCCTCCACCCCACTTTTCCCCTTTAACTGACCCTCAATTGCTTTTTATATTTTAGGCTGCCTGGAGAATATTCGGTTCTCTTTGAAGCTGGCTTTTCCCCCACTGTCTCTTTTTTTCCTTCAAGATAATTGACAAAGCTGTACTTTCCTGCAAACTTGGGGGATACCTGCTAGTATGGAAACATTTTGGTTATTTCATGATAGCTAGGATAGCAAATATCCAAGTAGTATCTGGAGATCTCCCAGTCTTACTTTTAGCATCCAGACAACCAGGATCAGTCTCCCTGCAAAAAATGGCTGTTTTGGAGGGTGGACCCTATTGAGGTCCCCCCAGCTCCACCCCCAACATCTCCAGGAATATCGCAGCCCTGGACTGGCCACTCTGGGCTCACGTTTGGTATCACGTTTGCTAATGTATACTAATATATTTAAAGATACTTCCTATGCATGGCCTTAAGGAAAACCAGATTATTCCAAGAGATTTGAAAATAATGGGATTCATTTCAAGTTTTATTTCATGAAGATATCATATTTTGTGCCTAGTGCTCATTAAATAACAACATTGTTCATTAAGTAACAACATTGGAAAGGGAAAAAAAATACGGTAACTTTGTACCACTTACACCTTCTCCAAAAGATTAACCCAGCCCAGTTGTCTGGATAGTAAACTCTTACAATGTCAGTTGCCTATTATTATTATGTTCTCCCTCTATTATTTCTATATTTTTTAGCAAAAAAAGCTATGCTTGTAAGCTCCTGGCATTGGGCTATGGATGACCTGTCTTTCTTTCCTGAGAGTATGCACAATGTATGGATTATTATTATCTGTATGGATAATAATCATTTTTACCTGTTGACTCATACTCCGTATTTGCTCTCATCAATGGCCAGGGCTTTGGTTATTGCAATCACAGCCCCCTGCAAGATAAATGCACAACAAAAAGAGTTGCCAACTAACCAGAAATGGCTTAGCTTCCTCCTTTTATGCCTTTGACTACACTTAGATATGAATAAAGAGAATAATTTTTTATGACATGGATTTAAATGATGCCTACAATACAAGTGGCTACTAATCTTCTATTAAGGGACAAGCCATTTTTCTCAAGGCCTGTTGGCAGCCCTCAGCGAAGACACTGAAGAGACAAAGGCTGTCTCTACAGTACTCTACTCCACAGTACTCTAGTCTCGATTTTGGTAGCCCTAGTGAAGACAAGACTGGTGGTGGGCCAGACCTTCTCATCTCAGAAAGTTGATTTTCAGTACCTGAGTTGTCACCACCAAAACAATCTTTTCCCTCTAGACAAGAGAAACAGGGGAAGGGGGGCTGACATTACTCTGTGGGTAGGCCAGTTTGGCGCTAGATATCCTAGTCCAATCCCTTGACCAGGAAACTGGACATAGGGGACCTGGGGAAGAGATGGCTCTTGTCTATAGGCTTGCAATTCCCAGGTCCCAGTGGGGGATCCCCTGTTTTTACAGGCTTCTCCCCGCCCCCAGCCAGCTGGCTGGTGGGGGAAGCCCTGCCCCCCACAATCATCATGTATGAATGAAAGTTTAATACGGTCAAAGACCAATCAATTACATACAAATAACTTAATAAGATACAGTCAGGCAATACTATAATGGGAATAAAACAGACATAGCTCGTGAAGCAAATTTTGCCACACATAAAGTGGTTCCTTTGTTCCTATCAGCCAATAATTTATCTAGCTGAAATCTAATATTTCTTCCAGGGACACTGGCACAGATCGGGAGTATATAATCGGCCCTAATACGCTGATATAATTTACATTGGAATAATACATGCTCCCTATCTTCCGGTTTATTGTCCCCACAAATACACAGTCTCTCCTCGTATAATTGTCCTGTATCTGCCTTCAATAATAGCTGATGGTAACATATCAAATCTGAGAAGAGTAAATGCTCTTCTATACTCTGCTTTGTCAAGATTTTGCAAGTATGGCATCAGTGTTATTATATGTAACTCCTCTATTCCTGGTAAATAACCTTTAAGCTGATTCAGGTCATGCTGTCTTTCAACATCCAAGATCCTCTGTTTAAGAAAGGGTTTAACCAGATTATGCTCCATATTGAGCAAAAATTGTTTAGATAGTCCATAATAGCCCAACTTGAACTCCGTTTCTCTGATCCACAGAGGAACAAACGAATCTCTTACTATCAGCCCCGCCAAACTGGTGGGCTGAATCATTAGTTTGTACCAGTAGAGAATAGCAGCAATCCACAATCTGGCTTTCACTGTAACCATACCCGTTTCTACTCTGATAAGTGAGTTGGGAGCACATGGAGGGACTTGTAATATATGCCTAAGGAATTTAGATTGCACTTTCTCCACTAACTGCCAGAGATGCTGATATGGTGTTATACTCAAAGGTGCCCCATATAACATTTGGGCGAGGGCCAATCATCATGTAGTTTTAGAGCTCCTGCAGATCCATTTTTAAAATATGTGCCTTTAAGGCTGAGCAGGAAGCAGGAAGGGCTTTGGAGAACAGCCCCTCCCTTTGTTTTGCTTTCGTTTTCAGATCAAGTAAAGTTCTGCAGGGACAAGACCCAGTAAGTATTTGTGTGTGTGAGAGAGGGAGGGGGCAGGGGATTCCCTGGTTTGGAGGCCCTTCCCCCTCTTTAGAAAGCGTGGGAAGGAGGGAAATGTCTACTGGGCACTCTATTATTCCCTATGGAGAACAATTCCCATAGGGAATAATGGGGAATTGATCCTCGGGTATTGGGGGCTCTGGGGGTGCTATGTTTTGAGGTAGAGGCACCAAATTTTTAATATAGCATCTAGTTCTTCTCCCCAAAATACCCCCCAAGTTTCAAAACGATTGGACCAGGGGGTCCAATTCTATGAGCCCCAAAAGATGGTGCCCCTATCCTTCATTATTTCCTATGGAAGAAAGGCATTTTAAAAGGTGTGCTGTCCCTTTAAATGCGATGGCCAGAACTCCCTTGGAGTTCAATTATGCTTGTCACATCCTTGTTCCTGGCTCCGCTCCCAATATCTCCTGGCTCCACCCCCAAAGTCCCCAGATATTTCTTGAATTGGACTTGGCAACCCTATTTGTCTAGTAGATAGAAAGGTCTAGAAATAGAAAGCAGAGGAGTAGAAATCTGTTCTCCAGAAGCTAAGGTTGCCAACCAGCTTTCCATGGCATGGAAGATATTGACATTACCTTCTAAATAACATTCCCATGAAGCCTCTATTCAAGGGACAGGCTTTTCATTTTCTCTAGGCAACTGGCAACCCTACTTGAGGTTTTCGGGGAAGGATAAAACATGCAGGATGTTTTTGCCTTTGAGGCTTAAATGACCTTGCTCGAGGCATATGACATAATATGTTCCCTCGCAACGACACCAGCCATACTCCCCATGTTGATGATGGGGATCAGGGGGAGTTCTTCAAAGCACAGAGAGTGGAAACACTATCACTGTCCATCTCCATGCTGTGCAAACCTTCACCTGCCATCAAGCTACTATTAAAGGTTCAAGAGTACCATCAAGGGGGGAAAGGGATTCTGTCCTTGGATCAGGATTACCTTGCTCAAGGCATAAGACATATGTTCCCTCGCAACGACACCAGCCATACTCCCCATGTTGATGATGTTTCCTTTCGTTTCCCGTAAGTAGGGCAGCGCATACTGTACACACAAGAGAAACAGAAACAGGGCAACCTCTGCCAGAGCTATAGCTGACCCAAGGCTATTCCAGCAGGTGCAAGTGGAGGAGTGGGGAATCAAACCCGGTTCTCCCAAATAAGAGTCCGCACACTTAACCACTACACCAAACTGGCTCTCTTGAGAGTTCTTAAAGGAAAAATCTCCATAAGCACAGGTGGAGAATCCCAGTAACTCACTCTTGCTCTTGTCTCTTTTAAGCTAATTCTCCCAACTAATTAGGAGTCTGTCTTTTTGGGTATCAGTGGAGCCCTGGCCCATCCCAGTTGTTCTGATTTGGACAGCAAAGAACTGACAGGCACAAAGATTCAACTATACCTCTCTGAGTACCAATCCAGGCTTTTTCCATAGGCCTTTCAACTCCAGATGAAGGCAGCTCCCTCAGAAAAGAAAACTCCTTAGAAGTTAGAAACACACACCTTAGATACTAACAAACAGCTGACAACATTGAGTTCCATCAGGTTGCTGAAGTCTTGGGCACGCACATCTTCTGTCATTTCCATATGAGCTGTTTGCAAGAAGATTTTAAATGGAAGTGGGTTTCACAGAGGCAAGACACACAATCAACAAGGGAGCTCCACCCCTGGAACATGCTGATGGATTTCACACTTGTTTTAAAGTTAAATAATATTCTTTGGAGTGAAACCAAAACTCAAAAATAATCATCAGATCATCTAGATGTAAAAAGTAGCCCTACTGGGTCTGACCAGTGTTATTGGAGACCCTTAAACACAGAGGCAAACCATACACTCCAGAAGGTCCCAGGTCTCTCCTTGTTACTGCCCTGGGGTTGCCAGCCTCCAAGTGGGTGCAGCAATAAACAACCCAAATAGGCTATAGTGACCAGAAATTACTGAAGTGTAATGTACAACAATTCACAACATTTACAGGCAAAACATAGTTGATAAATACACATATACAAGGAACAATCTCAATATGAGAAAGTCCCACAAGGGAGTTTCCAATGTTGCATAGAGTTCGATTGCACAGGAGGTTGACTTGATTTCCTGCTTCGAGGTTTCTTCCAGAAAATGTATACTCTACAATCTTTTCTTCAATGTAGGAGCCGTAGGAGCAATATTAGTGCAAAAGGATGAGGGGGGCCAGCTAAGACCTTGTGCCTACATCTCCCGTGAATTCTCGAACGAGCAAAGGAATTGGTCTGTGTGGGACAAGGAAGCCTATGCAGTGACGTTCGCCCTGAAGACGTGGCAGTCGTGGCTAGAGGGAGCCCGGGTCCTGTTCGAAATTTGGACTGATCACAAAAACCTGGAAGCCCTTATGGGGCGCCAAAAGCTGACCGGGAAGCAAATTTGGTGGGCGGGATTTTTCGCCAAATTCGACTTCACCCTACGCCACATCCCGGGTTCGAAAAACTTTTTAGCTGACGCCCTCTCAAGGCTGCCCCATCACGAGAGTGAGCGGGAGGAGGTTATAGACTCTCTGATACCACCCGAGGCGGTGGCCGGAGCAGTGCAGACCAGATCCAAGACGGCCGCCCAAAAGAAAGACCCTTGGGAAGGGAACAAGCTGATAATCGAGGACGAAGCCAAGGGAAAAGACCGGCCGGACGGATTAATAAAGGGGGAAGGAGGGTTCTGGTACCACGAGGGGAAACTGTATGTCCCAAAGTCCTTAAGGGTGGAAGTGCTACAACATTGCCACACCAACAAACTGGCCGGGCACTTTGGATACGTAAAAACCCTCCACCTAGTGCATCGGCAGTTCTGGTGGCCGCAAATGAAAAAAGACATTTCAGAATTCATACAAACGTGCCCCACTTGCCTCATGGCAAAAAGGAGGGGGGGAGGTACCAGGCCTCTTACAGCCCCTCCCCACCGCGGAGCGGCCCTGGTCGGTAGTGTCAATGGACTTTATTGTGGAACTGCCTCCCTCTAGGGGCCGGACTGTGATACTAGTAGTGGTGGACACTTTCTCGAAGCAAGCCCATTTCATCCCTTGCCGAAAGCTCCCCACCGCAAAGGAATTGGCTTATCTTTTCTTTCTACACGTGGTCCGGGTTCACTCATTCCCCGATAAGGTCATTAGCGACCGCGGGCCGCAGTTCATTGCCAACTTCTGGCGGGAGTTTTGCAAACTCACTGGGATGGAACAGGGACTAAGCTCCGCCTACCACCCACAGATGGATGGTCAAAGTGAGCGAGTGAATGGGATTTTAGAGCAATACTTGCGATGCTACATAAACTTTCAGCAATCCAACTGGGTGGAGCTGCTACCCTTTGCCGAATACGGATATAATAACAGCCTCCATAGCTCCACCAAGGTGTCCCCCTTCCAAGCTGTGCAGGCCTACGAAGGAAAGCCCTTCCCCTCTCTACCCGGGGGCGGGGACCAACCTCTTTCCAAGGACTGCCAACAATGGTGGGGAAAGTTAGAAAAATCCTGGAAAATTATCCAAGAGAACTTAGGGGAAGCAAAAAAGGACTACAAAGCCCAATTTGACAAAAAGCACAGCCTGGGGTGGGACTTCAAGGAGGGAGAGACTGTATTCCTATTCACTAAAACCCTCCCGTTGCCCCAGACCTCCAGAAAGCTGGCTTACCGCTTCCTGGGCCCCTTCAAGATAAAAAGAGTGATCAACAAAGTGACTGTAGAATTGGATTTTCCCAAACTGTTCAGTAAAATACACCCTGTTTTCCATTGCAGTCTTATCTGTCGGGATCCGGGTGGTTCGAAATGGCATCCTCGGAGCCCCAAGCCGGAACCTATACTGGTGAAGGGCCAGAAACATCACGAAGTGAAGGAGATCCTCGACTCTAAAATGCATAGGGGGGTTTTACACTATTTAGTCCGCTGGCACTACTTTCCGCCCAGCTGCAACGAATGGGTAAAATCCTCTGATCTCAATGCTCCTCAATTACTCAAGCAATTTTACCTACTGCACCCAGAAAAACCCCGAGCAAGAGCTTAAAGGGGGCAGTATGTCAGGCAATGTTCAATTGAAGTCAGTTATGTTTTTTAATTGTACTTAATCCATGCTTACTAACCTTCATGCCTAATAAAATGCTAACCTACTAATACTTGCGCCCTGCAACGGAAGGAGGGGTGGGAAAGGAGGTTGCCAGAACACCAAAGGGCAGTCCAGCCTTTGAAGTTCAGAATACCAGGCTAGCCACCCTGGCGCCTCCCGAGTGAGAGCAAGGACACCACCAAGAGGGAGGATGTAACTATCCCTAGCGAAAGATAAGCGGCGTGTGAAAGTAGCAATTGCGGGGACGACTGTAGATTTATTATGAGAAGTGATTTAAAGCCCCAGTCTTTGAAGTATATTCATAAATACCAATGGCTCAGCCTATACGTTATCAGTTTCAATAGTTCTATGTAGAGCGTAACATCGTTGTAATCAATAAATGAAACTTAGTTTCTTAACCAAGTCGCCTTTGATCATTTTGGGGACTTCAATGAACCCTTTGCTGACACAATGAAGACAACTTCAGTAAATTCAAGACCACTCCATTCGGAAGGCAACTTCAAGTTCTTCCTCTTCCAAATATTGTAATAAACATCTCATAAAGTACATTCACAAGTTGACACAAAGTTTCTATATCAAGTCTCAAGCAGCAATAGCTCAGAAACGGCTCTTGAGTGGACTTTGTGTCCACTTGTGAATGTACTGTATGAGATGTTTATTACATCTGTTTGGGTTGTTTATTGCTACACAGTCTTGAGTGACTTCTCTCTTCCCATTTGCAGCCTCCAAGTGGGGCCTGGAGATCTCCCAGGCAACAAAGATCAGTTCATCTGGAAAAATGCTTGCTTTGGAAGTTGGGGCATGTGGCATTACTTCCCACCAAGGTCCCTCCACCCCTCAAACACTGCTCTCTCCAGGCTTTGCCTATAAATCTCTAGGAATTTCCCAACCCAATACAGTTCCTTGTCAATGGTCTTCTGGGAGTTACAGGTTCTGAATATGAAGGTTTCATTTACCATCATAGCTCATTGGCACTGATGGACACATTCTCTCTGAATCTATGTAAGCTTCCAGTTAAACTAGAGCAGGGGTGGCCAACGGTAGCTCTCCAGATGTTTTTTGCCTACTACTCCCATCAGTCCCAGCCATTGGCCATGCTGTAGGCAAAAAACATCTGGAGAGCTACCGTTGGCCTGCTGTAGGGAGTTGTAGGCAAAAAACATCTGGAGAGCTACCGTTGGCCACCCCTGTACTAAAGGCCTTCACTACATCCTTAAACAGCAAAGTCCAAAAGTGGATTCATCTCTAAATGAAAGGTACTTCCTCTAGAGAGTGAGAGACATAATGGGATCTCAGGGAAGTGAGTTCCAAGAGTTTCATCTAAATATGCTGTGTTATTAGGCTACTGTAATTTCTTTAGTTGCTTTGGAAACAGCCACTTGCAAAGCTATGGTTCCTCAAAGCCTTTACTGGATGTCCATTCTGGCTTTTGAATAAACAAGAAATGCCCTCTCACCCAGACACAGACCTCCCAGGGTTTCTTACCAGAACTCCAAAGTCTGAAAAAAATCACTCACCATCTCCAACATTGTTCACCAGGCAGTCCAGGGATCCGTAACATTCTAGAGGGACCCGAATCAACCTCTGCAGGACAGGGATGAAGAGAGAACTAAGGTAAGGCAAGGATAACTGTACTGCGTAGCAGAATTTAGCAAGCAGTTGTATTAGAGTAAAAAATAAGTCCTTTAGTTTTAAAGTAATGCATGATGCGAATCGTAGTCTAGTCAAGTCCTTAAGTCAGATGTTCTGAGATACCCTTCCTTATTGGTTTGTATAAGATTCCCTTCTGGTTGCCTAGCAAAGCCTGCCAAATGTTTATTAGTTTTTTCTCTACTCTTTGCTGTAATCACTAGTGGCAACTCAGATGGACAGAATAATCTCTTTTCATCACAGGTGATATAATGAACTCTTAACACATAAGAACATAAGAGAAGCCATGTTAGATCAGGCCAATGACCCATCCAGTCCAACACTCTGCGTCACACAGTGGCAATACACACACACACACACACATACACACTGTGGCTAATAGCCACTGATGGACCTCTGCTCCATATTTTTAACTAAACCCCTCTTGAAGGTGGCTATGTTTGTGGCCGCCACCACAAGCATAGATGTATGCAGAAGATGTCTCCAACCCTGTCACCAGCCAGAGAGGACTGTAGGGAGAGTACCTTCTTTCTAAAGGAAATTATCTTTATCCATCAGCAGAATACTATTCTGAGGTTTTCCTCCTAGAACAGTCTAGGGCTGTGATCACACACACACTAAATAATGCAATCCACTATCAGTGCACTTTCCAACTGGATTTTACTGTGTGAACTGGAAAAATTCAGTTGGAAAGTGCATTGAAAGTGGATTGAAAATGTATTATTTCGTGTGTGTGATCTCAATCTAGAACTCTCTGGTGAATTCCTTACCGGCATTTGCTTCGCCCCCCACACTTCTTGCATTGGCACAAAACATCAATTCCCCACCAGTCACTCTGCAGCCCCTCTTGCTTCGGGGCTACTTCTGATTCCCATCACGGCAACTGGAACGCCAAAAAAACAGCATCCTGTTCCTGCAATGGTAATAGGAAGTAGCCACAATGTAAGAGGCGCCTGCGGAGCAACTAGTGGGGAATCCATTGCTTGAGCCAGCGAAGGGAGAAGAGTGGGGGTGGATCAAATGCCAGTGAGGAATTGACCTCTGTCTCTCACCTGGTAAGGCAACTTCTGTTTCCTATCCTGTTTGTTAGTTTGGAATAGTTCCACAAATAAAGCTTTCTTCGCTCTTAACCAGTTCCGTGTACATACTGCTGCATAGGCTCTCTCTGCTATAACACCTCCAACCTGAATGGGGCCAGAGTTAAGGAGGCAAGATTTGCAATCAGCCTCTGAGCCCTGCCCATTGTCAGGCTCCACAAAACGCTTGCACCAGCCATGCAGAGGGCATGCGATGGCACTGAGGACTAGAAGCTTGAAGTTGACAGAGAAATTAAGTGAAATCCCAAAGCAAAGACTTAAGCAGAGGAGAGATGTGTGGCTTCACAGATGAAAAACACATTCTGAAGTTGTTGCGTCCCCCCCACACAAGTACAGAATAATTTCATTTCAGAAATCATATTCAAGATAACAAATATACAAAGCCAAAATTGACAGTTTAAAAATAGATTTTTACATGCTAATATAAGATATAAAAATAATTGGTACTTATTAATGCCAAACCAATAAACTAGAATTAGATGCGCCCCATCCAAAAATACCACAAGCAAAATAATCTAGAACAGGGGACCACTTAAGAAGAAGGGTAGACCTGCAACCCGGTCTCATCCTGCCACCCAGATTGTGAGCAATTTTATCCAAGATAAAATATTCCCAGCACTTATTCAGCCAGACAACCAATGAGGGAGGTGAATTTACCCCCCAATTTGTTGCTATTGAAAACTTTGCCACAGTTAGCAGCAAGGATATCAACTCCTTCTTCTGCTCAGATATCCTAAAGTCCTCTGAGAGACTGAGTTTGTGAAAGAGGAGCATTAATCAAGAAAAGAGGCCCAGAAGAATATTGACCTGAGGTTCAGATACTCGAGAATTAGAATATGGAGAACAGTTTAGCAATGGGTACAGAGATGAAAGAACATTTTGTGAGGATGCTGAAGAAGAACCTCCCAAAAAGTACCACTCTTCCCACAGTTTTAGCCTACCTTAATGTCTGACTCCTTGCGAACATCACAGACTTGGAAGCAAGCCTCCCCTGGGCACCAAGAAGCCTGAAGCTCCCTCGAAATTGCTTGTCCCTTTTCCGCTGCAAGGGGGTAGAGCATAACAGTTGTAACCTGACAAACCTAACTCTGTCTTTTTCCTGCAGCCTTTGGCTTATTCCTCCATCTTCCTTTCCAACTGCGTCCAAACTCTAAGTACAAACAATGGGTGCACTCAGATTAGAATTATCAGTGGCAGTCTCTTGGCTTTTAAAAAGCAGGTGCATTTTGAGACATGCTACAGCAATCAGACATCACCTGGCCACCCAGCAACAGAGTCACAGCCTGCACAAGCACAGAGTGAATCAATTACACTGCTTCTGTGTGTTGATAGCGCAATCAGGCTGATCAGATGGCCAGAAACGTGCCATGGAAGCACTGCAATGGTTTTGCCACCAGGAAGTTCATGGTGTCTCTTTACTGCATTGTGGAGGTATCACAGCACAAGGTAGGCACAAGTGGGCCATGGGGGACAATGTCCCATCTGGAGACACAGGGTGGCTATGGTGGGCCAAAATGCCCTTCTGATCGTACCCAATGTTTGCTCAATGCATTGAAGACTATTGCTCCTCTCGGTGTTTTTCTCAATATGGAGAAAGACAGGTTAAAAGGGCTGCAAAATAAATATATTCTGTTTGAAATGGGGAGATCAGTTCCTTCAGGAGGGATCCTGTCTAGTGCTGCCTAGTGGAACAGACAAGAGAAGAACATGGTGACTAATGAGTAGACACAGATCATGGTGCAGTAAAAAGAAGGGCTGATGATCCTACCTTCCATCATCTGCCTCCTTCTCTGGGGGTATTTGCCAACACTATACTCAAGCAGGATGAATGTAACTTAAATTTCTTACCTGTCTTCACTCTCTCAAAGGGCTTGAGCAGAAGATGGGAAATGCCACTTTCACCACAGTTCTCTCATTCTCATTTACTTTCATCTGTCAAGTCCCTAATTGCTGGCCTGTTATGTAGCCTGTTAGTTACTGTCTATGCCTGGTGTGTGTCTCTGAAAGAATGTGTGGATAGAATTGAAAGCAAGTCGTTGTGACTTCCCGAAGGTCAGGCCTGTTACCTGGGAATGCTGTTATCTATTGCTTGGGCTTTTATAGTAGCTGTGAGTGTGAAACATGATTTGTAACCCATGAAGTTAGGATTGTTTGAATTGCTTACGCGCCCAAAATTACTTGCATGTTTAACTGCCTGTAGTGAACTACAGTATATAACCTGTGCCATGTTGAATCAATTTGGTTTCAACACTGATTCAGTGTTGTGAGTACTTAGCATGATCTTCTATTAAAAGTTTATCTATAAACATGGAGAGCCGCTTTATTTGAAGAAACCTAGTGACTTGACATCATTCCCAACTCTACTACCCTAAACCTTATCTTTTAATACTCTGAGATACTCTAAAAAGGGAAATAAGGTGCTAGATCCTGGGATGATGATGATTAATTTGTACCCTGCCTTTCCCTACAAATGAACTCAGGGTGTCATACAACATAAACACCCATCAGACAAAAAAAACCCAGTAAAACAATAGCTAGCACAGTAGACAGTAACGAGGACCCATGCCTCACAGGGCTGCCACCCAGGTAGGGTGGGGGTTCCCCCACTTTGGGCCACGGGGGATCCCTTCCCAAAGTCTCTGGCACAATGATGTCACTCATAAGTGATGTCATTGTGCCAGCGATGTAGCGCCAACCACTCTGGGAGCTTCCAGGAAAACTCTATGGTTTTTCCAGACGCTCTAGCAATTTGGGAGGAAAACTGAGTTTCCGGCATGATCATGTCACTTACATGCAACATCATCATGCTGCATGTGCTGTGCACATGAAAAATTCCTCTGCCACAGGCTGCGGGGAACTTGGCAACCCTAATGTCTCATGTCAGACAAAAAAAAAGTACCCCAGGAGAATCTCATGTCCAGACAGTATCTAAAACAGCAGGGTACAGGAAAGGGGCCATGAGCAGGGAACCCAGTCATGGTGGGGCGAGGAAAACTGCTCTAGACTCACCTTCGGATGCTTTTGAACAGAAAACCACATTGGCTCCTTGGTGAACTGGAGTGCAAGGAAAGAAAAGAATGCAAGGCAAAACTCAGAGACTTGGCACACACAGAGATGTACATCACAAGGTTTATTGATTGGTTTAAAAGGCTCACTTCCTTCCTTTCCCCCAATTTTGGGTCTTCAGCCCTTCCAAAAGCAACCCACAAACACTTCGGAGTGTGTGTGTGGGGGGGAATAATTCTTTTCAGTCTCAGGAGGGGCAGCCTTCTGCAGGCCGATCTTCTTACCAAGAACAGACCGTCAGATTGTCTGTGATTATGAGAACAGAAGCCCCAACCCCACCTCACCAAGTGTTTCAGGTATGTTCAGGTGGGTAGCTGCCTTAGTCTGCAGAAGAAGAGCAAGAATTGAGCCAGCAAGATTTCTAGGGTGTAAGCAGGGCTTTTTTCTGGGAGAATGAATTGGAACAGAGTTCTGGAACCTCTTATGGAAACAAAATTCTCAGAAAAAAATGCTTAGTTTATGAGAGGCACCAGTGAGTTTCACCATTTTCCTCTTCAGTGTCCCAGCACCTCTTTTTCCCGGGGATGGGGGGGGGAGCCCTGAGGTCTGGGTATTAGTATTTGAGAGTCAAAGCTCTCTTTGTCAAATATGTAGGTCTCAAAAGCTTCAACCTTAGATACCTCGTTGGTCTTTTAGGTGCTACTAGGCTCAGATCTTGTTTCCAAACCCCTGTTTCCTGTGCATGTGGTTGTGTTCTGTTTCCTTATTCTTTCAATAATGCAGACCAACAACTTGTTCCATGGCAAAGCCTGGAGATTAGAAACAGACCTCATTGTTGTGTTTAGGAATCTCAGCTCCCCTGCATTTATCAGAAAGCAGCAGAGCAGAAAGGAGACTTAATTATGGAGAAATTAAAACCACTGTGCAGAATCATCAGTGCCAATGCCCTTAATTTGTTACTCTACACAAGTAAGCAAGTTTTTGTGGTGCTGAATTCTAATTTTTTAAAATTAGTGCACACAGAGCACTACTTTTAAAAATTGCCTTTTATACACAGCGGAATGAATTATCTCCAAAGCACCATTCCCAGGAAGTACTTCTACCCTAGGAGGGGGAAACTGAGTCTCTCCTACTTCCCCCTGCTGACTCCCCCCAAAACAACCGTGTCAGAGGGACAAAATCTTTTGTCAGTGCTCCTGGGCAATGGGTCAGCAGTGATAGGTGGAAAAGCCCACCCTATAGCATGGAAGCTCGCTGGGAGGCCTTGGGGCCAGTCACACACTCTCAAGCTATCCTATCTCACACGGTCATTGTTGTGGAGGTAAAATGGAAAAGGGGAGAATCTTGTAAGCCACTTTGGGTCCCACTTGGGAGGGGAAAGTGGGGTATAAATGAAGTAAACAAATAAACTAAATAAGAACCAAGCCCTTGCTGTATCATTGTGAAAGGGCCATCCGCATGATTATCTTCTTTCCCTCACTGGCTAACCGGATCTCCTCAGGAAGTCCACAAAGAGGGCCTGAAGGCCACAGATCTCCCCCTCAGCTCCACTTCTGTGGGGGATATGCCTCTTCTATGCTATTTAACAGGATATGAGCTTGGTCTTCTTGGGCATCAGCTCATCATGGTTAAGCCACTAGCAAAGGCTGCCATATCCCCAGTAGCGTCCCCAGCATGGGAAGCATCCCCCAGCTCTGAGACCCAGCTTGAAATAAGCTATCATTCTGGACAGGCACCAGGGGCCTCCTGCTATAGGCTCACAATATCCAGGCATGCATCCAGAAATCAGATTGCCACCTGGTATTCTGGCAGCCTGGGCTTCAAAAGCTTTACCACAAGTTGAAACTCAGCAGGTGCAGCTTCACCTGCCATGAAGTCCCACCTCAGATTTCAAGAATTTGAACCACAGCTAGTCAGGGTAGTTCTTGCCATCTGATTTCCATGCAAATAATCAGTTCTGGAACATAGATAAGGAGTTGCTTTCTGGTACTTTTGATAACATCAGGAAGAGTCTCGTGGCACATCAAAGGCAAACAAAAAGTCTCTAGTCCACAAGACCTTATGCCCGAGGGGACTACTACATGAGTCCTTTCTGGTGCCTCTGAGAATATAAAGGGCACATGCCTCTCCTTCCTAATTTCCCACCACACTGGATCAGAGATGTTGGGAGCAGGGATGCCAACATCCAGGTGGCACCTGGGGATTCTCTCGGCTTGGCTTCGCGAACGAAGATTTAAGAAGGGTGCAATAGTCCATGTCTGCTGCAGGCTCGCTGGTGGCTGACAAGACCAATGCGGGACAGGCAGGTCCGGCCACAGTGGCTGCAGGGAAAAGTCTGATTTAGGGTTGGTGCTGTAGCAGTGCGATTCTTCTTCAATCTCCTTTTGTCCTCAAGACCAGCTATGCGTGCGTTCTCAAAAGAAGAAACAGCCTGGTGGATGGTGTGCCTCCATACTTTGCGATCTGAGGCTAGGTCAGACCACTGGTGATGGTTGATGCGACAGGTGCCAAGGGATTTCTTCAAGGAGTCCTTGTACCTCTTCTTTGGTGCCCCTCTATTTCGATGGCCGGTGGAGAGTTCGCCATACAGGGCAATCTTGGGAAGGCGGTGGTTTTCCATCCTAGAAATATGCCCTGCCCAGCGCAGCTGCGTCTTCAACAGCAGTGCCTCGATGCTGGTAACCTCCGCCCGCTTGAGAACTTCAGTGTTGGTCACAAAGTCACTCCAGTGGATGTTGAGGATGGTGCGAAGGCAGCGCTGATGAAAGCGCTCAAGGAGTCGCAGGTGATGACGGTATAAAACCCACGATTCGGAGCCGTAGATGAGGGTTGTCATCACAACCGCTTTGTAAACATTGATCTTTGTGCCTTTTTTCAGATGCTTGTTGCTCCACACTCTTTTGTGCAGTCGGCCAAAGGCACGGTTTGCCTTTGCCAGCCTGTTGTCAATCTCCTTGTCGATCTTAGCATCTGAGGAGATGATGCACCCCAGGTAGCTGAACTGCTGGACTGTCTTCAGAACTGATTCACCCACAGTGATGCAGGGAGGGTGATAATCTTCCTGGGGTGCAGGCTGGTGGAGAACTTCTGTCTTCTTCAGACTAACTTCTAGGCCGAATAGCTTGGCAGCCTCTGCAAAGCAGGATGTCATATGCTGCAGAGCTGATACTGAGTGGGAGACGAGTGCAGCATCATCAGCAAACAGTAGCTCTCGGATGAGTTTTTCCATTGTCTTGGAGTGGGCCTTTAGTCGCCTCAGGTTGAACAGGCTGCCATCGGTGCGATAGTGGATGTAGACACCATCGTCATCATCTAGATCTACTGCGGCTCTTTGAAGCATCATGCTAAAGAAGATCGTAAAGAGAGTTGGCACGAGAACGCAGCCTTGCTTTACACCTGTGCCTATTGGGAAGGTCTCCGAGAGGTCGTTGTAGTGTCTGACTTGGCCTCGCTGGTCTTCGTGTAGCTGGATGATCATGCTGAGGAACCTTGGGGGACATCCTAAACGTTCCAAGATTTGCCACAGGCCTTTCCTGCTAGCGGTATCAAAAGCTTTGGTAAGGTCGACAAAAGTCACATACAGAGCCTTGTTCTGTTCCCTGCATTTCTCTTGGAGCTGCCTGAGAACAAATACCATGTCGGTGGTGCTCCTGTTAGCTCTGAAGCCGCACTGGCTCTCTGGGAGGAGTTCTTCTGCAATGGTGGGCACCAGTCTGTTCAGGAGTATTCTGGCAAGGATTTTGCCTGCGATGGAGAGCAGGGTTATCCCCCGGTAGTTGGAGCAGTCTGACTTTTCCCCTTTGTTCTTGTATAGGGTGATGATGATTGCATCGCGAAAGTCCTGTGGTAATTTGCCTTGTTCCCAGCAGGTGACAAGTACTTTGTGAAGTGAGCTATGTAGTACTGTGCCCCCATGCTTCCAGATCTCTGGTGGAATTCCATCAACTCCTGCTGCCTTGCCACTTTTCAGTTGCTTGATGGCTTTAACAGTCTCTTCTAGAGTGGGGATCTCATCCAACTCTGTTTTCACTGGTTGAAGTGGGGTGAGGTGAATTGCTGAATCTTGAACTACGCGGTTGGCACTGAAGAGAACCTGAAAATACTCCGACCACCGGTTCAATATGAATGCCTTGTCTGTGAGGAGCACTTGGCCGTCTGCACTACGCAAGGGACTCTGAGTCTGATATGATGGACCATATACTGCCTTCAGGGCTTCGTAGAACCCTCTTCGTAGAACCCGTAGAACCTGGGGATTCATGGGAATTAAAACTGACCTCCAGACCACAGAGATCAGTTCTCCTGAAGAAAAGGGATGCTTTGGAGGTGGGAGAGCTCTATGCCATTGTACCCCTGTTGTCCCTGGCCTTCCCAACCTCCAGCTAGCAACTCTACCCCCCACCCCAACTGGTGACCAGTGGGGTAAGTAGGAGTGTATGGAGATAGCAAGATTTCATAAGTCCAACCCCAGCCCTTGTTGGCAGAAATTGCCCCCTTCTCCATACTTACTTCCCTCCATTCTTACCAAATTCTTTCATGATGGCCAGACCAAGCCCTTGGGTGGCACCAGTCACAATCACCACCTTGCCTGGGTAACGCAGTACAGTTTCCATGACAGCTGATTGCCTCCGTTGCTCTTAATGACTAAAATTCATGTTGAGTTTGGGTGGAGTTGGGTGGAGCAACACAACTGCTGAATTTGGGGAATATAAACTGCTGGGTGGATCAACACAACTGCTGAATCTGCATGCTGGGAGGAGGGTATGTAGCTATTTTGCTGTCTCCTTGGTAGGTTGTGGAGCATGAAGGCTGGTCATCACTGAACTGGGAGAAGAAGAACAGGGGAGGCTTTCTAGAAGCTTCTGTGTTTTGTCCAAGTTACAGCTTTGTTTAGGGTCACCAGGTTCGACTCAAGAAATATCTGGAGACTTTGGGGTGGAGCCAGAGGACATTGGGGTAGAGCCAGGAGCAAGGCTGTGACAAGCATGATTGAACTCCAAAGGGAGTTCTGATCACATTTAAAGGGACCATATGCCTTCCCTCCATTTGGAAATAATGAAGGATGAGGACACCTTATTTTGGGGCATATAGAACTGGACCCTCTGGTCCAATCCTTTTGAAACTTGGTGCATGTTTTGAGGAGAGGAATCAGATGCTATGCTGAAAAATTGGTGCCTGAAGGAAATAAGGAAAAGTGGTCCTGAAGAATCATACATTCGGCCACGCAGACTAGGGTTGCCAATACTTTCAAAACTTCTTCTTGGGCTACCTTAGAAACATAGATGATATTGCTGCATACTGACTTTATTTTCACATACTTTTATGTCAACCATTGAATTAATGCCAGGAACTGAATTAAAGCAGATTTGTCTCCATATCATCTTTGCCCCCTTCATTGGGTTTGCTAGGCAATGAGACATGAATATATTTTCAATTAATTATTTCCCTTTAATTTCTCCTGGCTTTTTAAAAAAATTAGTATCCATTTACTTCAGTGCAGGATAGTGGTTGGAATATAAAGTAAGACTGATCATAGTGAGAAAAGGACAGAGGGGGAAGGATTCTTTCTCAAAATTATGCCAAGTCTCCGAGATGGGAAGTATTACATTTTAATTATGGATAAAACAAAGCAGAATAAATTACACAAAGAAAGGCAGTACTCCAGGTCTGGAATATGAACCCACCCAGCCCCCACTTTACCTTACCTCTGGTCAGGCCTTGAATTCAACAGGAGCTCACAGGAGCACAGCTCCTGAACCTTTCTGAGGGTTCCCCTTCTTCCTCCACACCTGCCTACCTTGTCCATTGAATAGTAGGTGCAGCTGCATAACAATCCCTGGATATAGGGTTGCCAAGTCCAATTAAAGAAAAATCTGGGGACTTTGGGGGTGGAGCCAGGAGACTTTGGGGGTGGAGCCAGGAGACATTGGGGGTGGAGCCAAGAACAAGAATGTGACAAGCATAATTGAACTCCAAGGGAGTTCTTGCCATCACATTTAAAGAGACAGCACACCTTTTAAAATGCCTTTCTTCCATAGGAAATAATTAAAGATAGGGGCATCATATTTTGGGGCTCATAGAATTGGACCCTCTGGTCCAATCGTTTTGAAACTTGGGGGGTATTTTGGGGAGAGGCACTAGATGCTATACTAAAAATTTGGTGCCTCTACTAAAAACATAGCCCCCCCAGAGCCCCCAATACCCACGGATCAATTTCCTATTATTCCCTATGGGAATCATTCTCCATAGGGAATAATAGAGTGCCTAGTAGACATTTCCCTCCCCCCCCCCACGCTTTCTAAAGGGGGGGAGGGCCTCCAAACTAGGGAATCCCCTGCCCCCTCCCTCTCACACACACACACTTACCAGATCTTCCTCCGGACAACTCTACTTCCTGTGAAAACGAAAGCAAAAGAAAGGAAGGGGCCGTTCTCAGAAGCCCTTTCTGCTTCCTGCTTCCTGCCCAGCCTTAAAGGGGCAGACATTTTGCAAACGGCTCAGGAGCTCTACAACATGAAGCCTAAAGGTATGTTCTCCACCCCCTCCACCCCCCACCCCCGCTTCCAGAGTTTTGAAGAGCGGGAGATGAGGCTGCGAACCCAGAAGTCTCCCGCCAGAGCGGGAGGTTTGGGAAGCCTACCTGGATAAGCTCCACCACCTGTTTTTCTACAAAACTCTCCTGCCTATGGCACATTTTTTTCTGTATGGGGTGAGTCCCTGTTCTTTCGCCTCTAAATTCACACAATAAACACTTGCCAATTCCCTGGCCCCGACAGACTGCACTGAGGTCATTCAAGGCCGGTTCCAGGTTTTGGGGGGCCCTAGGCAGAGAGTTCCCAGCCCCCCTTCCTCTGCCCATCACCAAGCACTCAGGCCCTTCTGGCCACCTGCACATCTCCCACCTGCTCCTTGCCCTGTCTCCTTGCCCTGTCTGCTCACAAGCCATCCCGCCATCCCACCATCCCTGCTCACAGCTGCCTTCAGCCCTTTCCCCAGTATTACCAGGTAGGGCATGCAGGGGTGCCCATGGGTGCTGCAGTGCTAGCCAGTGACTTGGGGGTGTCGGCTGGCAGCAGTGGGCCCTTCAAAACACCACTGGCCCTAAAGGCTTGCCCCACCTGAGGGTATGCTGATGCTAGCCCAGTTGTCATTTTGCTCTTTTGTCATTTTCTCATGAATGTCTTCTTGCAAGTAGTCGGTGGATTTCCTTGCATCTCAGTGTATATGTTTCCTTTATTTCATTGTACCTTCTTTTCTGAATACACTTTCCATACACTGTCCTATTTGGTGGGCAGTTGCTTTTCCCCTTTTGTGCTGCTGCACTTTCTAAACTGCTTATTTTGATTGTGGCATCTGAAAAAGCTGAATGGCTTTTTCAGCCTTGATTCAGCATGTTGAATTCCTGGGTAGTATCTCAAGATGAAGAGTTCTACTCCTCCACCACCGTTCTGATAGAAGCCTTGCTTCTCCTTCATCACCAATTCCCTGGCCCTGACATCAGGAAGCAAGCAAGCACCAGTTTGTCCATGAAAAAATGGAAAGTAATTGGAGATGAGGAACCAAATGAATCCAGTCAGAGAGCTTGGAGGTGCAGGGAAAGGAAGATGTAAGGACAGGGAAAGTGTAGCAGGAAAAGTCCTGTGTTGTCCAATTAATAGTAAATCATACTCACAAACGAGGTCTGAGGCAAGGTCAGGAAAACAGCTTCTTTATTTAACGTGCATAAGCGCTCTACACACGGGCTCCAGACCCGAGGGTCTGAGCAATGATCACAGTTACCTGCCATCCCTTATAGGGGGCCTCCACCCACGCACTACCTTAAAACACTCATGTTCTCCTTCTTGTGGGAAGGAGCCTTCGTCATATTTTCACCACAATTCGAGTTGTTTTTCAACCCTCTGGGTCCCTTTTAGGGCCTTTCTTAGGGCCTCTGTAAACCCTTGTTCCTCTTTCCCTAGAAACATTCTACCCACACGCCCACAATTTCTTGCTCCATCTCCTGCACCTATCTTGCTTCTCTGTAGGCTCTGTTCTATGTTTTTCAGCCTGCGGTTTTGAAAGGTCAATGACCTGTCACAGTTCCCTTTTTCTCTCTGCAAGCTAACACTCCTTTGCTTCAAGCTGCTATAGAAGATTATTTCTCAAAAGCACTCTTACATATTTCTAACATTGCTATATTGATTAGGTATTGGTATTGTTTTTGGATCGATGCTACATTTCCCCTCTTTCAAACGGAGTTTGATTATTTATCATGACATCCACAAACCATCACACATACTAAAATCAATCTATCAAAACCAAGCATCAAAATCATAGGGGAGTCGTCTCCTGATGCCTGTGGAATCCTGCCATTTCCGGTAAGCCAGGATCCAGAGGGCGTTGCCTGTGGAACCTCACTACTGCTGGTGAGTGAGGTCCAGAGGTCGGGCTTCAAGCAATCGGGTCTGGGAGCAAAACTGCACCTAGAAAGCCTATCTAGGAAAACCTCAATCAAATTGCATAGCCAAAACAATACAGAGTTCAAAACAAGCCTATAATTCAACATAACATTTCTTTCTGGGGGCTGGGTTTCCCTCATTTTAACAATTTCCCAAAGGGCCTTTCATGCATCACAAAGAACTGAATCTTCTCTCTTACTTAAGCATCACAATATATGGCCAAGGCACTGAGCAATGTGTCAAGCTAAAACTAGCTTTGGGCACATTTTGACTACTTACCCCTAGGGACCGTCTTATTTTCTTCTCTTCTTCTGGGGCAAAACAAGCCTTATGCATAGAGCTGTTGCCATCAAAGGAAAGTGGTTTCAAAACATTAAAAAAAATCAAAATAACCCAGAAATTACTTAAAAAGGAACAAAAGAGTCCCCTCTTTGGAGCTTCATACAGAAACTTAGCAAGTTGGGCTTTCTTCCGGACTTTCTTCTGGGCCCTCTCCCTACTGGAGAGGCTCTTGCAGGCTCACACCTCGTTCTGGGACTGGGACAGCTGCTTCTTTCGTGCTTCTACCATTTCCTGGCCATCTCCCTCTGGCGCAATCCGGCTACAGCCTTCAGGCGTGAAACTTCCTTGATGCCAGTCAGTTCCCCTTTGTGGATCCGCTCGATTCTGCTTCGCTGCTGGGCAGCGTTCTCTCTGCCAGCTGCTTGGCCCCTCTGCAGCCACCCAAGAGCTCAAGCGTCGCAGACATCAGGACCTTCAGATGACCCTTGGATTCCTTATCTGGATCGGCCCTTCTGCTAGGGTTTTCTCTCTTATCTTTCGTAGCAATTGCACAGGAAAAAGCTATTGAACCCACGGCTTCCTCTGTGGCCTTTTACTTCTTGGACCAGTTGTTTGGCTTGATGCCCATAGCCTTGCATCTTACTGGCTGAACATCAATCTTCTAACCTCCTTCAAGCTGGACTCAGCTTCCTGCTGCCTTCGCCTGATATCTGGAGCCGACTGTAACTTCGTGGTTGGTGGACAAAATACATCTGGTGGGCTTCACACAGGCATCTGGCTTCTGGAGGATCTCTGCTGCCTCACACGCCTTAATGGGTTTGTGCCTGCTGGTCGAGCTTGTTGGCATCGGCTTACTAGGCAGATGGGAGCCTCCCTGCCGGCATCTCACTCGAGGGCAGTTGTTTCCTCACTTCCGCAATTTTGGAGGATTATTTCAGAGACACCCAGCAAGCACTTTAAAAGTCTCTTCTCCCTTGTGCCCAATGAATACATTGTAGCCTGTCATGGGCCAGGAGCTTGGGAGCCCTGGATCTGCTGGACATCACACGGCTGACGGGGATTTCTTCTAAGAAGGTAAGCTGACCAGAGGCAGGGGACTTGCTTCTGGAGAACTTCTCTCTGGGGGAGCCCATAGATCTGGAACTCTTCAGCTCTTAATCAATAAAGGGGGCGAGGGTGAGGTCTAAGTGGCAAAAGAGGAAGAAGCTGGGAGCTTTGCGTTGGGCTTAAAATCAGCTCCCCATAAGGGGCAGCAGAAACACTGCTCTATGTCTTGGCATTTAATTCCCAGGGGCTTCCTAACCAAAAGTGCCTTGTCCTGAGACTGAGATGCCTGTCCAGGGACAGTATATCTCACAACCATATGCTACTTAAAACTACACATTAATGCACTTAAGTCAAATGGGAACCATATCAAAACACAAATGTGACATGATTAATGCTTTTAGGTGCTCTTTCACATGGTCTCACACGGCAGTATTATTGTAATCCTAAAACAAAATAAAGCACAGTTTTCCTGGTTAATAGATAGCATCTTTGGGGTCTCCAGGAATCTATCCTGGGGCAAAACACATACATTTTGCAAGTTGCTAGGTAACTTATTCACACTCGCACTTCCCGTTTTTCTGAGCGAGGGTTATGCAATACTGCAGAAATATTTCACATCACCACAACCAGCCTTTACACTGCCCTGCTGCTTCTAGTAATGTGAACCATTTACTACTCTGGTCTTAATTTCTTCCTTTACTTGCAGCGCAGGCATCCGCCTGGCTACAGAGGAAGTTTTCTCCAGGGAACACCCGGTACTTATTCACCCCAATATCATCTAAATAAGCACATGCATTATCTCCTCGCACAAGAAACTGATCAGCAAACTCTGTGCCATTTTGCCATTTCCATATTAGACCTGTCCGTTTGGAGAGGCCAATCCAGTGGTATACAGGGCGAGTCAGGTTCATGAAAAAACTCAAATCCCACTGTGAATCAATCAATGCCAAAGTGGCACCAAATGTAGAGCATTTAATCTCACTGCTATCCCAATCTCTTTCATTTTCAGATTTATAATAGCATTTCCCATGGTACCCAATCCCGTGTTGTGGGCAGGCAGTGGTGCCAAGAAAGGGGCATGGTGAGCAAGGCTGTGCCTTTTGGACAGCCATTACAATGATAACTATAAGCAGAACCACACCAACAAGGGGAGCCGCTAAAATTTCTTCTTGTCTATATCACAGTCCCTTTTATAATCTACTTCCAGTTCAAACTATCTCGGCCAAGGGCGGCTCATCAAATCCTCAGTGGCGGCCCAAGGCAGGGTGGCAACTCAACATCTAGGCTACCAGGGGTGGCAGTTCGACCTCTGATCTTCCAAAACAGCAGGGGCGTCCCCCAGATTATAAATTACTGATGGTTAACCAGACAGACAAAACATTGTAGACATATTGGACCCACGATTTCCCCTAAACATTAAACACAAAACATTAAACATTAAACACAAAACTTTTCCCCCCAAATGGTATACTTCTTTACTTATAAACCTACGGGAGGCAGAAGGGTCGAAAACGTCCCTTCCCCTCTTCGAATGCAGCCCGTAGCCTAAGGCAGCGGCTGCATGCGGAGCCGACTAAGGCCCGCCGGCAGAAGGGGCTAAAACCTTCCCTTCTCCGTCGATCAGACACTGTTAGGAGGCCGCTGTGCGGGATCCTGCGAGCGCTGCTCAGCGAGGTGTTCCTACCCGCCCCTCACCGGAGGTGGAAGTGGGCTGTCAGGTGACCCTTTGGGTCACCTACCCGACCATCTCGGAGAGGTTCGTTACTGCAGTCAAACTATTACGTAAAGGAAAGGTGCGTTGAGCACAAGGTCCGAAAAAAGTTGCCACGCCCTTGTGTTCAAGGTTCTATAACGTTGAGGGCAGGGGGCTATAATTGGCAGCACCCTGTACCCAATATCTAGGTTGGGGTTCTATACTCACGCTCCGGAGTCTTCTAACAGAGCTGATTCCCGTTGCCTCCTCGTTGGTCCGAGATTAGGCCATTGGTCAAAGGTCAACTGAAGACAGGGCGGGCAGATGACGGTCAGCCAAAAAAAGGCTGGGAGCTCCTTACCGTGAATCTGGCCCTCCCCGCCAACAGCAGCACTCGGCCGGGCTAATCATCAGGGGCTAAAGGCCCCCGTGTCCCATCTGGGTCGCCAAATTTATGTAGCAGGAAAAGTCCTGTGTTGTCCAATTAATAGTAAATCATACTCACAAACGAGGTCTGAGGCAAGGTCAGGAAAACAGCTTCTTTATTTAACGTGCATAAGCGCTCTACACACGGGCTCCAGACCCGAGGGTCTGAGCAATGATCACAGTTACCTGCCATCCCTTATAGGGGGCCTCCACCCACGCACTACCTTAAAACACTCATGTTCTCCTTCTTGTGGGAAGGAGCCTTCGTCATATTTTCACCACAATTCGAGTTGTTTTTCAACCCTCTGGGTCCCTTTTAGGGCCTTTCTTAGGGCCTCTGTAAACCCTTGTTCCTCTTTCCCTAGAAACATTCTACCCACACGCCCACAATTTCTTGCTCCATCTCCTGCACCTATCTTGCTTCTCTGTAGGCTCTGTTCTATGTTTTTCAGCCTGCGGTTTTGAAAGGTCAATGACCTGTCACAGTTCCCTTTTTCTCTCTGCAAGCTAACACTCCTTTGCTTCAAGCTGCTATAGAAGATTATTTCTCAAAAGCACTCTTACATATTTCTAACATTGCTATATTGATTAGGTATTGGTATTGTTTTTGGATCGATGCTACAAAAGAACACCAAACTCAGTTCAACCAGGAAGGATGAATCCTCCTGATGCAATCTAATTTTAAGACATTAAAGCCAAACAGTAACAAGACAATTATGACATCTCATTTCTTTGAAGCATTTCTTTAATTGGATGTTGCAATTTGGGATCCAAAAAGGCACAATTGTTAAGTCAAGAAGAATAAACAGAAAACATAAACAGGAAGCATTTCATGGCCTCACAGCCTGGAGCACCTTCACGTGCTCAATTCAAGCCTAAATAGAGAAGAGACATTCCAGGGCAAAGCTCATTATTACACTATCAGAGTTGGGGTCTAGTGAACTCAACTCAATGAAGCTGAATTCAAAGATAGGGCTGCCCTCTTTCAATCTGGAACGGGTAGACATGTCAAATTTCTACTTGCCCCTCGGGCATTACAGGATGGGAAACCCAGGAAGCAGGGTGGCCAACAGGCCTGGAGAAGAATGTCCTGTCGCTTTAAAAGAGGCGTCATATGTGAAAATGAGCAGCTGATGCTTTCCATGGCTTAGAAATGAACCCTGATATTTGACGTGGTTGAAACCCATACTAAAGAAACCAGTGAGAGACCAGTTTGAAAAGCAGCAACCCTACCCACAAGAATGAAAAACATGAGTCTTCTTTATAAGTATAGCTTATCTGAAATGGAGTGTCTTAAAAGGAATATTTGCGTTCTGCTTTTACAAGAAAGAAAGAAAGAAAGAAAGAAAGAAAGAAAGAAAGAAAGAAAGAAAGAAAGAAAGAAAGAAAGAAAGAAAGAAAGGAAGGAAGGAAGGAAGGAAGGAAGGAAGGAAGGAAGGAAGGAAGGAAGGAAGGAAGGAAGGAAGGAAGGAAGGAAAGAAAGAAAGAAAGAAAGAAAGAAAGAAAGAAAGAAAGAAAGAAAGAAAGAAAGAAAGAAAGAAAGAAAGAAAGAAAGAAAGAAAGAAAGAAAGAAAGAAAGAAAGAAAGAAAGTCTAAAGTGACACATGTGGATCTCCTCTTTCTGCTCACAAAATCCTATGTGGCTGTAAGAGAACCTGCTCCTAACACTTGCAATGCTAATAAGAAGATTGATGAGGCAATAAAAACTCAAGGGAAGAAGTCTTGATAGAGAGTTCCAAGTGCACTGGAGATTTGCGTGGGGAAAGTAACTCCTCCTTCGCACCTCAGCAGCACCTTTATTAGTTTTATGACATCATAGCATTCCACAACATTGACCTATAAATCATCGTGTCTATTCTGCCCAGTGACAGCAGACGCATGCGTACATGACACAAACATAGCAGGTTTCTTTGAGACCATAAATCAAGCTAGGCTGCAAAACATCCCATCCACATTTTTATCTCTATTCTGCTTTCAAGCTTGCATTCCAACATTCCCTCTCTTTTTATTTATTTTTCATCAGTGGAAAGTGTGTGATATTTTTGTTGAAATAATTGTCGCCTTGCAACCATCAGGGCTGAAGGAGAACGTTGACCACATGATCTAAATACATTGATTAATGAAGGAATACATTGTATAAAACAACAACAAGTTATTAGTAATATGAGTATCATAATCACTGCCATTACAAAATCTCGCAACCACCCCCAATTTGGAAGCCAGGACCATAACCAACTCCACCCCCCTATAATAGCATCTTCATTTTTCCGTAGAGAAGTCACAGCGTCTTGCATTTTATCCAAGGCTTCCTCTATAACCCCTGATTCATTTATATAAAAACAACAGGATTGATTTTAAAAAGCACATAAACCTCCATTCTTTAAAAATAGAAAATCTAAACCAAGACGATTCTGAAAAACAGTATTTGCTAAAGAGTTCATTTCAATTTACAAAGCAGTAATAGCTATTTTTGAAGCATTAGCAAGTAATTCTATATCTTTAGAAATGGCTAACAATTTCAAATCATCGCTAGCAGAAGTTACAGTAGGAATAAAAAAGCTTGCCAGATCCAATAACACTGTCTGTACCTTACTTAATGTTCGCTTATATATGTGAGGATTATATGATACCATAACATCAGAATGCTTAGCAATATACATGTTATAAGGACCAAGAGTGGTTAGGGTACATCTGCCCTTCCAATAGGAAGGCAAGACCTTATAGGCATTAGATCCACAAACAAAAAACACACCATCATCCAGACCACAACTATAATTTTCTGGGGCATGCCCTCTTTGAATATCTGTTCGTTGCCAGCTCATAGATTTAAAAACAAGATAATAATTATTTATACCTAACCCTAAACCTGTAGCAGAATATCTTATAACATTATCAGGCCATCCAGTAATATTTTTTGATCCAGATGTATATGTTTTGGACCATAATTGACAACTGAACACACATTCATTATAATTACATGGACATTTGGGTAGATAAACATAAGATCCATAATCTTTTAAGGAACTGTTCCAGTCAACCAAACCATCTGGCAATGTTAAAGTCACTACACACCGAGGGTACAATCCCAAATCATAAGTCCCATTCAAAGACTCTATGCAAATGGGAGCCTCTGGCCATCGGGATGATTCTGCAAGCATCAATGGACAAGGAGTCTGTCGTGTAGAATCAGCTATTTTCTCCGTTTGCAATGAGACATTGGCCCAGTGGGTGGCATTCAAGAATTTAAATGGGCCCACAGGCCATATTTTCTCATGACTAGAATGTACACACAACCAACAATCAGCTTTTTGAGTAACATTAAGCAATGCATTGGTAAGCTTCAAAAATTCATTTTCGTTAGCATCTACTTTCTTCTTTTGTTTCTGAACCACATCTCCCACCCCAACTGTCACTTCCAGCACAACAATTATGAAGATTGTGGAGAAACGCCATCTTAGAGTGTTGGTGCTTCATTGGCAGGGGTCAGTAAATCCCTCAGCAGGCTTTGTAGCCTCCCTCCAACCCCCCCTCCCTTTCCAGAGCCAAACCAACAACTCTAAGGGGAAGTCTCCTAGAGAGACAGGAAGTTCTTTTGTTCTTGGTATTGGAGTTAGCAGGAAGAGAAGGGCAGTTTTGCAGCTGGCGCTCTGGAAGAGAGGTTGCTTGCCTGTAGGCTCCTGCCTGTGGGGGAGGCCTGCTCAGGAAAATGAGGCCTCCAGGCAGTAAGACAAAGTAAGTCATCCAAAAGGGCAGGGCATGTTTAGATCAGGGCCAGCAGGATGCGTTTATAATCAACTTTACTTTGTTATGCTGTGTGCTGTGCGGGTGCTGTGCTAACTTTTTAAATGCAACTGTTTTTGTTTTGTTTTTCTTTCCCTTTCTTTTTCTCTTGTAAATAAATATTTTTTTCTGTTTTAAATGCTGGCAGTCAAACTCTGTACCACATAGATCCCCAACCGCTTTAGACCACGCTGTTTTATAAAGGGGGCCCCGGGCAAGGGGGAAGGCATGCAGTTGGATAAGGTGCCAATCCTCCAGGGGTGCCCCAAAGAAGTGCTGAGGTCTCTGTGAAACCCAAGTACAGGGTGGCAGAGGACCTTGAGGCCTGGCCTCATAGCTGGAGAGGGGGATTGGGAGTCCTGTTCCTCTCAATCTGAACCCCTAGACTGAGCAGGTGGTGGCAGCGAGCCCAAGGGGCAGGAGGAGAAATAGCTCCCTCCAGGAGTTGGCGACTCAATAGGGAGCTGACGGGACCGGGTCTGAAGGCAGAATCGGGCCGGTTCCGTCACAAAGATAATCCAGATTCTCCACGCCATGGCCTGACACATCGAGCAGGGATCCACAGAGGCCCTTTCTCTAATGCTACTGCGGCGTATCCTCTTCCCCAGGTGATCAGGGGGACAGGTCCCTTCCAACCAGGATCAGGAAGCTGGCGATAGGCGACAAGCGGATGGGGTAGTTGTTCCTCCGACCTAAAATGGAGCTCAACAGGAGTATGAGACCTGTTATGGGGAGTAAACAAAAAAATTAAGGTATAAAGCACTTTAGCCACGACTGTGGGGATATCAGCTGTGGGAATCCCTTTCCCCTCCGTCTGGCGATGCAATAGCGATTTGAAAGTCAAATGAGCTCTTTCCACAATGGCTTGACCTGTTGAATTGAAAGGAATACCATGAGTTAGTTTTATGCCCCACAATTGGCAAAAATCTGCAAATGCTACAGAAACATAGGCCGGTCCATTATCCGTTTTTAAGCATTCTGGCCTTCCCATAACTGCAAAGGCTCGAATGCAGTGTTGAATGACATGACGTGACGTTTCTCCTCTCATGGGCGTAACCCAGATAAAACCTGAAGATGTGTCTATTGTAAGATGTAACTTGTTGAGAGGAGCCAGTGCTGGGACATGAGTCACATCCATTTGCCAAACCTGGTTGGCCTGAGTTCCTCGAGGATTCACGGCATCATAAGGAAAGTTAATGGGAGTCTTACAACAAGAAGAACATGCAGACACAATGTCCCTTGCTTGTGACATCGGTATGGAAAACATTCTGTGCAAGGTCTTTGCAGACTGATGGAATGCAGCATGTGACTGAATGGGATCATCAAACAAGGAAAAAACATTATTCCGAAGAGCTGCATCTGCACGTGCATTTCCTTCCACCAACATCCCTGGTAAGCCAGAGTGGGAACGAATGTGTGTAACAAAACAGAAAGCTCTTCTTTCCTTTAATAAAAACTGCAACTGACAAAACATTTCATACAACTCTTTGTCAATAGATGGAGACAAATATGACAGAGGCAAATGCATCATCAGTCTGAACACATATTGAGTGTCTACCACAAGATTGAAAGCATCATTTTCAAACAACTGAAATGCTAAAATCACAGCAGCTAACTCTGCTCGCTGAGCTGATGACTGTGAGTTGGTAAATCTCACTTCCCATACTGCATCTTGCTTCTGCCAGGTAACCACCCCCCCTGGTTGGAGATCCATCTGTGAAAATAGTTAACACATCTTGTAAAGGGTGTGGAGAAAAACAAGTTGTTAGTTTGTAAGGCACCTGGGAAAGCAATAACAAGCGTTTATCTTTGGGAGGGTTACAAAGAATTGTTCCCAAAAACCCAGCAAAAGCTATTTGGAACTCTGGAGTAGCCTGCAACAGACAGTATGTTTCATCCTGTGAAAAGGGAAAATAAACAGAGTTAATATCTTTTCCTGTTAGCTGTATGGTACGACTCCTGGCTTTAGAAAACAGATCAGAGACTGCTGTGACCCATGGATATAAATTCTTTGAAGGAGTATGTGGCAAGTGAATCCATTCCACAATAGCAATTTTTTCTTTTGATTCAGGAGCATACAATACTGCTGTAGGTAGTTGAAAAGTAGACAAAATAACACATGATAATTGTAAATCCACGCCTGGCAGTCGATCTACTGCCCGCAAACGAAATCTTTGTGAGAGCAACTCAAAGGTAGTCCTCATCTCTTGGGTCACCTCAATCTTTTCTGCTGGAGAGGAATGTCCAGCAAGTGCTGAAAATAAAGGTGACAGTTCTATGGTTGTCAGAGCCAGGAATGGCCTAGCCCAATTAATGTTTCCCAATATACTTTGTAATTGAACCACTGTCAAAGTCTTTGGGAGCTGCAATTGTGGAAGTACTGGGATTGATGAAGTTGTGGAAAGCTTGTGCCCTAAATACACATAAGGACTTTGACGTTGAATTTTTTCTGGTGCAATCATAAGACCATATTCTTGTAACAATTTTACTAAAAAATCCACATGGTGACTTGCAATACCACTTCCAGCCAGCAGGATATCATCCATGTAATGATAAATAATCAGATCTGGGAATGCTGCTCTAAATGGCTTGAGAGCTGATGCCACAAAAATCTGACACAGTGTTGGTGAGTTAGCCATGCCTTGAGGCAGTACACTCCACTCATATCACTGAGTGGGCCGATCATTATTTAAGACTGGTACGGTAAAAGCAAATTTTTCACCATCAGAGGGCGCCAGAGGAATGTTAAAGAAGCAATCCTTCAAATCAATGACCATAATGTCATGATCCTTAGGAATCATGTTTGGGTTTGGCATCCCACACTGTAATGGTCCCATAATTTGCATACACTCATTGATTTTTCTTAAGTCCTGTAACAATCTCCATTTTCCTGATTTCTTTTTGACAACAAATATAGGGGTGTTCCAAGGGCTGGTACTAGGGCGGATGTGCCCAAGTTGAATCTGCTCCTGGATAAGGGCCTCCGCCGCACGGAGCTTTCCTAATGGAAGCGGCCACTGATCTACCCATACTGGGACTACTGACTTCCACTGTATAGGCAGGGCGTGTAATGGCGCTGCTGGGGAGGCCCTTAGGATAAATTTGTCATGATTTTTGCTCCTAGTTCTGCCATTAAGTCCCTCCCCCACAATGTTACTGGTGTTTTCATGATTAGTGGTCGCAGAACAACAGCCTTTCCTTCAGATTGAAATACTATGGGGTGGATACTCCTTTCAGCAGCTGTGAAGCCACCTACTCCATACACACTTGCAGTAGGGCCCTTAGGCATGTTCTTAGGCCAATCCTTTTCTGCTATAACAGTAACATCTGCCCCTGAATCCAACATGCCTTTTATAGTCCTCCCTGCCATGTTGACTGAGAGGTAGGGCGGTCAGCAGACATCTGAATTGTTGCCATGGCTGAAGTAAATGGCAGTGCTGCTAACTCAGTCACGTCTAAGGTTGGCATTAATAGGACAGACGCCACCCTCAGGCCTTTTGGTATTACTGCATCTGCAGAAGCCCATACATGCAAGGTAACATATGGTGAACATGAAGAAGCAAACACTCCTGGGATCACTCTCCAATTAGGAGAAAGCAAGATTGGCAAGACAAGCCCCAAATATCCTGATGGAATGGCAGTCGGTAGAACTGCTTGGACCGGGATGGTGGCTCCTGCTTGCAGAGTAACTGCTTCATTAAGAACAACAGGTATGGCAGAGACCTCCCCTGATACTGGTGGGGAGGGGTCATTGTCCCGAGGGATGACACCCTTTTGGCCATTCCCATAGTTCTCATCCCCATTTATTTGCCCCGGGCCTGGGGATGGCCCGTCATCTCGTTTCCCTGCTGCTGTTCCATAGCAGGGCTACCCTGAACAGGGCGGGATCTGCATTGGTTGGCCCAATGAAAACCTTTGTGGCAGATGGGACACTTTTTTGAGGGCCTATTCTGCCCCCTAGGGGTGGATCGACACTGAGCTCGAAAATGGCCTTCCTTTCCACATGCATAACAGGGCTTTCCACTTGCTGGATTTGATGAGCCTTGGGCAGTCTGAACTGCAGCCACCAGAAGGCGGGCAGCATGGGATTGAGACCCCACATTTTGGCACACTTTGAGCAAAGATTGAATATCAGTGGTGGGATTGTTGTAGATAGGTGTCAAGGCTGCCTTGCAATCCTCATTAGCATTTTCAAAAGCCAGTTGTTTAAGCAAGAGTTTTCTAGCCCTTGCACTGTCAATTTGACGCTCTACTGCCCTCATTAGCCTATTAACAAATTCTGTATATTGTTCTGTGGCCCCCTGGCGAATATTGGCAAAACTGGACAAGGTATTGTCTCCAGCTTCCGGGATTTTCTTCCATGCCTTGATAACCAGTGCAGCTATCTGAGAGAGTGCTCTGTCTGTCAGCGCTACCTGCTGTACAGCTGTGGTAAAATTTCCTTCCCCAATTAACATGTCTTGGGTAATATTAATCACAGGATTTGCCCCCGCATTTTGCGCTGCCTGTTCATTAGCAGATTGCCTCCACTCCTCCAGGCAGAGTAGGCCTTGGGCCGGGGGCAACAGAGAACACAAAAGCATTTTCCAATCAGCTGGAGGGAGACGTTGGAGTGACAGGCTTTCCAGTATAGCTCTAGTATAAGGTGCCTGAATCCCATTGTCCCGGACTGACCTCTGTAACTCCTTCAGGGTCTGGAGTGGTAATGGATCGTATTTGTCAGGGACAGCTGGGCCTCCTCCTGCCCCTGGGGCTCCTCGAATAATTGGAAAAACAGCTTGAGTTTGGCCCACATCCCCATCCTCTAGCACTGCAGTTTGGAGTGCTGCCACCAGTTGTGCAGATCTTTGCATCATTGGAGCAAGCACAATGGCATTAGATTGTTCATCATTTATCTCTGGGCCATCTGGTGGCTTGGGAGGTGGTGCAAGTCTCCCTGGTGGCACTGGAGGTAAGATCTGAGGTAGGGGAGCTGAAGGACTTAATCCAACCTCCATCTGCTGATTGAATAGGATGTTGGTGGGTGTAAGCCCCTTTAAACAAGCCCTCACCTTACACCAGGTGAACAGAATTTTGGCAGTGTCCCTGGGATGCTCTTGGAAGGCAGTCCCAATTTTACACCAATCTTCCAATTTAAAAGTCCCACTTTCAGGGACCCAGGGACAGATATCGTCAATGGCACGAACAAGGTCAGAAACCTCTGTCTTAGTTACAGAATGTCCTTCTTTGGAGAGTAAATAATGTATATCTTGGCAGAAATCGGCTTGAGCAGCACTTAACGTAGACCCCATCTTCACTACAGTGTGTGTGTGGTCTAACTTGACAATTCAACTCACCCAGGGATCTTGAACAGATGATTATTTAGGCGCCTTAGCCCTGGCCGGGCGGGGGTGGCTGAAGACCAAGCAGTAAATCAAGTTATCTCTTCTGAGCCTCGCGCGGCGCACCAAATGTAAGAGAACCTGCTCCTAACACTTGCAATGCTAATAAGAAGATTGATGAGGCAATAAAAACTCAAGGGAAGAAGTCTTGATAGAGAGTTCCAAGTGCACTGGAGATTTGTGTGGGGAAAGTAACTCCTCCTTCGCACGTCAGCAGCGCTTTTATTAGTTTTATGACATCATAGCATTCCACAACATTGACCTATAAATCATCGTGTCTATTCTGCCCAGTGACAGCAGACGCATGCGTACATGACACAAACATAGCAGGTTTCTTTGAGACCATAAATCAAGCTAGGCTGCAAAACATCCCGTCCACATTTTTATCTCTATTCTGCTTTCAAGTTTGCATTCCAACATGTGGCACCTTAAGCTGTGTATCCATGAGCAGTGTACCCAATGGCATCCAGCAACTTTCATTGCTGAATGGTCCTAGTCTGCTTTGTTTTCTTTTGCTACAACATCAAAAAACAATACCTTTCTGGAGTTCTTCTAAGAAAGATGACTTTGAATAAATAACATTTGTACTCTTAGCTCTTATCCCCACTCCTTGTTGCAGCTCTATTGGAGGAACCCTGTGATTTTCCACCTGCACCTGTCTCAGGATCCACCTCCTTCTTCGTCCCAAAGCCAACTTCAGCTCCACCACTGACCAGAAAGTTCAAACCAGTATAGAAAGTACCATCTGCAGCAAGGAACAGGGCAGCCAGTGCTACTTCTTCTGGGGTCCCAAAGAGTCCCATAAGCTGTAAATGGTGTACAATAAGAGAAATAAATTTCAATACTTGCATCCACAGCCCTTTTTCTTGTTACCATCTTATAAGTGGAAGAATTTGGTCGGCCAATTCCAGCTTGGGAGACATAGAAGCAGTGCTTGGGGGGAGGGCAAAGTTTGGGGAGGGAAGGAGCCCAGCAGAGATGTTTCTACCATAGGAGAAACTGAAGTCTACAAGCATCCACCCTCTGGAAAGGCCCTCTCTTGTGTACACACCAAAGGAGCTTCTTTGATTGATGGGACAGTAAGGACAGCCTCTCCCTGGGATCTTCATTCCTAGGCTTGCCAATCCTCAGGTCCCAACTGGGGTTCTTCCACTTTCCCAGGCTCCTTCCCACCCCCAGTCAGCTGGCCAGCGGGGGGAAGCCCCGCCCCCAGAGGACCATGTGACTTTCCACCTCTGGAGGCTTCAGTCTCCGATTGGAAAGGCTTCCTCTTGGGATGGTGTGTCTTTGTTACTTTGAAGAAGTTGGCAGCAACTCGTGAGTAGAGAGGCCAATCCCTTGCTTCAGAGTTGCCAGAAACGGGGTAGTGGGGGGAGGGAAACTTCTGCTGAGCACTTCATTATTCCCTATGTGGAGATCGATTCTCATAGGGTATAATGGGGAATTGATTTGAAGGTTTCGGGGGCTCTGGGGGAGCTTTTTTTTGAGGTAGAGGCACCAAATTTTCAGTATAGTATCTAGTGCCTCTCCCCAAAGTACCCCCCAAGTTTCAAAACGATTGGACCAGGGGGTCCAATTCTATGAGCCCCAAAAGAAGGTGCCCCTATCCTTCATTATTTCCTATGGAAGGAAGACATTTAAAAAGGTGTGCTGTCCCTTTAAATGTGATGGCAAGAACTCCCTTGGAGTTCAATTATGCTTGTCACACCCTTGCTCCTGGCTCCGCCCCAATGTCTCCTGGCTCCATCCCCAAAGTCTCTAGATATTACTTGAATTGGACTTGGCAACTCTATTCATTCCTCAGGCAAGAACATCATCATCATCAGTTAAATTTGTGAATCACCCAATCCTGGCCAAGGCCAGGCACTGGGCAATGTACATCAAATGGAATAATACAGAAATTTAAACAACTCAACAATACAGGTTAAAACACTAATTTTTTTTTTCAAAAAATCTTGATGGTGTCCTGCTAAGAGTGTTGTTCTTCCAGACTGTCAAAGAAGCACGTGGGTGGGGATGCAGCCGGCTTCTCAAACCCCTTCTCATTTTTTTCCTGCTTGACCACAGCAGGAAGAAGGAAGCAGCAGGAAGAGCCAGCAAGGCCACCGCACCTTTCCTGTGCATCCAGAAAGCCTGGGGATGGGTCTTGCTGGGATGCCTACTGGCTGCCATGAGGAGGAAAAGGTGCTGACAGAGAGGGGAGGCAAGAAAAACAGAAGCACAAGCAGCAGTGAAAATCCTTTGTCTAGCTGGTGGCCCAGCAGGGAGCCTGGACTCCAGGGCAGCAGCTTGCAAAACACTCCTCTGCCCTGTGCAGCAGAATTGACCCTTGGCAATAACAGGAATACAAGGAGAGCAGGCCACTCATAGGGCAGCTATTTTTTTATGAGGCTTGTTTTCATCTGTGGCACTTGAGGCTTCCCTTGATCATGGAGGAGTGACTTGAACATTGGGCTTGCGAGAAGAAATGGAGACAGGTGATCTCACCAATGGGACTTCTGCATGCAACTCCTTTGACAGCTCCCCCCTCCCAGTTTTTCTGAAGTCTGAGTACCAGGGAAGGGGGGGGGAACAGAGCAGAGCATAGGGGAAAGGCTGCACGCTCTGCACGTGCCCCCTACCGCCCCCCCCCATGAAAATTATCTAGCTATGTGGTTGATTCCACCTGTCTCTTTCTCGGTTGAGGTCATCAACCAAGGTGAGGCCAGTTTGAAATGGGTCCAGAAAAATTATTATTATTATATTCCACCCATTCCGCCATGGGGGCTCAGGGCGTAGCACAACATAATAAAATCACATTAAAATCATATATTAATAAAAGCAATTACAATTATTCCGTAAATAAATAGCTCGGCAGAACAGTTTTGATGAGATGGTGCAGCTGGACAGTGCAATGAGTCAACGCAATAGGATATAAAGTATATACAGTAGGGGAGGCTGACCAATCTAATGGACAGATGCCCTCCGCCTAACCCGAAGACCTGGTGGAACAGCTCTCTTTTACAAGCCCTATGAAAGGCTAGTAAGGTAGGACCAAGATCTCTATAGGGAGCTGATTCCACCAGGTTGGGGCCGGGACCTAAAAGGACCTGGCCCTGGTAGAGGCAAAATGGGCTGGGGACAATTAGCCTATCCTGGGAGGCCGAACAAAGCGAGCTGCAGGGCATATATGGGAAGAGACGGTCCCGCAGGTATGCTGGTCCCAGACCACATAAGGCTTTAAAAGTCAGAACTGACACATTGAAGCAGATCCGGTACTCTATGGGAAGCCAGTGCAGGCCATGAAGCACAGTAATCTAATCTGGAAGTGACCATTGCATGGGCCACTGTGGCCAAATCTTGGGAGGAGAGATATGGTGCTAGTTGCCATAGATGGTGGAAGGCAGACCTGGCAGCTGCTGTGACCTGGGCCTCCATGGAAAGTGAGGCATCCAGAAACACTCCAAAGTTCTTCACCTGTTGGGTTGGCACTAAAGTCACGCCATCCAAGGGTGGGAGCTGGGTACACAACCACCACCACCACCCCTCAACTCAGGCACAGGACCTCCGTCTTTGCTGGATTTAACATCAGTCAGCTCTGCTGTACCCATCCCACTATGGCTCCTAATGCCTTGGACAGGTGTTCAGGGGCAGAAGATGGTCTGACATCCATCAACAGATAGAGCTGAGTGTCATCAGCATACTGGTGACAATCCAGCCCGAAACCCCGGGCAATCTGGACAAGGGGGCGCATATAGATGTTAATAATATGGGCGAGAGAATAGCTCCCTGCAGCACTCCACATATGAGTGGGTGCCGCATGGAGGTTTGCTCACCCAGCCTCACCCTTTGTCCCCGCCCCTGGAGAAAGGAGGAAAACCATTGCAAGGCTGCCCCCCGCATTTTGGTGATGGCGAGGCGGTGGGTCAATAGGTCATAATCAACGGTGTCGAACACTGCTGATAGGTCGAGAAGAATCAGCAGCGCCAACCCGCCTTGGTCCAGATGTCTTCTTAGGTCATCTGTGAAGGTGACTAGTACTGTCTCTGTCCCATGGCCCAGGTGGAAACCAGATTGGAATGGGTCCAGGGTGGATGTTTCATTCAGGAAAACTTGTAGCTGCTCCAGCACCACTTTCTCAACTACCTTTCCCAGAAACAATAAATTTGAAACTGGGCGGTAGTTGGCTAGAACCATAGGGTCCAGTGAAGGTTTTTTCAAAAGTGGCCGAATTTCCACCTCCTTTAACTTCTCTTTAACTTCTCTGGGAATGTCCCGCTTATCAGGGACAAGTTGACAATGTCACCTAGAGATAGGGTGGCCAGATCGTCCCGCCCTCCCGGGAAAGTCCCGCCCCTGCCCCCAAATTCCCGCCTCACGGGTTGGCTAACCTGGGACCAATGAAATCCCGGGTTCGCCAAAATCCGACTCAGCGAGTGCGGCATGGACCCTTCCCCTCCAGCACAGCGGCCATTGAGAGAAGCTCTACGCCTCCATTCGAACCGTCCTGGGCTGGGAACGCCTCCCATCCGCCTCCGGAGCCAATGGGACGCTCCCCCCCCCGCAGTGGTCTGGTGCTGCCTTTCCCTCCCCACCCCCGCCGGAGAGGCCAGCCCTTCCACAAAGGCCTCCTCCTCCGGGTAGGTGCGTGGCTGCTGCAGCAGAGCCGGAGCGCCGCTTGGGCATGTGCCCCGGGGAAGGGTTTTCTCGTCCTTCTGCTAGAAGCGGCGGCTGCCTCCTGCGCTCGTCTTGCCTGCCGCAGGGTGGGGGGAGGCGGCGGCGGCAGCCGCGTTGCAGAGCCCGAGCCGTTCCGCACTGAGGAGGAGGAGGAGGAGCACCAAGCCCGGCACCTTCCCCATTGTGGCAGCGGTGGCTGACTGGCCGAGGAGTTTGAGCGCTCTCCCACCTCGTCCCTTCCAATGGAGCTGCTAGCTGCCGCCGCCGCTCTTTTCCTGGGCGGGAACGAGCAGCAGTTCTACGCCGTCGCCGAGCTCTTCTCGCTTTGCTGCCGCGGCAGCGGCCAAACTGCGCCCGAGGTGGGAACAGGAGCAGCCCTAGTGGCTGGGGGGAGCAAAGTGGCAGAGCTCTTCAGGGTGTCGCAGCTGCCTCCGGAGACGCTTCATCAGGTAAGCGGGCGGCAGGGCAGGGGCGACACTGAGAGCCTCGCGGATTTCCCCCCGCCACAGCGCTGAGAAGGCGGGAGAGAGGGTTTCTGGGAATGTGCAGAAGGCTCTGCTTGCGTCCCGGAGAATAATTAGGGTTCTCAGGAAAGCACAAATCGAGTCTGGGAGTGGAAGAAGAGAAGACGGCACTGGCTGACTGGCTTGCTCCATGTCACCAGCTGAGGGGCGCTTCTGAAGAGCTCCCCCTCCAGCCTCCACACACACATTACCCGAAGAATCCAAGAGAGCAGCCGTGTTGGTCTGAAACAGTTGGACAAAGCAGGAGTCAAGTGTACCTTTAAGACCAACAAAGTTTTATTAGAGAGCACACGAAAGCTTACGTCCTGAATAAAACTTTGTTGTTCTTAAAGGTGCTCCTGCTTTGTTCAGTTACCCGAAGAAGGCAGAGTGCTGTAACTGGGGCTGAAAGTTTGTTTTGATCGCTTTTGCTTTTAAAATAGCGGTGCTCCCCACCCCCACCCCCTTTCCCTCACGTCTATTTCAAGGCTAAATGAGAAGTTAGACGTTCACCCTAAGTAATAGTGTTAGTGGACATATTTGTGGCTGCCAAAGTGTAGGTACGAAAGTTAATATGGAGTGATTGTTAAAGATAGACTCTGACTCCTTGACAGATCTCAGTGGTTGGTTGGTCTTTGAGAGATAGAGGAATTCCTGATGAAAAAGATAGGTCACACCATTGCAATTCATACTACTTCATACTACAGTGGCAATTTGGGGGAAATGATGTCACAGGAAGTGATGTCACTTCCTGCTTCCAGCAGGTGGCGCGGGGAAACGATGTCACAGGAAGTGATGTCACTTCCTGTTTCCGGCGGTGGCATGACGTCACTTCCTGTTTCCGGCGGCGCGCGCTTCACGCGCACACACACACATTCATTCCCCCCTCAAGGTGTCCCTGGCTGGCCTGCAGATATTATGGCCACCCTACCTAGAGAAGCCCTGACATCATCCTGGCAAGCCTTCACAAGCCAGAATGGGCAGGGGCCCAGGGGGCAAGTAATAGGCTTCACTGCAGCCAGGACCCTGTTTGTATCCTCCAATGTGAGTTGACTGAATTGGTCCAATATTGGACCGTGTGACAGCCAAGAGGCTTCCAGTTCATGTACTGCATCAACTGTGGTTAAGAGGTCCTGGTGGAGAATCAAGATTTTATCTGCAAAATATGTTGCAAAAGCTTCAGGACCAATATCCAATTCCCTATCTTTTTGATTGCTCGATGGCAAAGTAGTCAGAGACCAAATCACTCTAAACAATTGAGCTGGGCGCGACTTCCCAGACTCTATGAAGGCCGCGTAGAAATTCTTCTTAGTGGACTTCACAGCCTTCTCATAGACTTCCATAAGCATTCTATAAGAAGTTCTAGACTCTTCATCACGGGCACGCCGCCACACTCGCTCTAACCGTCTAAATTGTCATTTCATCCTTAGCAGGTCCAAAGAATACCAAGGAGCTGCTTTGGTATGATAGCAAAGAGGGCGCCGGGGGACAATGTCGTTGATGGCAGTGGAGAGCCAGGTATGCCAGTCCTCCAGTAGTTCATCTAATGAGCCACCAGTGGGCATCGGGTCCCGCAGGGCCTCCTGAAACCGCTCTGGGTCCATTTGACTCCGCGGGTAAGCATAAATCGACTCACCGCCTAAACGGGACTGGAGTTGCAGGTCCAGTCAGACTTTCATGGCATAGTGGTCCGACCATGGAACAGCATTTGCTGTTATCAAATCCACCAGTATCCCTGCCCTGAAGATCAGATCTAGCGTGTGGCCGGGCTGGTGTGTGGGGACCGATACAAATTGGCTGAGTCCCAGTGTCTCCATGGACAACACCAGGTCCTGCACCTGCAAAGACGCCGTGTCATCAGCATGGACATTGAAATCCCCCAAAACTAAAAGTCTGGGGAAGTCCAATGCCCAGGCGGACACCACTTCTAGCAGGGCAGGTAGGCTCTCCGGTGGTGTGTTAGGTCAGTGTTCCACAAAGTGTGTGCCACGGCACACTGGTGTACTGTGGTTATTAGTTGGTGTGCCGCGGAAAAATGTTAAGTTTTGTCAGAAAGTTATGGTCTCTATTGTGCCTGCTAGGCTCATCACCTCTTTTGGCTGCTCCTCTGCCTGTCATTAGGGCGCTGCGTCTCGGGGCCCCCCTTTCCAGGGGCGCCTCGCCAGAGGACCGCCCGATTGCCAGCCGCTTTCCCCCCCGCTTCCCACTTGTTCTTTGTGCGTCGCCTTTGGCATGGATGCTCCTCTGCGGTGTCCGCAGCTGTTGGGCCTGCTCCTCCTTGGCTGCCTCCCTGCCAGAAGTCCCCAAGGTAGATCACTGTCTCCATAATGCAGAAGGTGGGGGGAGGGGTCTATTCGCTGCTCCCCCGACATGGGGGCCGCTAGTTGTTCTGGTTTGAATAGGGTTGACTCCTTTGCCCCTTTGGGGCTGTGGATCATCATGTGGGGTACCCCCCTGGCGAGCTCTGCCGGCTCCCTCTGCTATCTCCATGCCTCTGCACTCGATTGGAGTTTATTTGGTGTGGGTGCCACTCTCCCGGTGGGAGGTGCCTCCAAATGAGCCTTTTCGAGGCTTATGGCGGTGGGGCTCATTGGGAGCGAGAGGGGTCCCCGCCGTTGGGGGGGCTGGTAGATGGCTTTAAGCCGGTCTCTTAGGCGCCAGTCCCATGTCTGTACGTCGAAGGGGACTGGCGCGGCAGCCTGCCAAAGCAGTCCGTCAGCCTCTGATGGCTCTTGCTCGTGCTCCTCTGCTCCCTTCTTGGCTTCCATCCCTCCCCACCGGTCCTGCAGAGCGAGCAGGGAATGGCTACGCGTTAGGGGTTGGACAGGGAGAAGCTAGACTCGTTGCCCCATCGCTGCCATTTTCCACCCCCCTCCCTTCCAAAGTGCACACAACACCACCGCCGAGCCTGGAGCATGCGTGCAAGAAGCTTCTTCCTCCAAACTGCAAAAGATCCCCCCTTCTCTCTCTCCCCCAGATGGTTGCCAAAGGGAGGCCAAACTGTCTGGGAATCTTTCGGCCACCGGCTCACTGGACCCAGAGAGGAGGGAGGGGAGGGATGAGGATACTGTGTGCGAAGTGTGAATGGTGCCGCCGAGCGATGCCAGCAGCACAAACGGGGGTGCTTTTCTCTCTCCCCCCCCTTCCTTTGCTTCATCAGTAACACTACGGCGCCGTCGACTTGTCACCTTTTGAGCAATTGTTATTGTGCAAACCCTGCAGTCGCGGGGGAGGGGGGGAGAGTAGGAGGGGTTTGTAAAGGGGGGGAAGGAGGAATGCGTTTTGCAAATAGAGGGGGGGCAAAAGAGAGTAAGCCAGGGATGAAAAATAAATGGGGAACGTGTTGGAAGGGGGGGGGAGGTACCGTACATAAAAAAGAAAAAACTGTGCCGAGGGAGCAGTTGAAGCTGAGCTGAACGGCAAGGTAGGAGGAGGGGGGCATGGGCGGAGGCCTCGGCCAATTGGAGCCTGGCAGAGCTCGAGCGAGAAACGCCGTTGGGGTCTCTGTGGGCTTTTTCCCCTCTCCTCTCCCCTCCTCGGACGAGCCCAACGTTCAGAGCAGCCCTGCCCCCTATTATTGTGACAGGGACTTTTGTGAACCACATTTCACACTTCACAAAAAGTTCTTTTTGGTGAGTTGCCTGAGCTTCCCTGTTTTGCTAAAACAGAAAATACTGGATAGTCTCCTAGCCTAGCAGAGTTTGGGGAATAAATGAATGGAGGCTTGTAAAGTGTGTTCTGAAACTAGACCTCTGTTTTCATTGAGTTGTGCAGGCAGAGACAATTGCCCCTCGCAGGCTAGTGTTAGGATCTAAAATCCCTCCCAGGTCACTGGGAAATGGCAATTGACCTAGGGTTACCAATCCCCAGGTGGGGACAGGGGATCCCCTGGTTTGGAGGCCCTCCCCCCGCTTCAGGGTTGTCAGAAAGCGGGGGGAGGGGAGGGAAATGTCTGCTGGGAACTCTATTATTCCCTATGGAGATTTATTCCCATAGAAAATCATGGAGAATTGATCCACAGGTATCCGGGGCTTTGGGGGGGGGCTGTTCTTTGAGTTAGAGGCACCAAATGTTCAGTATAGCATCTAGTACCTCTTCTCAAAATGCCCCTCAAGTTTCAAAAAGATTGGACCAGGGGGTCCCATTCTATGAGCCCCAAAAGAAGGTGCCCCTATCCTTCACGGGGCTAACAGGTAAAATTTCACTGCTGTCAGATGCTCAACAATCCCGTGAGGTATGCATGAACACATGAGAGCCTGTGTTGGACTGGATGGGCCATTGGCCTGATCCAACATGGCTTCTCTTATGTTCTTATGTTCTCTTATGTTCTTAAAATTCAGCTTCCTGCTCTATGAAACCTTTTAGAATGTCTGCTTTATGTAACCTTCTAGTCCCAAGTGACTTTCTAGTCCTTCAGATTACGGTAAAATCAATGCTTGTTGAAACTACAGAAATTTCCGAGTAAAACATTGAAGGGTCAAAGTGTAGAACAGTGACTAGTACAGCTCCATGATTAAAAAAAGCAGAATATTAGACCCCTTCCTCATTAAAAAAAAAAACTTTATCACTCATTAAATCTTGATTTACCCCATACATATGATGTTCCATTTTGAGCATTAAATATATGATAAAACACCTGCCATATTAAACTTCAGTGTCAGTATTATTGTAATTATGATGTACAAAGTAAGGTCACTATTTGGTTCAGAATACAGTATTTTTTTTCCTGTTTTCCTCCTCTAAAAACTAGGTTTGTCTTGTGGTCAGGTGCGTCTGATGGAGCGAAAAATACAGTAATTGATTACAAATAAATAGACCATAATACGTAATATAATGGATAAATTCGTTAAACGTACCGTAAGTTTGTCAAGTGAATCTAATGATTCCCAAAAAGACGCAGAGTCAACGAAGAAAAAAACTAAGCTTGTTAATCGAAAATATGATGAGAGCTATGTAAGTTATGGCTTTATATATTGCGGAGACAAATCATGCCCAATCCCAAAATGTCTTGTTTGTGGAGAAACTTTGGGTAATAATTCGATGGTGCCCAGTAAACTTTTACGACATTTAACTACTAAACACCCGTCGGTGGCTCAAAAAGACAAAGCCTTTTTTCAATGTTTGAAAGACCAGTCTAAGAAACAGGAAACTCTCATGAGTTTGTCTTTCAAAACATCAGACAAAGCGCAAAAAGCAAGCTACGTGATCGCTAATATGCTAGTTAAATCCAAGAAGCCTCATTCTCTCGCTGAAACTTTAATTTTACCTGTCTGCAAAGAAGTTGTCAAGATTATGATTAGCCAAGGAGCCGCTAAGGGAATCAAAAAAATACCTGCATCAGCAGATACTATCTCACGTCGCATTAATGATATTTCTTGCGACATTGAATCAACGTTAATTTAAAAATTAAGACTTAGTGGAGTTTTTGCGCTACAAGTCGACAAGTCTACTGATATCAGTGGTCACGCGCATCTCATCTCAAATGTGAGGTACACTGACGAATATGAAATAAAAGAGGACTTTTTATTTTGTCTGCCACTACCCAGTTCTACCACTGGAGAAGAAATATTCCAAGTAACAGACCAGTACTTCAGTGAGCATAATTTGGAATGGCACAACTGCATAAGCATTTGTACAGACGGAGCAGCAGCTATGACAGGAAAAATTAAGGGATTTGTAACCAGAGCTTTTGAAAAAAATCCTAATATTAAAAATTTACATTGATTTTTACACAGGGAAGCACTGATGACGAAATCTCTGCCTAAGGAATTGTTGTCTGTCTTACAAGAAGTTGTCAAAATTGTCAATTACATAAAGTCGCAACCTCTGAACTCTCATCTGTTTAATGCAGTGTGTCAGGAAATGGGAGCAGATCATCAGTCACTTCTGTTTCATACAGAAGTACAATGGCTTTCTCGCGGAAAAGTGCTTTCTCGGATTTATGAACTAAACAATGAAACTCAGATGTTTTTAGAGGCCCAGGGATCAGATTTTGCTTCTCTGTTTAAAAAAGAAGAATGGGTAGCAAAACTCGCATATCTGGCAGACATATTCGCTCATTTAAATGAACTCAACAAAAAATGCAAGGCAGGAATTCTAATATTTTAACGTCATCAGACAAGATTGAAAGTTTTCGTGCTAAGTTGGAGTTATGGATCAGCCACGCTACCAATGGTAGTAATGAAATGTTCCCAAATGTCATGGCTGCCGATTCAGAAAAAAAGGTGCAGGCTTTGATAGTGAAACACTTGGAGTTATTAGCAGAAAAAATGAACAGTTATTTTCCTAAGTGTGACCTGCAACCTATGGACTGGGTACAAAATCCATTCTCAGATAGCATTACCCTTGGACACTTACTGATAAACGAGCAGGAAGAATTCATGGAGCTAAAAACAGATCGGACAAAACTAAAATTTTCCGAAACGGAGCTAGCATATTTTTGGCTGCATATAAAAAAAGAGTATCCACTGCTTTCAAAGCGTGCTCTTGCAATTCTCTTACCATTTGCCACGACCTACTTATGCGAATTGGGGTTTTCAACTCTCACTACGATTAAATAATTAAAAAAAAGAGAGCGCTTGAAGACGATCGACGAGGAGATGAGAGCAGCCTTATCTAAGATTGCTCCAAATTTTGATCACCTATGCTCAGTTAAGCAGGTTCACATATCTCATTAAACATGTTTTGATATTATATTAATTTTTATAATAAATACATATTAAATAAACATTGGTTTTTTTCTTTGGTGTACCTCTACAATTTCTTGATTTGGTAGGTGTACCTTGAACATAAAAAGTTTGCGGAACACTGTGTTAGGTGATCAGTTCACCACCCAGATTGCCACACTCTCCTCAGCTTCCCACAACAGGCCAGTGCACTCTATGCCAGTGATGTTCAGGCCAGGGAGTGCCCTGAAAGAAAAAGAGTCTCGAATGAGCACAGCAACTCCTCCCCCCCCCCTGCCGCCCACTTGTCCGTGACTGGTGGAGGACAGCAAATCCAGGTGGGGTAAGCTAGTTCAAGGTGACAGTTTCGCCTTCCCAAACCCAGGTCTCTGTCATACATGCCAGGTTCACTTGCTGCTCTACGATGAAGTCCTGTAGCAGAGTGGTCTTATTATTAATGAACCTGGCATTAATCAACAGCAGTGAAGGAGATGGGTAGTTCACCCTAGCCCCACAATCAGCATACTTTGGGATGGGAACATGGGTTGGAGGGAGTCTGAGCATTTCTGTCTCTTCAAAATCAGCCTCTTCCAAGAACCCCTGGAGCTGAGAAGCAACAACTCACCCAAGCCCCTGACCCAAGCATGGAAGACTGGAGACGGGCTGGAAGTTCTCCAACATAGTTGGAGAGAGAACTTCTGGGAGAACTTCAGGCTATTTTGCTCAGTGTAAGCTGTGGAGCATGATAGTTGGTCCTTTCTGAACTGGGAAAAGAATAATGGGGGGGGGGAGCTTTTCAGAATTCCCTGTGTTTGCTCCAAGAACTGGCTTCATTGCTGAAATGCCTCAGCTGAGGATGCAATAAACAGGAGCTATGAATAAAACAAGTCTCACTGGATTCCCATTCATGACCTAGCTGCTGAGGATATGTCTTGCAATATGGGAGGGATGGGTCCCCTCCCACTCATTTCCTCTTCACAAAAATCACTTCCTGAAGGAGATGTTTGTCCCCATGCTCCATCTCTTTAAATTCAGTCTGATTTCTTCTCACCTGAGCTCTACATCCTAGCCTCGGGGTTAGGGTTGTCAGATCCCTGCTGGGAAATGAGGGGAAAGCTTATCAGAAGAGGGAAGGAGGCTCAAGCTACATTTTCAGTGACACGATTATTCACTTCCAGTGACATTCTGGTTTTTTGGTAAAAACTCTGTGGTAAAATGGCTTCTACAATAGAGTTTTGGCCGAAATACCAAAGCATCACCCAAATGTTGCTAACTTGATTACATCACTTCCTGTACACACCAGAATTAATGTTGGCACATTGTCAGAGACATAGCCTGGGCTTTCCTGTCACTACTAGTAAGGTTCCCCCATGCCAACCAGCTGTTTTTCTGTAACTTTCCTCCCCTTAATTCATTTATTGGTATGTTTTGAATTAATAAAAAAAAAATTATCATGATGTCTTAGGTATATAAATCATGAACAACAATCTGGAAAATGATTTTTGATGGCCCTAATTTATTCCAAGAATGCAGCGAATCTTATATTGTTGATGAACTGGCCCTACTTGTGTGGGTAAGTAATACAGATTAATAATTTTGGCGATTTAATTTTTTTAGTTCACTCACAGAACAGTTAATATAAATGATCTTTTTTTCTTCCCTCCTATTTCTTCTCCTCCACCCCAGGTTTGAAAGCTTCTAACTTAAACGTTGCATTTTGAAGAAGTTTTCTTTACTGTATATATTTTAATAATATGTATTCCTGAGGAAGTCCTTGCGATCAAAATTAATTTTAATGAAATTTTTAAATTATTGTAAAGCATAGAAGCTGCTGTAATTTATCATATACAACCCATTCAAATTCATTCTGTTAGGAGACTTTTTTGTCAACCTTCTTGGTTACCTAGTTTTGAGGGGGGGGCTAAAGTTTCATCCCTTTTCTGTTTTGGTCACTAAGATGCTACTTGGTTCTTCCCCAAGTCTGTTGGCCACCCTGTATCCTGGGTTTCCAGTCCTGTAATATCTGAAGGGCAAGTAGAAATTCAGCATGTCTACCTGTCCCAGAATGGAAGATGGCAGCCACATCTTAGATTCAGCTTCACCCACCCCCGACTCTAATAGGGTAAGTGAGACTTAAGCCCTGAAATGTCTCTTCTTTATTTAGGGTTTAGTTGGCCGTATGAATATGCCCCAGGACAGTGAAACCATGAAATGAGTTTAGTTCCTCTTGACTTACAACTGTGCCTTTTCTGATCCCAAGTCTCATCATCCAATTAAAAAAATTCAAAGAAAAGCAATGTCATAAATGTGTTGTTGCTTTATTAATACATGAAAATGAGTTTGCATAAGGACCCACCCTTCCTAGTTGAGCTGGGTTTGGTGCTCTTTGCCTTGCCTTACAGCTTCTTTTCCTGGCATCTCCAAGCTCTCTGCCTGGATTCATTTCCTTCTCCCCCTCTACCCCCTTTTCCTTTGTTTATGGGGAAATGGTGCTTGCTTCCTGATGAAAGAGAAGAAAAAGCAGGGCTTCTGATCCAGAGTGGTGATGGTGGAGTAGGTCTCCTTGTGCTAAGATACCAACCAGCAATTCAGCAGTTGAATCTAGGCTGAAAAAGGCATTCAGCTTTTCCAAATGCCACCATCAAAATAAGCGATTACGAAAGTGCAACAACACAAATGGGGGAAAGCAACTGCCCTCAAAGTAGGAAAATGCTATGAAATAATGGTATGGACTTTTTGACATGTTGCCTGTGTTCCACCTTGCAGTTGTTCAATGGATTGTTGTCATAAATTTATCTAAATATTTCTATGGGAATGAATGTTGGAATTTCTCTGGTTCATATACTTTCAGTGTGTTTGAATCTTTCACTATTAGGAAGAGGACTAATTTGTCACTGGGGCTGTGCTTTTTCTTCCTTGTTACACTCTAGAGGTAAGACCTTGGAGACTGTAACTTAATTGTGTGCAAAAATATTGGAATCTTGCGATGCTCTGATATACTGTTTGAAAGCTGGTCAAAGCTTCTAGTGAAATGGGGGAATATAAAGTACTGCCTCATCACTGTGTTCAAGACTGCTGTGTACAATATTTATCTGCTGTGCTGCATACTAGATGGTTTTGGATTTGGAACACTACGTGGTTTCCTCAGGAGCTGCTGGACCGAGGATCCATGTGAGATTGAAGGACTATTGGTGGAAATTTAAGGCTATACCTTTGACTGTTCTCATTATTGTCCTTCCTTCGGTATTCAATATGGGTGTTCTGAATGAGTTCTGAATGACATTTTGAATGAGAGTGTTTATGATTATAGAATTTATTTATCTTTTTCTTTGTTTCCTTTTTTGAGGCAGGTTATCACGGAACTTTAGGGTTTTCCCCTGTCACACTCTGAAGGTTGGCAGCCCTAACAGTGGCTAAACAACAGAACAGCACTGCCAAGACATTGCCTACAGATAGAGTTCCCAGCCTCCAGGTGGGGCATGGAGACCTTGGAATTGGGATTAGTCCCCAGACTCCAGAAATCAGTTCATCTGGAGGAAATAGCTACTTGGAAGGGGGTCTCTATGGCATGACAAGCAGGGCTTTTTTTGAGCAGGAACACACAGAAACACAGTTCTGACTGGCTTGGTATCAGGAGGTGTGGCCAAATATGCAAATGAGTTCCTGCTGGGTTTTTGCTATTAAAAAGCCCTTTGTGAAACAATGGTGATGTCAGGGGTATGACCTTATATGCAAATGAGTTCCTGCTGGGCTTTTTATACAAAATAAGCCCTGAGTAAAGATAATAGGAAGTCAGCTCCACCCCCACCCCAAAACCAGAGTATTGCATGCAATGTTGCTGATGCAATGACGTCACTTCCAAGTGCCAGTATCACATTGGGACATCACCCAATGTCATCCTGCCCAACCTGGGAACACCCCCCTAATTCTCCCACTCCAATGGCTAGGTGACCTGGCAAGGCTACTTGGTAGTATAAAGCACGATTGTGTTAGCTTAAAGGATGAGAAGCAGAGTCTGGATGGAGAAGTACTGAAGGTAGTGCTCTCTAAAGGGGGAGGCTTAGTTCACAAGTTTTAAAGCATAAGCTGAAATCACTAACTGTGAAGAGCTGAACAACCTTTGCTGGGAGGAACTGAATAGCAGAAATGGCTGTCAGCTGGATTCTTCATTGACTGCACTAGAATCAGCATCATAGTACTGAGCTGCCCCAGTTTCTTTTGCCAGGACAGTAGGAAAAGGGAACTGCTCCTAGCAAGCTTGAAGACTCATCCAGCATCTTCACAGGAAGTCAATTTTATACCAGCTGCTCCGCACTGCCATTTTGTGCCGGGGCAGCCTGTGATTTGATGTGTGGCAACACAAACCTGTTTTTTCAGGTTTATGCTGCCGTGCGGCAAATCCCCAGTGTAAAATGGCAGCACAGAGCAGCTGGTGCAAAAATTGCTAGCTTGCTCTGGAGAGAAACAGAAACCTGGCATGGAGCAACATCGGAGCAAGGTTAATGCGAAAACGGTCTGAGTGGGATGCTGCTCCCGGACAAGGGTTATTGGTAGCTTTGGGGCATGGTTTCTGCAGTTGCTTCTCTTGTATGCCCTATCTGCTCACAATCCCTCCCACCACCCCTGCTCACAGCTGCCTTCAGACCTTTCCCCGGTGCCACCAGGAAGGGCAGGCAGCAGGGACTGTGAGTGCTACTGTGCTAGCCAATGAGTGTGCAGTGGATGCTGACTGGTAGCAGTGGACCCTGCCAGAAACCATGGGCCCCAGCAGCTGCCCAACCAGAGGGCATGCTGATGCCAGTCCAACTGCCATTCTACGCTTTTGTCATTTTCTCATTCACATTTCCTTGGAAGTAGTCATTGGATTTTCTTGCTTCTCAGTGCATGTGATTCCTTTATGTAATTATTTTTGTTTTCTGAACAGACTTTCCGTACCTGGTCCTACTTACTGGGTAGCTGCTTTCCCCCCTTTTGTGCTGTTGCACTTTCTTAATAGCTTATGTTGATGGTGGCATCTGAAAAAGTTGGATGACTTTTTCAGCCTTGATCCAACCATGGAATTGCTGGGTGGTATTTCAGGATGAGGAGATTTGTTCCACCTCCACCATCACTCTGATCAGAAGCCCTGCTTGGGCTTCTCCATCAGGAAGCAAGCACAGTTTGTCCATAAACAAACAACAAACCAGTTAAGGGAGAGAAGCAAATGAATCCAGGCTGAGAGCTTGGAAGTGCAGGGAAAGGAAGCTGTAAGGCAGGGGAAAGGGCACCAAAGCCAGCTCAACTAGGAAGGGTGATATAAACTCATTTTCATGTAATAAAGTCAAACAGCAACAGCATACTTATTTCACAATTCTTTAAAGTGTTTCTTTATTAGATGATGAGATTTGGGATCAGAAAAGCCACAGCTGTTAGTGAAGAGGAACTGAACACAAAACATCAACAGGAGACGTTTATTTCCTGGTCTTGTCCCAGGGCACATTTATATGACCTACTAAAGCCTAAATTGAGAAGAGACATTCCAGTGCTTAACTCTTGCTTACACTATCAGAATCTGGGCCAATGAAGCTGAATCCATGATGAGGCTGCCATCTTTCATTCTGGGGACAGAAAGACATGACAGGAATGGAAACCCTGGAGGCAGGAATGGCCAAGAGACCTGGGAAGAAAGTCCTGCTCCTTTGATAGAGGGTTCATGTGTGGAAATGGGCAGTTAAAGCTTTCCAAGGCATGGACATGAATGGTAACCCCTGATATTTGATGTGGATGAAACCAATACTAAAGAAACCAAAGAGAGACCAGTTTGAAAAGCAGCAACCCTTCCTGCAAGAATAAAAGGCATGAATCTTCTTTATCTGTGTGGCCTAACTGAACTGTTGTGTCTTAAAGGGAATGTTTTGAGAAAGAAAGAAAGAAAGAAAGAAAGAAAGAAAGAAAGAAAGAAAGAAAGAAAGAAAGAAAGAAAGAAAGAAAGAAAGAAAGAAAGAAAGAAAGAAAGAAAGAAAGAAAGAGAGAGAGAGAGAGGGAGGGAGGGAGGGAGGGAGGGAGGGAGGGAGGGAAGGAAGGAAGGAAGGAAGGAAGGAAGGAAGGAAGGAAGGAAGGAAGGAAGGAAGGAAGGAAGGAAGGAAGGAAGGAAGGAAGGAAGGAAGGAAGGAAGGAAGGAAGGAAGGAAGGAAGGAAGGAAGGAAGGAAGGAAGGAAGGAAGGAAGGAAGAGAGGTGATGCACATGGCCATCCTCTTTCTGCTCACAATGTCCTGTGTGTCAGCTTATGGTGTGTATCCTTGACTGGCCCCAGCGTCTCCAGTGGGTTTCATTGCTGAGTTATTCCAGGCTAACACTAACGTCTCTTGTTTTTTCTTTTACTACATCTTTGCGGAGCTCTTGTTGGAGGGATGACTTTGAATCAATGACACCTGTATTCATTGCTCTTATCCCAGTTCCTCCTTGCAGCTCTATTTCTTGCTGGAGGAACCCTGTGATTTTGCACCTGCACCTGGCTCAGGCTTAGGATCCACCTGGTTCTTCTTCCCAAAGCCAAGTTCAGCTCCACCACTGACCACAAGGTTTAAACCTGTGCAGAAAGTGGCATCCGCGGCAAGGAACAGGGCAGCCAATGCCACTTCTTCCGGGGTCCCAGAACGTCCCATAAACTGTAAATGTGCAAAACAAGACAGATAGATGTAGAATCCTATCTTCGTCATTTGGGAGGTAAGATCATTATTCTGAGCACAGACATTATTCTGATGCACTATTCTGAAAGAGAAATACAGAGGAATACAGTGGATATATAACTCTACTTGGTAAGAATGGGTTAGCATATGTAATGAGATAAGAAACCCTGTTCAGCCCTGGAAAGGTTTTTGTTCCAAGTTTCAAAACAACTTGGAATTACAATATGTAGAAATCTCTCTGACGTAACTAGCTGTAGAAAAGGATGTTGTTAGTTTAACCCATACTTGAGAGGTATACATCTACTGTATTCTAATGTATTATTGTATTAATATCTGAACAGAGTAGGCTCCAGCTTCATTCTACACAAAAAATGTTATTTTAACCCATGCTTTAGAGGAAACCAATGGAACATCACAACAGACTCTAATTTATTACTCTTAACAACTAAGGAACCTAATAACATAGGTATCAATCTCCAGTTCCAACGTTTATTGCTGTTGCTGTTTTTTCTGCCTAATCAACTTAAACCAAGAGTTACCAGATCCCAATTTATTGTTCTTTTAATCTGCTAAAAACATTTGCATTATTTTGCATACTAATTCACTGCCCACTCTCTATATACGTAGGACTGCTAATTCCATCCCATGATGTTGTCCGGTGTGTGCTTTTTGCACATGAAAACTTATATTCCCAATAAAACTTTGCTGGTTGTAAGGGTGCTACTGGAATCCAACTTTGTTCTATTACATTTTTTTTTATACATAGCCCTTCTTACTGCTAGTCCAATGTTCCCTGTAAGCTGCAGAGTCTTGTGAGCAAAAATTCTACTTTGTGAGCTGCTGGCATTAAAGTTGTGAGCTACTGCATCAATTAGTGGGCTCTGGAGCCATTTTTCCTGAGCTAAGGCAAAAATGTGTGAGCTGGAGGCTAAAAATCTGGAGCTGGAGGCTAAAAACACTTAGAGGGAATGCTGACTGCTACCATCTGGAAGAAGTCAGACTCTCAATTCCATCTTGGAAGATGTAGAAGTGCCTGGGGACTGCAAAGTTTGGAGAGGAGGTCAGCAGAGATGCTTCTTCCTGTACAAAGGAAGCTGAAGCCTACGATCACCCACCCTCTGCAGCCACTCTAGGACTTCTGTTTCTCCTGCCCACCTGGGCTGCTGTTTTCACCTGGCCACTGTTGCCTGGAGAATATTCATTTATTTAAAATATTTGTTAGCCACTTTTCATCCTCATGGTGCTTGATAGCTTATGATATCATTAAAATAATATAGAAAACATTTTTTAAAAAAACTCACCCAAATCAAAAATCACAATTTAGGACTGCTAGTAATGTAATCAAATGCAGACCTGAATACAGCTGTCTTCCACCACCTCCTAAAGATTGAAAGGGAGTTGGCCAGTTGGACCTATCTGGGGAGGAAGTTTTTCTACAATAGTGGGGCTGCCACTGAAAAGGCTCTCTCTTGTGTACCCACCAAAGGAGCTTGTTTGATAGATAGGGAGGGAAGGAGATTCTCCAATCCCAACCAGGAGGGCTTTGGAGGTCAAAAACAACACTTTGAATTGGCCTTGGGAGTGCATTGGTAGACAGTGTAAATGCTGCAGTACTGGGGCAATGTGCTCTGGATTGCTGGTCCCGACCAGCAGTCTAGCTGCTGTGTTCTGCACCAGCTGCAGCTTCTGGATACTCTTGAAGGGTAGCCCCAAGCAGAGCGCAATGCAGTAGTCCAATCTACATGTAACTAAGGCATGGATCACTGTGGCTAAGATCTGATTGAACCAGGAATGGATGCAGCTAATGCACCAGCCAAACCTGGGGAAAAGCACTCTGAACCACCACAGTCACCTAGTTTTCAATGTTGACTGCTGTGTCAAGTAGAACTCTCAAGCTGTGAACCTGGCTTTTCAAAGAGAGTGTAACCTCCCTCTGAGACAAGAGAGATCCAAAGGCCCTGGTCTACCTTTCTATTAAACCAGAGAATCTCTGTCTGATCAGGATTAAGTTTCAGCTTGTTCACCCTCATCCAGCTCATTACAGATTCCAAGGACCAGGTCAGAACATCAACAGCATCTTCCCATCTTCAGGTTGGAAAGAAAGGTTGAGCTGGATATTGTCCACATATTAGTGATGCTGCAGCTCAAACTTCTTGATTACATCTTCTTGCAGTTTCATAAAGATATTAAACACCATGGGGGAAACATTCAAACCCTGCAGAACCCCAAATGCCAACAGCCACAGGACAGAGTAAGAATCCCCCAGCACTGCCTTCTGAGACCAACCCGCCTCCAGGACTAGACTATCATAATATGGGCTTCCTTAGTTTTAGTGCTGACAGGCAGCTCAATAGGATACTATGGCTGATAGTACTGGAGGCCCCTGAGCAATCCAGCAGCACTAGAAGAATTGCATTCCACCTATCTGTTTCTCAATAGAGGTCATCAACCAAGATGTCCAAAGTAGTCTCTATTCCAAATCCTGGTTGAAATGGGTACAGAAAAATCAGTCTCTTCCAAGAACCCCTGGCACTGAGAAGCAACAACCTACCCAAGCAACTTGCCCAAGCATGGAAGATTGAAGACTGGCCAGAAGTTCTCCAATATAGTAAAAGGAAGAGTTGTCCTACTGGAAGAACTTTAGGCCCCAGCCCAAGGATGGCAACCTTAAGGAGAACCATTCATCTGCAGCAGCACCATTCGTGTTTCCCCACAAGACACTTGCCTGACTGTCCTTGTATTTCTGCACTTCTGCCTCTGGATTTGGTGACTGATTTGCCAACTTTTTTGCCAAAGAGGTCCAGATATAACCTGGTGAGATGCTAGGATTCAAAATGTTTGGAAATTAAAAAGGGACAAGGATACCATGAAGCATCCAGAAATATGCCCCTTAGTGAATGAATTTTGAAGAAACGTTTTTCTTCTTATCACCAGAAAGATGCCAGCTTCCATGACAATCTTTGAGTTAAACACACTATATAAATGGATTCACCCCACAATCCTCAGCCTGACTATTCATTTATATGTCACAGAGAAATACAGCATGAAATGCAGGCCCCAAGATTTCAGTCCACTGGGAACTGAATCATTTGTTCACAGCACAAGAAAAAGTAGTAGCAAACATCCATTTTTAAATCCCCCTTTTAAAGGACCTGACTGAGGGTTGGTTGCGCAAGCTGAGGACCTGCAAGGAATTACCGGGGGGGGGGGGGTGTACAACTTGAAAGTAATATCTCTGTCACCAAATTTCCTCCTCCAGGATTCTGAAAGCTCTCAGGGGGAGGACTTAACCAGGTTGATGTCTTCCTCCCCTGCCCCATTTCTCCCCTTTAACTGACTCTAAGCTGCTGTTTACATTCTGGGCTTCCTGGAGCAGATTCGGTTCTCTTTCAAGCTAGCTTTTCCCCTCAGTCTCCTACTTTTCTTCTATTTAATTGACAAAGCTGTACTTTCCTGCACATCTGGGGAGACCCACTAGTATAGAGACACGACACCCCTCACCTTTCCTATCTGCAGGTTCACCAGTTTTGCTGTTTTGGTGGTATCTAAGGTGGCCAACATCAAAGGTGGCACCTGGAGATCTCCTAGTATTACATGTGATCTGCAGATGACCAGAATCCTTTCTCCCAGAGAAAATGGCTGCTTTGGAAGGCGGATCCTATTGAGGTCCCTCCTCTGCTCTGGCTCCACCCCCAAAATCTCCAGGTATTTCCCAACCCAGAGCTGGCCATCCTAATGGTATCACATATGCTAGTGTCCACTATTATATTTAAAGATATTTCTGTATGGCCTCAAGAAAAAAACAGATTTTTCCAGTAGATTTTGAAACAATGGGATTCATTTCCTAAATTTTAATTCTAGAAGATTTCATATTTTGTGCTCAGTCTATTTTTATGTGCTTATGCATACACAAGTAACAACATTGGAATGGGAAAAAAAATATGTACCACTTATATCTTCTCCAGAAAAAGTAACCCAGCCCACTAGTCTGGATTAGACGCTTACAATACCAGTTACCTGTTATTATTGTGTTCTCCCTTTAGTATCTCTATTTGTAAGCTACCGCCCAGGAGGTATGGAGGACCTGTCTTTCTTTCCTGGTAGTATTCTGAAAAGGACACTCTTCTTCAAGAGCTCAGTATGGATCATAATCACTTTTACCTGTTGACTCGTACTCCGTATTTGCTTTCATCGATGGCCAGGGCTTTGGTCATTGCAATCAGAGCACCCTGTAAGATAAATGGACAACAAGCAGGATTGCCAACTGACATGAAACACTTGGCCTCCTCCTCTTACAAGCTGATGTGCATTAAGAGAAAGATTTTTTTTGATACAGACATAAATAATGTCTACAATCCATGTTGTTGCTTTGCTCTTACTAAAGGATAAGTGATTATTCTCAAGGCCTGTTGGCAAACCTTGGAGAAGACACAGTACAGGGGAGATCAATGTACACTGCCCTACAGTAGTGTAGTCTTGATCTTGGCAGTCCTAAAAAAGACAAGACTGGGAGTCATAGGCCAGATCCCTGAATGTTGAGTTTCAGCACCCAAGTCATCACCATCCACCAAAAAGATCTGTTCTCTCAGGACAAGAGAAATAGAGGAAGGAGGGCTGAGATTCCTCAGGGGGGGGCAGTTTGGCCCTCAATATCCTAGTCTGATCCCTTGTCCGGGAAACTGAACACAGGGGACCTGAAGGAGAGTTTGCTCTCATCTAGTAAATGGATGGATTATAGCAGAGAAGTAGAAATCTGGTCTCCTGGAGTTCAGGCTGAGAACAAAGTTTTCATGGCATGGATGGAAATGAAATTGTCTTCTAAATAACATTCTCATGAAGCCTCTGTTTAAGGGACAGGGCTTTTCATTTTCTCTAAGCGGTTTGCCACCCTACTTGGGGTTCTCACATAAGATTGAAATATGCAGGATGTTTTTGCCTTTGAGGCTTAAGTGAGCTTTTTTCAGTCTGATCATGAAACAAAAGCAAGAATATTTTCTACAAAACTTTCTGATCATGAAAAGTAAGCAAGTGGATTTTCCACTACAACTTTACTGATTACAAACTGGTTGTATGAAAATTGACAACTGACCTGGAAAAAAAATACCAACTTGGCCTCCTCCTGTGACTTTAGGAGCAACCTGATCTACAAGAGCCTGCAGGTGGAATTTTTCAAAGCACAGAGAGTAAAGATGCTATCACTGGCCATCTCCATGCTGTGCAAACCTTCATCTGCCAGCCAAGCTGCTATTAAAGGCTCAAGAGCACCATTAAGGGCAAGAAGGGATTTGGTTCTTGGGTCAAGATTACCTTGCTTGAAGCATACGGCACACCATGTTTCTTCCCTATGACACCAACAATACTGGACATGTTGATGATGTTTCCTTTTGTTTCCCGTAAGTAGGGCAGCGCATACTGTACACAAAAGACAAACAGAAACAGTGTGCTGGATCTCAAAACAGAACATAATGAAGCTGCCATAGCTCAGATTTGTCCACTGGCAGAAACCCTTCCTAGCAAGGCTAGCAGAAGTCCTTGCAACTGGAGATGGCAGGGATGAACCCTTTGGGTGCAAAACTGGTCCTCAGCTATGTCAGACCTCTCCTCCCACAGAGGAGCTGTTTTAATAGACAGACAACAATAAGCATCCCTGTAACATCATTCCAAAATCATAGTATAGGACACTACGTGACCCAAAAATGAAACAAAATGGATGCCTGTCAGAAACAAGTGTGGGCAAGTATTTCAGGAGGTGCATTAGAAGTGGCTGGCTGATCAATGCCCCCCTCCATACCTCAGAAAGATGCATAATTATGGGACAATGGGTCCATCAGGATCTAGTGACTCACCCTGGACTAATCTTATTAACTCCAACATTACTTCCTCTGCACCCACTTTCCCTAAGTCAGCAACAGTTAATAAACAGTTAATTCTATTCACCAAACCCATTAGCTCTTCCAGATCGGTATTTGCAGAGTCATCAATCCCCTTTCACACCTTTTTCTGCTTTAAAAAAGCCCATCAAACTATAGTATGGGGTGGGTTTTTTTGTTTGTTTTTTTGCAAATACATCAACATGACCAAGAGCATGTTTATCAAGAGCCCTGTATCAAGAGTACCCTGCCATTGGTACAGCATGTATGTGACTCCCATACCTCCACTTCATTGGATTTCTTTGTCTCTTCACTAAATGCTGGCCATTTCCCTGCTTCCACAAACCCCTTCCTTTGAGACTGGTAATTATTACCCTTCCCTGAAATCACTTTTCCCCTTTCCTCCCTATGTTTCTCTTTGCTAGCCCTGTATGTGTTTTTCTCTCTGTGTGTAAGCTTTTTGCTCATTTTTTTTTAAATAAAAACCTTTCCGGATGAACATCTGCCTGGTTTATTTGAAAGTTCTCTTAAGTGAAAAATCTCTGTAATCACAGATGGTGAATCCCAGTTGCCCATTCTTGTTCTTGATCTTGTCTCCTTTAAGCTAATTTCCCCAACTAATTAGGAGACTGCCTTTTTGGGTAACAATGAAGCCCTGGCTTGTCCCCATTGTTCTGATTTGGACAGCAGAGAATTGACAGACACAGGTACAGCTCTACACCTCCGAGTACCAACCCAGACTTTTTCCACTGGACTTTCAACTTTGGATGAAGCCAGCTGCCCTCAGGGAAGAGGGAAACTCCTTAGAAGTTAGAAACACTCACCTTAGATGCTAAAAAACCACCCACAGTGTTGACTTCCATGAGGTCGCGGAAGTCTTGGGAACTCACTTCATCTATTGTTTGCAAATTATCTGTTTGCAAGAGGATTTGAAATGGAAGTGGGTTTTACACACAAGCAGCAAGACACACAAACAGCAAGAGAGCTTCACCCTGGAATATGCTGATGGGTTTCACACTTGTTTTATTGTTAAAGTAATACTGCTTGGAGTGAGACCAAAAGTCAAACATAATAATCAGATCATCTGGATGTAACAGTAGCCCTACTGTGTCTGACTAGTGCTTCCAAAGTCTCTTTAACACAAGGCAAACCATATGCTCTGGAAGGCCCAAGACTCTCCTTGTTACTGCCCTGGGGCTGCCAGCCGAAATGACACACAGAGATCTCCCAGGCTACAAAGATCAGTTCCTCTGGAGAAATGCTTGCTTTGGAAATTGGAGCATGTGGCATTACATCCCACTGAAATTTCCTCAGGCTCTACCTCTAAATCTCCAGAAATTTCCCAGCCCAGAGCTGGCAACCCAATACAATCCCTTGCCAATGGTCTTCCAAGAGTTACAGGCTCTGAATATGGAGGTTACATTTACCATTGTAGCTCATTGGCACTGATGGACACATTCTCTGTGAATCTATGTAAGCCTCCAATTAAAGTAAAGGCCTTCACTACCTCCTTAAACAGCAAAGTCCAAAAATGGGTTCATTTTAAATGAAGAGGCATTTCTTTTGGAAGTGATTAGTGTGAAAAACATGGGGCCTCAGGGAAGCAAGTCCCAAGGAAAGGAAAGGAAAGGAAAGGAAAGGAAAGGAAAGGAAAGGAAAGGAAAGGAAAGGAAAGGAAAGGAAAGGAAAGGAAAGGAAAGGTCCCCTGAGCAAGCACCAGTAGTTTCCGACTCTGGGTGATGTTGCTTTCACAACGTTTTCACGGCCGACTTTTTTACGGAGTGGTTTTCCATTGCCTTCCCCAGTCTTTTACACTTTCCCCCCAGCAAGCTGGGTACTCATTTTACCAACCTCAGAAGGATGGAAGGCTGAGTCAACCTTGGGCCAGCTACCTGAATCCAGCTTCCACCAGAATCAAACTCAGGTCGTGAGCAGAGAGTTCAGACCATAGTACTGCAGCACTGCTGCTTTACCACTCTGCACCATGGGGCAAGTCCCAAGAGCTTAATCTAAATATGCTGTGTTATTAGGTAAAGGTGTGCAAGCACTAATTGTTTCCGACTCTGGGGTGACATTGCTTTCACAACGTTTTCACAGCAGACTTTTTTATGGGGTGGTTTGCCATTGCCTTCCCCAGTCATCTACACTTTCCCTCCAGCAAGCTGGGTACTCATTTTACCAACCTTGGAAGGATGGAAGGCTGTGTCAACCTGGAGCCGGCTACCTGAACCAGCTTCCGCTGGGATCCAGCTCAGGTCATGAGCAGAGGGCTCTGACTGCAATACTGCAGCTTTACCACTCTGCACCACAGGGCTGTACATTATGTGTTATTAGGTTACTGTAATATCTTTAGTTGTTTTGGAAACAGCCACCTGCAAAGCTCTAGTTCTTCAAAGCCTTTATTGGATAAGTCCATTCTGGCTTTTGAATAAACAAGAAATGCTCTCCCACCCAGACACCTACCTCCCAGGGATTCTTCCCAGACCCCCAAAGTCTGAAAAATCACTCACCATATCCAGCATTGTTCACCAAACAGTCCATGCATCCGTAATGTTCTAGGGTGACCTGAATCAACTTCTGCAGAAACAGGGAAGAAGATAGATCTAAGGCAAGGTAAGGATAACTCTACTGCCTCAGTAGGATACATATAGAAAGCATTTGTATTAGAGCAGAAAATAAGTCCTTTAGTTGTAAATTAATGCATTATGGGAATTATAGTTTAGTTTCATCCTTAGGTCAAATGTTCTGAGACATCCTTCTTTATTGGTTTATCTAAGATCCCTTTCTGGTCACCTAGCAAAGCCTGACAAAGTTTTATTAGTTTTTTTTTAATGTGCCCTTTGTTTGTAATCACTAGTGGCAACTGAGGCAAACAGGATCCTCTCTTTTTTCACCATAAGTCACTTAATGCACTCATAACACTGAAGATGTATTCTCTCACCCAGTCAGCAGTAGGATTGTAAATTAATGATAACTTTGGATGCATGAGGAGTAAAATAAAGTTATTCTAAGACTAAGTGGACTGTGCCCAGTCTCTGGCTGGACTTCAAACTGGACAATAACAACAGAATTGAGGGTCCTGCCATTCCAGAGCTGCAAGTGACCATGATTAGAACTATCCTGGGCTGCACCTGTTCCAGGTGTTCAGAGCAAGTGCAAGAGACAAGGAAGGATGAGTAGCAAAAGAGCCTGGGGAACAGAGAAGTGGAGTGGGGGACAATGCCACATCCTGCTGGGGGACAGAGTGCAAGCTCCAGCCACAGAGGGCTGTAGGGGGAGTACCTCCTTTCTAAAGGCACTTCTTGTTCATCAGCAGAATGCTATTCTGAGGTTTTCCTCCAAGAAGAAGTCTGGGCTGCCATCACACCCACTAAATAATGCACTTTTATTCATCTTTCAATGCACTTTCCAATTGGATTTTACTGTATGAACTTGAAAATGGATTGAAAGTGCATTATTTAGTGTGCACAACTGCAGTCTAGAAGTCTCTGTCTCTCACCTGGTAACATAACTAAGTTTCCTATCCAGTTTGTTAGTTCCACAAATAAAGCTTTCTTCGCTCTTAACCATTTCAGTGTACTTACTGCTGCATATGCTCTCTGCTATAATACCTCTGATCTGACTGGGCCCAGAATCAAGGAGGCAAGGTTTGCAATCAGCCTCTGAGCCCTGCCCATTGTCAGACTCCACAAAATGAGATGAAATAACATTTCAAGATGCTGAAGAAGAACCCCCAAAGAAATACCACTCATCACCCACTTTTAGCCTACCTTAATGTCTGACTCCTTGCTAACATCACAGACCTGGAAGTAAGCCTCCCCTGGGCACCCGGAAGCCTGCAGCTCCCTCTGAATCTCTTGTCCCTTTTTCACTACAAGGGGATAGAACAGAACAGTTGTCAGCAGGACAAATCATGCCTTTTTTGTGCAGCCTTTGACTTATTCTTCCATCTTCCTTTCCACCTGTGCCCAGGCTGCAAGAACACACAAGCATGTTTGCGAAATGACTTGAAGACTGTTGCTCTTCTCTCTTGGTGGTTTTCTCCATTTGGAGAAGGGCAGGCTAAAAGGGCTGCAAACTAAACAAACATCAGCTCCTTGGAGAGGGGGATCCCATCTAGTGTTGCCTACTGGAACAGGGGAAGAGAAGAACCTGGTAACTGATGAGTGCACTAGGGTTGCCAAGTCCCCCGCAGCCTCCAGCGGGGGACTGCTTTTGCATGCGCAAAGTGTGTGTGGTGCAATGATGTCACTCAGAAGTAATGTCATCGCACCAGCAACATTGTGTGCCAGCTGCTCTAGGAGCATCCGGGAAAACTCTGTTGTTTTCCTGGATGCTCTAGCAATTTGGGAGGGAAAATATGGTACCATAGAGTTTTCCTTCCAAATTGCTAGAGTGTCCAGGAAAACCATAGAGTTTTCCCGGACACTTCTAGAGCAGCCGGTGCGCGACATCACTGGTGCTATGACGTCACTTCCGAGTGATGTCATTGCGCCGGCAACATCAGGGAAGGATCCCCCCACTGGCCCAATGTGGGCTGGTAGGTTGGGAACCTCCAGCGTGGGAGAACCCCCGCCTGGTCTGGGAATTTAGTAGCCCTAGAGTTCATAGATCATATGCAGAACAAAGAACTGATGATCCTACTTTCCACCATCTGCCTCCTTCTCTGGGGGCATTTGCCAGCACTCTACTCAAGAATGAATAGAGCCTCACCTTCCTGTAATATCTTCTTCCTTTTTACTTTTGTTACTTCTGCTTTCATTATTGTTATTCTAATTGCAGGCAGTTTGCAATATAAATGTCTTTATCACTTTTACTATTTTTTATTATTTTGGTTGTTATTCAGCTGACCAGTCATAGTTTTGTTATTTTCCTTTTATGATCCTATTAACTCAAATTGCGTCCTCCTGAGGCACTGCTTTAGTTTCCATATTTATATTCTGTTAGTCAATACCTGTATAAGTGACTGTAAATCTCTGTTTGCTATTCCTAGAGACTCCTGTAACTTGACTCTTTTTCGAGACATTGTATTATGTACTGTTTTGCATTTTCTCAATAAATTTATAAAACCTTTTTTAAAAAAGAATGAATAGAGCCTTATTCTTCCATCTTCCTTTCCACTTGTGCCCTTTCCTGTCTTCTCTCTCTTTCAGGGCTTGCGCAGAAGATGGGAAATGCCACTTTGACCACAGTCTTCTCATTCCCATTCACTTTCATCTCCAACTCTGCTACCCTAAACCTCATCTTTAATTTATGTTTGCTGCTCTGAGATACTCTAAACAGTGAAGTAAGGAGCTGGATCCTGAGATCATATCACTCCTGAACTAGAAGTTCTGCATTGATCACTCATCCGTTCCTGGGGACACTCCATGCAGAGTTCTGGTTCTTAGCTTCAGGGCTGTCAATGGCATAGAGCCAGGGCCACTGAAGGGCTGCCTCCCCCTGTATTGTCCTCCCCCCCCCTCCTCCACAGCTAAGATCTGCTTCGGAGGCTCTGCTCTCTGTGCCTGCAGAGGTGATATGGGTGGCCATCACAGAAAAGGAGGTTGCAGTGGAACCTGACCTATGGAACGTTCCTCTCATGGGCCTCATGTGGCCAAAAATTTTCTTTTTACCTCAGCTTTTAATTAAGGAGCTGTTCTTTTACAATTGTTTTTATAGCCTGATTCTAGCCTGAGGCCTGTCTTATGAAAATCATTTTAGACTGCTAAATGTTTTGTTTTTGTAATTCTCTGGTGGGGTTTTCCAGTGGCTGGGTTTTTAATCTTTACTTTAATTCACAATTTTTATGCTGTGCTAAAATTTTATCAATTTGAACTTTGTAAACTGCTACAAGAAAGTTCTCTGTTGAGGTGGCATTTATGTTTTAAAAACAAACAAGGGGACCTGGCCATGGTGGGGCAGGGGAAAGTGTTCTAGACTCACCTTCAGATGCTTTTGAACAGAAGACCACATTGGCTCCCTGGCAAACTGGAGGACAAGGACAGAAGAGAATGCAAGGCAAAAGTCAGAAACTTAACACAGAGAGAGTTGTATATCACAAGGTCTATTGATTGGTTTTAAAAGCTCATTTCCCCCCATTTCCCCTCTTTTGGTCTCCAAAACAACTGACAAACATAGGGCGTTTTTGCACAGGGCTGTGCGAAAACGCCCATATTGAGGGGAAAAACAATTATTTTCATTCTCAGAAGGGGCAGCCTTCTGTAGGCAGATCTTCTTGCCAAGAACAGACCATCAGACTGTCTGGGATGATAACAGAAGCCCCCCCCCCCTCACTCTCCATGAAGATAATTTCAGATTGGTTGGAGAAGGGGAGAATCTTGTAAGCCACTTTGGGTCCCACTTGGGAGGGGAAAGTGGGGTATTAATGAATAAATACACAAACAAAATAATTTAAACAATGATACAGCTGTATCATTGTGAAAGGGACATCCACATGATTATCCTCTTTCCTTCAGGAAACCCACTAGGTTGCCAGGTAAAGGAAATATCTGGGAGCTTTGGGGGTGGAGCCAAGAGCAAGGTTGTGACAAGCATGACCGAACTCCGGAGGGAGTTCCCGCCACCACATTTAAACTGACCGTGCTCCTTTTAAATGCCTTCCCTCCATTGGAAATAATGGAGGACAGGGGCACCTTCTTTTGAGACTCATAGAATTGGACCCCCAGTCCAATTTTTTTGAAATGTGTGGGGGGCGGGTTTGAGGAAAGGCACCAGTTGCTATGCTGAAAAATTGGTACCTCTACTCCAAAAAACAGCCCCAACTGAGTCCCAGATACTCCCAGATAGATTCTCCATTATACCCTATCGGGACTGGTCTTCATAGGGTATAAAGGAGTGCCCCTTCCACTTTCTGCCAACCCTGAAGGGGGGAGGGCCTCCAAACCAGGGGATTCCCTGCCCTCAGCTGGGGACTGGCAACCTTAAAGTCCGCAAAGAAGGCCTGAAGGCCACATATCTCCCCTTTGACTCCACCTCTGGGGGGAAACCCCCCACCCCTTCAACATTTAAAAGAACAACACAAGCTTGGTCTTCTTGGGCATCAGCTCATTCTGGTGAAGTCAGTAACAAAGGCTGCCACACACACACAAACACAACACAAATTAACAACAACCTCCCCAGCAGGCATTTCATACGGGAAGCCTCCTCAACTCTGAGACCCAGCTTGAAAAAAAAGCTATCTGTCTTGTTCTGGACAGGCATCAGGCGCCTCCCGCCACAGGCTCGCTGTCCTCGCATCTGAGAGTGCATCCAGAAGTCAGATTGCCACCTTGTATTCTGGCAGCCTGGACTTCAAGAATTTTACAGCAGGTTGACACATAGTAGGTGCAGATTCTCCTGCTCCGAAAATAGAAAGCGCAACCTCAGATTCCCAGAATTTGAATCACAGGTAGTCAGGGTAGTTCTTGCCATCTGTTTTCCATGCAAAGAATCAACTCTGGAAAACAGATATGGTATAAATTCCTGTTACTTTTGGTAACACTGGGAAAAGCTTTGTGGCACCTCAAAGTCTAGTCCACAAGGCTTTATGCCCGAAGGGACTACTACATGAGTCCTTTTTGTTTTTGCAGGACTAATAAAAATGCCACTGAGGATATAAAGGGAATATTTCCCTCCCTCCCAATTCCCCTCCACCCCAGATTAGATATATAGCAGGGGTGGCCAACGGTAGCTCTCCAGATGTTTTTGCCTACAACTCCCATCAGCCCAAGCCATTGGTTATGCTGACTGGGGCTGATGGGAGTTGTAGGCAAAAAAACATCTGGAGAGCTACCGTTGGCCATCCCTGATATAAAGCAGGGATGCCAGCCTCCAGGGGGCACCAGGAGATCCCTTGCAATTAAAGCTCACCTCCAGACAGTTCTCCTGGAAAAAAATGAATGTTTTGGAGGGTAGACAGTATGGATTTGTACCTCACTGAGGTCCTTGGCCTCCCCAGGCTCTATCCGCAAATCTCCAGGAGTTTCCCAACCTGGAGATGGCAACCTTACTTCCCACCCCGACTGGTGGCCAGTGGGGACCTGGCAACCCTAATAGGGAGGAAAACTTTAACACCAGCCTGTCAGCACAAATTTTCCCCTCCTCTATACCCACTTCTCTCTGTTCTTACCAAATTCTCTCACGATGGCCAGACCAATGCCTGAGGTACCACCAGTCACGATCACCACCTTGCCTTGGTAACGCAGACCAGTTGCCATTCCAGCTGTTTGCCTCAGTTTCTCTTAATCACTAAAATCCACATCAAGTTTGGGAATATAAACTGCTGGGTGGAGCAACTGCTGGGTGGAGTAACTGCTGGATTTGTATGTTGGAGGAGGGTATGCAGCTAGTTTTCCGTCACCTTGGCAGGCTGTGGAGCATGAGGGCTGGTCATCATTGAACTGGAAGAAGACGACTGGGAGGAGGCTTTCTATAAGCTTCTGTTTTGCCCACATTACAGCTTTGTTCCTGGAAGGCCTGAGCTGAAAAAGCAGGAGCTATGAGGAAAGCAACTACCACTGGATTCCTATTCTTTCTAAGGCTGCTTTTCTTTTCCCAGTGCTCAGCTAATTTCCTCTAAGGTGTGTCTTTCCTGCCATCCTCTTGTTATTAAAATCACTCCCTTAAGTAAATTAGGTCCATGTGGTATATTTTCATTCCATCTAATTTCTTCTCATTTTGTTGGCTGAAATAATTTTCTGGGGCCCTCAGAACTTCACTTCACCATTGATACTTGGATTGGAGGAACTGTGGATAAGGTTGCCAACTCCAGTTTGGGAAATACCTGGAGAGTTTAGGAATGGAGCCTGAGCAGGAACAGGCTTGGAGAGGGAAGGGACTCCAGTGGGGTGTAATGCCACAGAGTCCACCTTCCAGAGTGGTCATTTTTTCCAGATGAACTGATCTCTGTTGCCAGGAAAACAGTTGTAATATTGGGAGATTCCAATCACCACCTGGAGGTTGGCAGCTCTAACTGTGACTGAACCAGATTCCACAGCAAAAGAGCACTGCCAGGACATTGCGAGGTGGGACATGAAGATCTCCTGGAACTACAATCAATATCCAGTTCCTCTGGAGAAAATGGCTGCTTGGAGTGGGGACTCTATGAGATGACAACCATGATGAGGATTCTCCCCTCCCCCGACTTCACCCTCTCCAGGTTCCACCCCCCTGCCCCCCAGGGCTCAAGCTCCTGCCAGGAGTTTCCCTTGGTTTGAAGGCCCCCAACCCACTGGCACATAGTGGGCCACCAGGAGAATCCCTGCCCCCAAAGAGCTCCATCATCAGGCAACATGCCTGGTGCGAAGGTGTCACTTCTGGGTTACATCATTGCACTGGACACTTTGCATGGGGATGTTGTAGCATTCAGGGTAAAAACTCTATAGTAACAAATCCCAATCAGACGCAGCCAAATCCTGATCAGATGCTCCTGCACAATGCACTTGTATATCACACAGGGGGCACTCTGGCACATTCATATAGTTGTTGTGTGCCACCCCCTTAGTGCAGTTTGGGTTTCCTTTTCCCCCCCTACTGATCTGGGCAGGGTTTTGTTTTTTTTAAGAATACTGGTGAGCACCTAGAGCAGATTGGCAGGTTCATACCACCAACCCGCCTTGCTTGCATGTTCCCATGGTCAGACGCCCAGAAAGACAGATGGAGTGCAGCAGAAGAATTTGCTACCATTTCCTTTTGTTACCTTTCCATAGGGCCTGTAAGACGGAGCTGCTCCACCAGGCGTTTAGTTGAGGCAGGCGGACGCCCTTTGCTCTATTGCCTACACCAGTGTTTCCCAAAGTGGGTGATATTGCCCCCTGGGGGGTGTTGGAACAATCCAGGGGGGTGGTAGTAGCCTTGGGTGCAATTGAGGGACGGTGGATAAAAATAAGGGGGTGGTGGAAGCAGAAGAGAAGAGAAGAGAAGAGAAGAGAAGAGAAGAGAAGAGAAGAGAAGAGAAGAGAAGAGAAGAGAAGAGAAGAGAAGAGACGGTAGTAGGTGTCAAAACATCACATTTCTGGGAGGTATCCAGAATCTCTAATTTAAAGAAAAATTCCCATTAACAAAAATAGAGGGTTCCTTTTTGAACATATGAAGCTTTCTACTGAATCAGACCCTGGGTCCATCCAAGTCAGTATTGTCTTCTCAGACTGGCAGCGGCTCTCCAGGATCTCAAGCTGAGGTTTTTCACACCTATTTGCCTGGACCCTTTTTTGGAGATGCCAGGGATTGAACCTGGGACCTTCTGCTTCCCAAGCAGATGCTCTACCACTGAGCCACCGTCCCTCCTTTTTGTCTGCTGCTTAGTGCAAATTCACCCAATTAGACTAGTAATGAGGACCAGAACTCCTTCCACTTAAAATATAAGATGCAGTTTATTTACAAGACAGAATAAAAAATAGAGGTGTGCAGTTAAACAAGAAACACAGAAACAAAAAACTTTACTAGCTATCCTAGCCAATACTTGCTACAGCTAGCAGCTTCTCAAGGTTGCTTGCGGTTTCTCTCTCAGCAATACAGTTCAAGTCAGGACAGTGGAAGCACTGAGGCAATTGCACGAACTTCTCTGAAGAGTTCCAACTGCAGCTTTCTCCTCACAAGGTTTTCTGCAGAGCATCAAGCTTCTTACAGTCCTCTGGTTACCAGGTGGTTGCTTCTGTTGATTTTAGTCAACTGCAATGCCCCAGACACAAGAATGTCTTCTGCAGGGGCAGCGCGTGGGAGTAGGCGGGGTAGGTGACTGCCTGGGGCACCATCCTGCCAGGGAGTGCTGCTGGGTGCCCCCTTACTCCCCCTTCCTATGTGGCACAATCTTGCCAGCCAGTAGGCAAGCCAAGAGCCAGTTTTCTTTGTAGGGCAGATGTTGCCTGTGCTTGTCGGAGGCTTCCAACGAAGCCTCCAAAGAAAGCCCCATTTTACCACTGCCTTCTGCTTTCAGGTTGAAAGCGGCTGGGTGGCAACACCTTCCCATTGCACTAGTCAGAACTGATGAGTGCAATGGGAAGGTGCTGCCCACCCAGCCACTTTCAACCTGAAAGCAGTGGGCAGCAGTAAAACGGGGCTCTCCTCAGAGGCTTCCTTTGAAGCCCCTGACAAGCACAGACAACGTTTGCCCTGTGAAGAAAAGTGGTGATGTGGCAGCACTTGTGTGTGCTGCACGGGGCTCTTGGCTTGCCTGCTGGCTGGAGCAATGATGTCATCACCGGTGTGTGAAGAATATCCCCCCCCCCTTAGGAGCACATTGGGGGGCATGCCTAGGGCAGCGGAACCCCTAGCGCCAGCACTGATCTTCTGTTCCTCTTCTTGAGTTTTGATATTTTACTAATCCACTTATATTCCTGACTGACTATCAAAGAGCTAGAATTGTGCAACCAATCATTGGTACAAAACAACCAATTTAGCTGGGCCTATCTAGATCTTCTGAAAAATACCTGTCAGATTAGATGGCCTCCTGTCAGTTGGAATTGACAGTTCACAGGTATTTACTATTTTACAAGTGTTTACCATTAAGAACATGGTCTCTAGGCTTACTTAAGCTGATAGCAACCCACACACTTAGAAATTGGGTATTGTCATTTTCCAGGTAATGATGCAGACAAATCCACACATGGTTGATGAAATGCTAAATTTCTTGACAGGAGGCTTGAACATATGAACATATGAAGCTGCCTTATACTGAATCAGACCTTTGGTCCATCAAAGTCAGTATTGTCTTCACAGACTGGCAGCAGCTCTCCAGGGTCTCAAGCTGAGGCTTTTCACACCTATTTGCCTGGACCCTTTTTGGAGATGCCAGGGACTGAACCTGGGACCTTCTGCTTCCCAAGCAGATGCTCTACCACTGAGCCACCGTCCCTCCCCTAAAGGCTTCACCGTCCATCCACAAGGCTTCTGTGACTTGTAGATGGGGCACCATGGCAGTCTAGTCTGCCCTCCCAACCCAATCCTGCAGCTATGACACAGTCATAAAAAACCAAGCAATGACCAACTGGCATTATGTCAAAGAAGCCCCTCTCTCTCTATTTATCTCCGTAGTGGTAAATCTCTTCAAAGAAATTTCCTTATTCTTTCTTGCCATTCCGGAAGCAATTAAGTGTTTCCTGAATTGCCTAAAGCCAGGAGCCCACTGCTGGGTGCCTGCTTCATTCATTACTTCAGATTTCCTACGCTCTGACCTTACTTCCCACGGAGCTGACTGAGATAAACAGTTAAGCAGCTGCTGCTTCAAATACTACTCTAATCTCTGCACTGCTGATGGTAAATAATGGTTTTAAAATTAAAGAAATTGCAAAGGTGGCTTTTTCCCAACTATTCATGAGGGAATAGGGTTCCCAAGTCTGATTCAAGAAATATCTGGAGATTTTGGGGGTAGAGCCAGGAGACCTTGGGGTGGAGCCAGGAGCAAGGTTGTGACAAGCACAATTGAACTCTGAAGGGAGTTCTGGCAATCACATTTAAAGGGACTGCACATTGTTTAAATGCCTTCCTTCCATTTGAAACAATAAAGGATAGGGGCTCCTTCTTTGGGGTCTCATAGAAATGGACCCCTGGTCCAACTGTTTTGAATCTTGGTGTTTTGAGTAGTAGCACTGGATGCTATGCTGAACATTTGGTGCATCTACCTCAAAAAACAGCCCTCCCAGTGCCCCAGATACTCATGGATCAATTCTTCCCTATTCTTATTTTAATATTATCCTTTGTTACCTTAATTTTCTGTGTGTATATCTTTTCAAGTTGGAGACTGCAGGGCTGCCAGTTTGTTGGAACTGAATCTATTTGAAAGAGAAGTGGATGAGGACTTCCAGTTTCGGTGACCTAATCTTGAGAGCGACTCGGACTGGCTGGTCCAGAGCCACTCTCTAATCATGCCATAGAGTGGTCCTCCTCATGGGGAGACCTGAGTCTGGGACCCAGGAAGGATCCCAGAAGGCAGGCAGCTTGAGTTGAGGGTTGAGATTTTCAGCGGCGGCTGTCTCCCGAGCCCAACATCGCTGCAAGCCTCACTGCCCCGATAGCCATTTATAAATGGCATCAGGGTTGACTGCCAGACTTCTTCTTTCTCTCCTATCAAGTTCTTCTGCATGACAAGATCAGACTTTACTACTTCTGGGATAATTGTAAGTTTTTCTTTCCTTCTAATACTTAACTTTTGGAGCAAGATTTGTGAAACCCAGGGGCTTGAGAGTGGAAAGTGAAGTGGAGCATGGATGGAGGCAAAGGCGAAGAGAAAGGAGGGGGAATACCCAGCTCTCTTCTTAACTTTTTCAAGGCTTCAAAAAGTTCCTGCCTAACTTGGTGACTTTCCTAGTGTTGTCCTGAAAAATATGACTGACTCACACCAGTTTCTTAAGATAAAAAAAGACTTGATGTCTGAATTGAACTGATTTGTCCTGAATGCTTTTGGGGAGGAAAATCTTGCTGTTGGAAAGTTACTTGCAAGCATATACGGATGAGAAGAACAGTTGCTGTAAGAATTCTTGAGTTAAGACTGTTAAGCTAATGAATGTCCTAAAGAATTGACGAATACAGTGTTGTACAAAACTTTGTGACTCTTAAAGATATAAAAAAAGGAAGGAGTTTGATGGCTGTGTTGAAGGGAAGTAGCCTGAATAAGCCTGTGTGGGCTAAATATACATTCAGGGTCATACTCGGCTTGTGCAGTGGATTATAAAATACAGCTATATTGATGACTGTTGGAAGAACAGCTGTGAAGTTTTTAAGTGGATTATAAATTTTTGATGGTGGATATGGTTACCAGTATTTTCTTTGACTTCATCTCATTAATGGATTATAAAAAGTTGGTTGGCTGAAGGTGATTTTTGTATTTTTTTTTCCAATTTTGGTTTATTTTTCTTCTTGTGTGTTTATTACTTGTGGCTTTACCTGAAGGATTCATCCTTAAACATATGTTTGGAATATTTTTTCACTTATTTTTCTTCATTTTTTTCTCTCCTTGTGGATTTTTTATTTTTTTTCTCTTGGGTTCATCCGGATTGTTTCATTTTTCATCTTTTCCAGTTATTTTTAATTTGTGTTCTTGCCTGTGGATTATATAAATTGGGCACTCAGCCCTGGATTACAATTTATATCTTGAAATAATTGGATGAATTTGTTAAGACTTCAACTCCATTGAACTACTTATTCTGAGAAAGCACTACAGTGAACTGTTTCTGTGAGTTGAATTGTTTAGGCTAGGTGACACTAAAGATTGTTGTGGTAAAAAGGCTTTAACATAAGGCTTATCACTGTTTGGGGCCTGTTAAATTGTTGATAGAAGCAAGAAGGCTTTACTTTCAAACGAACTATTATCTTTGTATAATATTGATACTATTTGTTAGATACTAGCTCAACTAACACAAATAGGAACATTGTCTTGCAAAACAAGCTAGTTAAAGGGCAATACACAAAATTTGTGGCTGTGAGTGCAAATATACTAATAAGGATGGAAAATAAAGCTGCTATTGGCTTTAAAGAGGTACCAAGGAAAAAAGAGAACCAAGAAGGTAAACCACCAACTCCTTCACCCAGTTATTCATCTGGTTTAGGGAAGTTTACACCTGCAGCTACGCAGGGGGACATGAAAGAAATGCAAAATATTCTACTAACTGCCATAGCACAATTGACTGGTAAAGTAGATAATATAGGAGAGCAGATGGCAGAAATTAAACAAGAACTACAAGAGAATAGAAAACAGACAGCAGAGATCAATAAAGCTTTAAAGGTCCTAGACACACAGGTGACAGACAACACACAAAAGGTGGAGCAACTGGAAGAAGAACAGAAAGCATATGATAGTAGAATTCTACAGTTAGAGATAGATAGAGCAGCCTACATGATGAGATTTCAAAATGTACTGGAAGAAAAAGCTGAAGATCTACAGAAAATACTAAGTGAAGCCCTGGCAGAAATTTTACAGGTGACACCTGACAAGTTGAAGAGTTTGATAAAGTTAAGCGATTCCCATCAAGTTTCACAAGGCGGAATAAACTACCTAGCGAAATCCCTTTGAAACTCATAAGGAAGAAGACTAGAGACAACATTCTGAAGCAAGCGAAAGATAAACCAGTGACAATAGCAGGAAATATGGTGAAAATTCTGAGGGGTTCCATGGCCAGTTAAAGAAAGGAGAAGAGATTATCAAACTTTGACAAATTTTCTGAGAGAAAGAGAAATATCTTACACATGGCTAATGCCGGAAGGCCTGCTTTTTACGTATGAAGAGAAGAGATATAGGATAAATTCTATCTTTAAAGCCCAAAATGTTTTGGAGAAAGTTGAGAAAAAGGAGAAGAAAAAGGAGGAGGATGAAGAGGACCCAAGTGGAGAAAGGAAATACCCAACAAGAGTGCAGACCAAAAAAGATAAAAAAGATAATGATAAGAAAAACCCATAATGGCATCAATAATTTCTATTAATGTGAATGGACTTAATTCTCCCATAAAAAGGAGGAAGACCTTTAAATAATTAGCAAAACTGGAAATTGATATAATTTGCTTACCAAAAACTCATATTTTGGCAAAAGATCAACATTTTTTTAAAAAAAATAAGAAACTTGGCAATTTGTTTACAGCGACAGACATAAATAAAAAGAAAAGGGGACTGGCAATATATATTAAGGACAAATTTAATCCACAGCTACAGTATGCTTCAGAAGATGGAAGAATTTTACTAGTGGAAGTTGAGGTGGATAATAAAAAAAAAAATTATTGGGAAATATTTATGCTCCAAATGATCATTAAGAAATTTTTTTCAAAGATTTACACCTTAGATTACTAAATATGGGCTATGCAGAATACTGTCTAGTAGGAGTCTTTAATGCAGTTTCTGATAGACAATTGGACAAAAAAACACACAACCACACTAAAGCTAAAGGTTTTCAACTACCAACAAGTTTTTGGAAGCTTGTAGAAGAATTAGAGTTAGTTGATGCATGGAGAACAAGATACCCAAATTCAAAAGATTTTATATATTACTCTGCCAGCCACCAATTGTGGTCAAGAATTGATATGTATTGGCTGTCCACAGACCTGATTAAAGTTTTAGCTGAGACAGAAATTCAACCAAGAGTTGAAATTCAACCACAGTCCTGTAATGGTAAAACTCAAAGGCACTCAACTGAGAAGAACTTGGAGGTTAAATACTTCAATTTTAAAAGATAAAGACTTTCTTAAAGAAACCAAGGTAGAAATGGAATCTTTTTTCAAACAGAATATAACTCAAGATATAAAGTTGCAAGTGGTCTGGGATACCGCCAAAGCACATTTCAGGGGGCTTGCAATCAGATATAGTGCTAAGAAAAAGAAAGAAAGAACTGAGTTTCCAAAAACTAATGCTGCAAGCAGGAGAAGCTGAAAAGAATTTAAAAACACAACCTACAAAACGAGAGTTTCAAAATAAAGTCAAAAAAATACATCAACTTAATCTGCTGCTGGTAGAGGAAATGGAGAAAAAAGATTTGCTAGACAGAATTTTTTTGAACATGGTAATAAACCTGGAAGGTGGTTGGCCTATAGACTGAGAAAAGCAAATGCCAAAAGAACATTATATAATCCTAGAAGCTCAGATAAAATACATACCACAAGTTAGGAAAGGCACAAACAGGCATAAGAAAAGACCTGCATGGTTAACAAACAAAGTAATGGAAGCTGTAAAAGGTAAGAAGGACTCCTTTAAGAGGTGGAAAACCAGTCCAAGTGAGATTAGTAAAAGGGAACACAGGCTGTGGCAAATCAAATGCAAGACTGTGATCAGGCAGGCAAAAAGGGACTATGAGGAGCATATTGCAAAAAACATAAAGACCAACAATAAAACTTTCTTCAAATATATTAGAAGTAGGAAACCAGCCAGGGAGGCAGTGGGGCCCTTGGATGACCAAGGGGTAAAAGGATTACTGAAGGAGGATAGGGAAATGGCTGAGAAGCTAAATGAATTTTTTGCCTCCGTCTTCACTGTGGAAGACGAGAACTTTTTGCCCTCCTCAGAACCACTAATTTTGGAAGGAGTGTTGAAAGACCTGAGTCAGATTGAGGTGACAAAAGAGGAGGTCCTACAATTGATAGACAAATTAAAAACTAATAAGTCACCGGGTCCGGATGGCATACATCCGAGAGTTCTGAAAGAACTCAAAGTTGAACTTGTGGATCTTCTAACAAAAATCTGTAATCTTTCATTGAAATCTGCCTCCGTTCCTGAGGACTGGAAGGTAGCAAATGTCACCCCCATCTTTAAAAAGGGTTCCAGAGGAGATCCGGGAAATTACAGGCCAGTCAGTCTTACTTCAATACCGGGAAAGTTGGTAGAAACCATTATCAAGGACAGAATGAGTAGGCACATTGATGAACACGGGTTATTGAGGAAGACTCAGCATGGGTTCTGCAAGGGAAGATCTTGCCTCACTAACCTGTTACATTTCTTTGAGGGGGTGAACAAACATGTGGACAAAGGCGACCCGATAGATGTTGTTTACCTTGACTTCCAGAAAGCTTTTGATAAAGTTCCTCATCAAAGGCTCCTTAGAAAACTTGAGAGTCATGGAGTAAAAGGACAGGTCCTCTTGTGGATCAAAAACTGGCTGAGTAATAGGAAGCAGAGAGTCAGTATAAATGGGCAGTCTTCGCAGTGGAGGACGGTAAGCAGTGGGGTGCCGCAGGGCTCGGTACTGGGTCCCATGCTCTTTAACTTGTTCATAAATGATTTGGAGTTGGGAGTGAGCAGTGAAGTGGCCAAGTTTGCGGATGACACTAAATTGTTCAGGGTTGTGAGAACCAGAGAGGATTGTGAGGAACTCCAAAGAGATCTGTTGAGGCTGGGTGAGTGGGCGTCAACGTGGCAGATGCGGTTCAATGTGGCCAAGTGCAAAGTAATGCACATTGGGGCCAAGAATCCCAGCTACAAATACAAGTTGATGGGTTGTGAACTGGCAGAGACTGACCAAGAGAGAGATCTTGGGGTCGTGGTAGATAACTCACTGAAAATGTCAAGACAGTGTGCGTCTGCAATAAAAAAGGCCAACGCCATGCTGGGAATTATTAGGAAGGGAATGGAAAACAAATCAGCCAGTATCATAATGCCCCTGTATAAATCGATGGTGCGGTCTCATTTGGAGTACTGTGTGCAGTTCTGGTCGCCGCACCTCAAAAAGGATATTATAGCATTGAAGAAAGTCCAGAGAAGGGCAACTAGAATGATTAAAGGGCTGGAGCACTTTCCCTATGAAGAAAGGTTGAAATGCTTGGGACTCTTTAGCTTGGAGAAATGTCGACTGCGGGGTGACATGATAGAGGTTTACAAGATAATGCATGGGATGGAGAAAGTAGAGAAAGAAGTACTTTTCTCCCTTTCTCACAATACAAGAACTCGTGGGCATTCGATGAAATTGCTGAGCAGAAAGGTTAAAACGGATAAAAGGAAGTACTTCTTCACCCAAAGGGTGATTAACATGTGGAATTCACTGCCACAGGAGGTGGTGGCGGCCACATGTATAGCCACCTTCAAGAAGGGTTTAGATAAATATATGGAGCACAGGTCCATCAGTGGCTATTAGGCACAGTGTATGTGTGTATATAAAATTTTTTGCCACTGTGTGACACAGAGTGTTGGACTTGATGGGCCGTTGGCCTGATCCAGCATGGCTTCTCTTATGTTCTTATGTTCTAACAATACCAGTATTGAAAGGTGAAAATAATAAAGAGAGATTTCAAAGACAGAAGATACATCAAATTGTGGGAAAATTTTACAAAAGACTATATGAGACAAATAAGTCCAAAAGGGATACTTAGAGGAATATATTAAACAAAACAATCTTAATAAATTTACAGAAGAACAACAGAACATTTTAAATGAACCAATAATGATAAGGGAAGTGGGAGACGCAATGGCATCTCAAAAGAATGGTAAAGCACTGGGTCCAGATGGCTTACCTGCAGAGTTCTATAAAGCTTATGTAGATTCTTTGCTGTTGCCATTTAAACGTCTTATCAAAAGGATTCAAGAGGAAGCTCAAATACCAGCTTCATGGCAAGAAGCTACAATATCTTTAATTCCAGTTGAAAATGTTATTAGTTTTCCAGAAAAATATGGGGAATGGGTAAGAGGGGAATGGAAAGTTCAAAATACAAATGTCAATGTTATAATAATCATATCTACATGAAAAATGCTGTCTTAAAATACAATCTTGTCAGATGCTATTATTTCTTTACACTATATCATCCACAACTAAACATATTGTAACAAATGTAAGTCTTCATTTAAGATATCTAATTAGGTTTCAAATACCAATATAACTATTATTGTAATACATGTTCCAGGAAAAAGAAGATAAAAGTTCATGCCAAAGAGTCTTAAGATTCTTGAGCATCTAGCCAAGCGTATAACTCCACCCATTGTTTTCTTGCTACTTCTTTAGATTTCCCAGCCAATAACTAAGATAAATAGTCCACCTCAGCCATTTCCAGTATCTTCCTATCAAGTCCGATCTCATGGGAATTTCCTGGAGTTTCCATCTCTGTGCCAAAGAATTCTAGCTGCTATAATAACATACGCCAGCAAATGTCTCATCTCTTTCGAATAATCATTAGGATATATGTTCAATAAAAATAATTCTGGTTTAAATTGAATCTGTGTCTTTGGAATTTTCTGTAATAGTTCATGAACCATCTTCCAATGATCTTTCACCACCTCACAGGTCCACCACATATGATAAAAAGACCCAACATGTTTAGTACATTTCCAACATTTGCTAGACATAGTAGAGTACATTTTACAAAATTTCTGTGGGGTTACATACCATCTATAGAACATCTTGTACAGATTTCCTTTAAAAGCTACTGACTTGGTTAGTTTAATATTATATTTCCATAACATCTCCCATTCTTCTAACATAATATTACGACCCACATTTTTAGCCCATTGTACCATACAATCTTTTACAATCTCATCTTGCATCTTCATCTATAGTAAGTATGAGTATAATTTGGAAATTAATTTTTCTTGAGGGCCCAAAATTTTTTTATCAAATGGATATTGTTCCATATTAAAATCTGTTGTCTTATCTTTAGCATATCTGAATTCTACTTGTGTTCTCAACCACCAACTCATTTTAATGTCCATATCTTCTAACTCTTCCTTGGTTTTCAGTTGGTTATCATTTTTCAGCAATTCTTCATATCTGTAACTTTGATTAAGTTTCATAAGGTTTGGGGGTGTAGATGCTTCCACTGGGGACACCCATCTTGGAACTTTATGGTAAATTCTCGGTTTTAACCATGACCATGTATGATATAAAGATTTCCGAAACCAATGATTCTTGAAGTAAGAATGCCCTTCTAATTTCTGGTACCATAAATACACATGCCAGCCCAGGCTGAGATCATGGCCCTCTAACAACAACTGTCTCCTATCATTCAATAGCACCCAGTCTCTCACCCAGGACAGCACTGAAACTTGTAGTACAATTGCCAATCCGGAAGGCCCAAGTCTGCCCTCAGTTTGGAATCTTGTAGTGTCTTTAGCTTAATTCTTGGTTTTTTCTTCCACCAGATAAAATCAGAGACCATCTTGTTCAATTCCTGAAAGAACACATTGGCTAAAAGCACTGGTATAGTTTGAAATAGAAATAGCAGTCTTGGTAAGATGTTCATTTTTACAGAAGCTATTCTTCCCATTAAGGATAAATTCTAATCTTGCCACTTCCCCAAGTCTTTTTAATCTCTTTGAGCAGTTTATCATAATTGTCCATCTTTAAACTACAACATTTGTTTGTAATATATACACCCAAATATTTAACTCTTTTCTCATAAGAAAATCCTGATTTTTGTTGCAGGAGTTGAGTTTGTTCTGTCGTCATATTCTTTGTCAGGAATTTTGTTTTATGATAATTTATCTTTAGTCCAGCCCAATGGTCAAACTGGTTAATCTTATTTATCAAACAGTCAATTGAGTCTGTTGGTTGCTCTAATATAAAAACCAAGTCATCCACAAAGGCTCTCAATTTGTATTGCTCCCCCTTGATCAAGGTTCCCTTAATACTTGTATCTTCTCTTATTTGGTTATTCAATATCTCTAGACACAAGATGAAAAGAAGCGGTGACAGCAGGCATCCTTGTCTTGTGCCCTTCTGGATAGGAATTGCTTCTGTTAGTTCACCATTCACCATCACCTTTGCTCTTTGCGAGGACTATATTGATTGTATTGATCTCAGAAAATTCTCACTGCATTCCATACCCTTCAATTGTTGCAACATAAATTGCCAATGCACATTGTCAAAGGCCTTCTCTGCATCTAAACAAATTAGTGCCAATTGTTTCTCTGGATGGTTCTCATAGTATTCCAATATGTTACATACTGTTCTGACATTATCTTTCAAATGTCTTCTAGGAAGAAATTCTGTCTGATCTTGGTGTATTGTAGTCTGAAGGACCTTCTTAAAATATTGCGCCAGTATTGAGGCAAAAATTTTGTAATCCACATTTAAAAGAGAAATTGGCCAAAAGTTCTTTATGTCTTTCAAATCTGCACCCTCTTTTGGAATTAGGGATATTGTAGCTTCTTGTCACAAAGCTGGAATTTGAGCTTCCTCTTGAATCCTTTTGATAAGATGTTTAAATGGTAACAGCAAACATTCTTCATAGGCTTTATAGAACTCTGCAGGTAAGCCATCTGGACCTGGAGATTTACCATTCTTTTGAAATGCCATTGCATCTCCCACTTCCCTTATCGTTATTGACTCATTTAGAATTTTCCATTGCTCTTCTGTAAACTTGCTAAGATTGCTCTGTTTAATATAATCTTCTAAATCTTCCTTTGGAGCTTGTTTATCTTCATATAATCTTTTGTAAAATTGTTCTACAATTTGACGAATCTCCTGTCTTTGAAATTTCTCCTTATTATTTTCATCTTTCAATACCGGTATTATTCTTTCTGCAGTCTCCTTCCTCAATCTATAGGCCAACCACCTTCCTGGTTTGTTCGCATGCTCGAAGTAATTCTGTCTAGCAAATCTTAATTTTTTCTCCATTTCCTCTACAAGTATTAAGTTAAGTTGATGTTGTATTTTTTTAACTTTATTCTGAAACTCCTGTTTTGTAGGATGTGTTTTTAAATTCTTTTCAGCTTCCCCTGCTTGCAACACTAGCTTTTGGAAATTTTCAGTTCTTTCTTTCTTTTTCTTGGCACTGAATCTAATTGCAAGTCCCCTAAAATATGTTTTGGCTGTATCCCAGACCACTTACATCTTGACATCTTGCGTTATATTCTGTTTGAAAAAAAGATTTCATTTCTGCCTTAGTTTTTTGAAGAAAATCTTTGTCTTTTAGAATTAAAGTATTTAACCTCCAAGTTCTTCTCATTTGGGTGCCCTTGAGTTTTATCATTACAGGATTATGATCTGATATAACTCCTGGTTGAATTTTCATCTCAACTAAGTCTTTAACCAGGTCCGTGGACAGCCAACACATTCTTGACCACATTTGGTGACTGGCAGAGTAGTATGTAAAGTCTCTCGAATTTTAATATCTTGTTCTCCATGCATCAGCCAACTCCAATTCTTCTGCAAGCTTCCAAAAGCTTGTTGGTAATTGAAAACCTTAGTATGCTTATGTATTTTTTATCCAGTTCTCTGTCACAGACTGCATTAATGTCTCCTACTAGACAGTATCCTGCCTAGTCCAGATTTATTAACCTAAGATGTAATTCTTTAAAACATAAAAGTGTGTGAAAGTAGACTGGAGTAACCTCATCCATGTCTCTATAATAGGCCAAGAAGATATTTTGAACATATTTTATGGTTTTGGGCCATAGAGTTCACCTTCCAAAGCAGCCAATTTATCCAAGCAAGCTGATATCTGTTGTCTGGAGATGAACAGTTGACCTCCAGTCACAGTCTGGAGGTTGGCGTCCCTAACTGAACTATGGCTAAACCAGATTCCACAACAAAACAGCAATACCAGGGCATTGCTTATAAGCAGAGCTTCCAGCGTCCGAGTGTGGCGTGGGGATCTCCTGGAATTGTGATTAGACTCCAGACTAGGTTTGCCAATCCCCAGGTCCCAACAGGGTTCTCCCACTTTCCCAGGCATGAGGAAGATTTCCATTTGTCTGCTTTATATGTTTTGGTTATTTCCCCATTTTTGTGGAGGGAAATTTTAGAACATTTGTCAAATCTTAGAGTTCAGAAAAATTCTCACAGGGGATTTGGACGATGGAGCCCAGAAGCATGTATTTAAAGGTTCTGGAGCTCCGCTTCTGTGAGCTCCTGCCCCAAATGAGGCCTGTTATACAGTCTTTGCTTCCTTTCCATTATTCTCTTCAAACATTTCATTCCTTCCTTTAGTTTTGTTTCCACACATCTTTAATTCAGACTGCTCTTAATGCCTCATGTCTTAAGTGAACTTCAGTGAACGTGACCACGTTTCCCATGGTTACTGCCCCCATGGTCTCTATTCTCAACTGGTTGGGAAGGTCTGTCAATACTACTTTGCATAGAGGTTTCTCCCATCTTTTTGTTTTATTTTTACCACACTTCCTTCCCTTTATGAATCTTCTGTATTGGTACTGGCATTTTTCCGTTTAATGAGATATGTTTAAACTATCTTCTTGGCCTGTTGTGGAAACATGAAGTTTCTCCATGATTCCACACTTTACTTCCACACACTTTTACATCAGTCTTTATTGAATGAAGGTCCATAACTGAACTCGTGCTCCTCACTGTACCCCATCAGTGGGTTTGCTAGGGGATGAACTGTGAATACGCTTTCAAGATAATGCATGGGATGGAGAAAGTAGAGAAGGAAGTACTTTTCTCCCTTTCTCACAATACAAGAACTCGTGGGCATTCAATGAAATTGCTGAGCAGTCAGGTTAAAACGGATAAAAGGAAGTACTTCTTCACCCAAAGGGTGATTAACATGTGGAATTCACTGCCACAGGAGGTGGTGGCAGCTACAAGCATAGCCAGCTTCAAGAGGGGATTGGATAAAAATATGGAGCAGAGGTTCATCAGTGGCTATTAGCCACAGTATATATATGTATATATATGTGTGTGTGTGTGTGTGCATATGTGTGTGTGTGTGTGTATACACACACACATATATTGGCCACTGTGTGACACAGAGTGTTGGACTAGATGGCCATTGCCCTGATCCAACATGGCGTCTCTTACGTTCTTATGTTCTTAATCCATTTTTCCTTTTTAATTTATCCTTTTTTTTAAAAAAAAAGTAAATATTAGGTCCCCCTTTACTTCAATGCAGGTTAGCAGCAGGAGCATAAAATAAACTTTATCGTAGTGAGAAAATGCAGGAAGAGGCATAATTCTCAAATGTATGTCAAATCTCAGAGGTGGGAAATATTACACTTTAATTGTGCATACAACACATTGGATTCATTATACAAGGGAGAGTGGTCCAAAAGAATCATGCAGAACATGAATAGAGTGTGTGAGACTTGGATAGGAGCATCAGCTTCATACCTCCAGATGGAGACTCTGAGCTCATGAGATACCAAACCACTAAGGACATTATTGTTCCTGTCTGAGTGATCCCCCTGGTGTGGGAGGTAGGCCGGACCAAGCTGGGGGTAAAGGTTGTGATCAAATCCCTATTTAGGCCTCCCTCCTGGCTCAGACCCTGTGACGCAGAGTGTTAAAGCTGCAGTACTGCAGTCCTAAGCTCTGCTCACGACCTGAGTTTGATCCCCGGCGCGAGCTGGGTTTTCAGGTAGCCGGCTCAAGGTTGACTCAGCATTCCATCCTTCCAAGGTCGGGTAAAATGAGTACCCAGCTTGCTGGGGGGGAAATGTAGATGACTGGGGAAGGCAATGGCAAACCACCCTGTAAAAAGTCTGCCGTGAAAACGTTGTGAAAAAACATCACCCCAGAATTGGAAATGACTGGTGCTTGCACAGGGGACCTTTCCTTTTCCTGGCTCAGAAGAACATGTGGCTTATAAGTTATCTGCATGAAAGGGAAGGCAAAATATAAGGGTAGTAAGAATGCCATTGTGTGGAAGATTAAGCATATGGCAGGAATGAAGAAATCCCAGATCACTGTGGAAACAGAACTGCTCCCAACCAATTACAAGAAGAAATGGGCTTGGCCACCCATCTCTGAGAACTTTGAGGTCCCGTTTGCACCTTTCCAGGCTTAAGGTGTGTTACTTGAAAGTGTTTGAGGCAAGGCTGAACTACAGTGACCACAACATGATCAAATGAGTGAGGTACATCGACAGGGACAGAATCTACAAGATGAGATGCTAGATCTGTGTGACTGCTCGGTTCCCTCTTTTCCCCAGCCAGCCTCCGTCGGTCTTAAAGTACAATTGAAGAATATCTTTCTGGCCTCTCCTCCTCTGTCCAAAGGATGGAAGCTAGACTCTTGCAGCTCTTCTTCAGAAAAAAGGACAGTGCTGCCTACTCAAGTTTTGGTTCCAATTCGTCATGGCTGAAGCCAAACAGCTCAAAAGAGCCTGACCTTCCAGGGTCTGAAAGGGGCTGTTCTAACCATCGCCCCCTTGTGGTCCTTCTAGGAAATGTCCGTCATGTAACAAGCCCTCTTCCAATGTGGTCCTTCTAGGAAATGTCAATCATGTAACGCCCTAATATTTTTGGAAGTTCTTTGTGCATATCATATGTACTCATAGAATAGGTCTGAAAACCACAGACTGGACAAACCTTGAGTTGATTTCTGGCAATTGTACTTGCTTATTGACTGTTGTGGCAGTTTGTTGCTTTGCAGCAGGAGTGGGGTGTGCTGTCCCTTCCCCTCCACTGCCCTTCTGTTTTCTTTTTTCCTACAGCATCTTTAGCACAGAGTCCTATTTGGGGAATATTTATGATCAAAAAAACTGAGGGTTGGAGGTTGGTGGGGGTATAGCACAGCATTTCAAACCTTTTGAAGGTCAAAGGTCCTTCCTTGGAGCACTGATAGCTGACTAAGCCAGTGCCTTCCTCCTCCATCAATTTAGAACTGACACTCACATCTTTAAAAGGAATTTTAAAAACAAACTAGCCTGCTGACTTTGGGTCAGGGCATCAAAGCCACTTTGTGGGAAGGGCGGGATATAAATTATAGAATAAATAAAATAAATAAATAAAATAAGTGCAGGATCTGTTCCCTGAAATCCTGTCGGTCAGTTAAGTCACCCATCTTCTCCTTCCCCCATCCTTGGCTAATCAGCATACATCTGTCTTCTGCTTTTTGGTCATTAGGCACACTGCTGCAACCTACAATCCTCTACTTTAATAGTGTGAATCTCCCATTTCGTACACTTGTGATTTATCCAGTTCCAAACCTAATAAAAGTAAGTAGATTTTATAAAAGGAATCTGGGTGGTAATTGGTGGGATCTAAAGGATCCAAAGTTGGTTTTTTAAAAAAGAGCAGTACAACCATGATCTCCTTAAGGCCCTCCAGATCAAGTAAGAGCCACATAAATAATCATCAGAAGTTTGAGAGCCGCAAGACATGAGAGGGAGGGAGGGAGGAAGGAGCTTTAACTATAGATGCATTCTCCAAGCTGCCAGCTGGCTTGGCTTGGAGAAGTGATTTAAAGAGAGAAATGCCTTCTCCAAGCTGACTGACGGGAGCTTTGAGAGCCACACAATATGTCAATATGTCTGAAAGAGCCACATGTGACTCCCGAGCCACAGTCTGGCCACCCCTGCTCCAGATAGTCCCCTGTTTCCATCAATGGGCCCCATAGCCTTTCAACAACAGCTTTTACCAGCCACAATGATGTGGATCAAGGAGAACACGTGGTTGGTCTGATAGTACCCAAGATCCTGTCAACATCAGCAGAGGAGGGCAGCCTGAATGTATCAAGAACTGAATCCAAAGACAGCCAAGGGGCCTCCAGTTCACTATCAATATTGGCAGGTAGGTCACAGCAGAGTGACAGAACTTTATCCACAAAGAAGCTCATGAATGCCTCACAGCTAATAGTCAAATTTCTGCTATTTTGGCTCCTCTTTGTAAATGAAGCCAAGACCCAGGCCTCAGATTCAGTGGGAGCTCACAGGAGCACAGCTCCTGAACCTTTCTGAGAGTTCCACCTCCTTGTCCATTGAATAGTATGTGCAGCTGCATAACAATCCCTGGATGAGCTCCACCACCTATTTTTCTACAAAATGGCCCATGCAAAGACCTAATTACCCTAAACAACTGAAGCAGATATGAGCTAGTGGACACAATGCAGGAGAAGAATTCCTTCTTAATTACCTTCACTGCCATCTCATAGGATATCATAAATGTCCTATAAGATGCTCTTGTAACTTCATTGTGAACCTGCTGCCAAATTCGCTCAAGTTATCTGAGTTCTCATTTCATCCCCCTGAGTTCTGCGATGTACCAGGGGGATGATCTGCTGTGAGAGCGCAGAGGATTCTGGGAAACAACCTCATAGATGGCTTCAGAGAAATGGAGATTCCAGTCTACTATCAGCTCATCTAGTGAGGCACCAGAAGGCATCAGATCCCACAGAGCATTATGGTATCAAATTGGATCATTAGTCTTCATGTGCTCACATGAATTAGCTTGCATGAATTAGATGGTGGGGGGGATAGGAACACCCTGCAGGGCCTTCAAAACCAGATGATCTGCCCATGGCACTTCCTTCTTTGAATACCAAAAATCAAATCCAATGTGTGGCCCTGTTGATCTGTGGGACCTGATACAAACTGGGTGAGCCCCAGTCCTGCCATGGGAGACACAAAGTCTGAAGCCTGAATGGAGACTGCAGCCTCATCAGCGTGGAAGTTGAAGTCCCCAAAAATTAGTATCCCTGAGTAGTGTACCCAAGGGCATTCAATGAGATCCACTGCTGAGTTGTCCTACTCTGACACTTTGTTTTCCTTTGCCACAACATCATAATACAAGATATTTCCAGAGCTTTTCTTCTTGGAAGGATGACTTTTAATAAATAACATTTGCACCCTTAGCTCTTATCCCCACACCTCGTTGCAGCTCTATGGCTTGCTGGAGGAATCCTTTGAGTTCCCATCTGCACTTGGGTCAGGCTCAGGATCCACCTGGTTCTTCTTCCCAAAGCCAACATCAGCTCCACCACCAACCACAAGGTTTAAACCTGTGCAGAAAGTACCATCTGCGGCGAGGTACAGAACAGCCAATGCCACTTCCTCTGGGATCCCAGTTCGTCCCATAAGCTATAAGTGTGCAAAAAAAGAGAGATAAATGTAGAATTCCATACTCATTGCATGTGAGGTGAGATCATGAAGTCTCAGAAGTTGAACCTGAGTGGGGCAGAATTTACTACCACTAGAATTCAGATTTCCTGAGTGCAGAATTCTAACTTTCGATTTTTGTATACACAACCCTTCTTATTATTACCATCTTATACGAGGTAGAAGTCAGGTTGCCAATTCCAGCTTGGGAGACATAGAAGTGCCCTGGGAGGAGACTGGAGACTGCCCAGAAATTGTCCAACATAGTAAAAGGAAGAGTTGTGCTTCTGAGAGAACTTCAGACCCTCCTCTAAAGACAGCATCTTTAAGCAGAAGCAGTCATCTGCAACTGTTCCATTCATGTTTCCCTACAACACACTTGCCTGAACATCGGTGAATTTCTTCATTGCCTCCTCTGGATTCGGTGACTGTTTTACAATGTTTTTCGTCAAATCAGTCCAGATATAAGACGGTGAGATGCTAGGATTCAAAATGTTTGGAAATTTGAAAAGTGCAGACTTACCAAGAAGCATCAAGAAATATGTTCCTCAGTGAATGAGTTTTGAAGAAGCATCTTTCTTATTGTCATTAGAAAGATATCAACTTCCATGACAGAGTTTAACATACTATAGAAACTGATTCACCCCACAATCCTCAGTATGACTATTTTAATTCTAGATGTCATATTTTGTGCCGAGTCTATTTATGTTTCTGTGCTAGTTAAGTAACAACATTAGAAAAGGAGAAGAAATACGAGGTCTGGTGTTGTGTCCTAGGTTCAAATGGAGAACTGTTACTTTTGGAGGGAACTGTTACTTTTGGAGGGAAGCTGAACAAGCCAAGCTTGTACTCCACACCAGGGTTCCAGAGAAGGCCTAAGCGTGCCCAATCAGGGGAAGGATTGAAACATAAGTAGCCAATCAACATCTAGGCTCATACTGTACCCTGATAGGCCCTTAGGCCTCTGTAAATAGCCAATCCATGTACATAGTTAAGGTCCAATCAGAAGGGGGCAAGAATTGTATAAAGGAGTGGGAGGTTTGAATAGAGCTCAGTCTGTGTTGGTGTTCCTGAAGTAAAGCTTGCTGAAATCACTCTCCGACTCTGGTCTCTTACTGCGCCGACCCCAGTACTTTACACTGGCGACGAGGATGGGATGCCAGTAAGAACCAGCAACAGAACCTAGGACACAACATCTTTGTACCACTTATACCTTCTCCATAAAAAGTAACTCAGCCCACTTGTCTTGATATTAGATTGAATGCCACTTACCTATTACTATTATCTCTATTATCTCTTTTTTGTTGTTTTAGCAAAAACTTTGCCTGTAAATTCCTGTCCTTGGGGTATGGAGAACCTGTCTTTCATTCCTGGAAGTATTTGTCAAGGGACACTGCACATCAAGGGTTCTGAATGGATCATAATCACTTTTACCTGTTGACTCGTACTCCATATTTGCTCTCATCGATGGCCAGGGCTTTGGTCATGGAAATCAGAGCACCCTGCAAGAGAAATGTTCAACAACTTGGGTTGCCAACTGACCAGAAACAGCTTGGCCTCCTCCTCTTACATTCTGATGTGCGTTAAGAGAAGTATTTTTAATGATCCCAGCATAAATAATGCCTACAATCCATGTTGCTACTCAGCTTCTATTAAAGTTTCAATAGCAGAAGCAATCAAACCAAAAGGATTCCATCTCAGGGTCAAGATTACCTTGCTTGAAACATATGACACACAATGCTCCACCCCAATGACAGCAAGCAGAGAGGCTATGTTGACAATGTTTCCTTTCGTTTCTCGTAAGTAAGGCAGCGCATACTGTACACAAAAGGGAAACAGAAACAGGGTGCCTTATCTCAAAACTGATACTTAAGAAGCTGCTGTAGCTTATAATTATCCCTGGGCAGAGACTCTTTCCAGCACAGCTAGCAAAAATTCGTGCAAGGGGAGACGGCAGGAATGAGCCCTATGGCAGAACGGGCCTGCTCTAGCCTGCAGGCCCTATTCTGACCTGCTCTCTTGGTTTTTCTCTTTCTCTCTCTGGTACTCTGCTGCCATCACCTGACCTTTGTGAGGAATTGCACACTGGGAGGATCAGGAGTCTTGTCTTCCCTTCCATGTCCTGAGTCCTTGCCTCTTGGTCTCCTGCTGCCCAGCGCCTGACCACCACAGGGGCCATTTACTGCCTCGTGTACCCCTGGAGGAATAGTCACTTGCCACCTGCCAGCCTACCCCCATGCTCCTTTTACAATAGTGTTTCTAAAACAGTGGATGTCTATGTGATACAAAGAACCATTACCAGCATCAGAAGTTATTCGGCTTGCCAATCCCCAGGTCCCAGCAGGGGTTCTCCCACTTTCCAAGGCTCCTTCCTGCCCCTAGTCAGCTGCTCAGTGGGGGGAAGCCCCGCCCCCACAGCCACCATGTGACTTTCCACCTCCGGAGGCTTCAGGCTCCGATTGAAAGGCTTCTTCTTGGGATGTAATGTAAAATTTTTATTTATATCCCGCCCTCCCCCGCCGAAGCAGGCTCAGGGCGGCTTACAACATTTAAAGTGAACAATACAATAATAAAACATTAAAATCACATTAAAACCAATCAGTAATTAAAACATTCCTAAACTAACAGTGGTGGTAAGTATTATTAATCTAGCCGTAAACATTAGTACAATCATTAGTAAACGCCTGTCTGAAGAGGGCGGTCTTGCAGGCCCTGCGGAACTGGTCTAAGTTCCGCAGGGCCCGCACCTCCTCTGGGAGCTGGTTCCAGAGTTGTGGGGCTGCGGCGGAAAAGGCCCGAGTGCAGGTGCTTTGCAGTTTTACTTCTTTTGGCCCAGGGATATTCAGTCTGTTTTTGCCTACTGACCTCAGTGCTCTCTGGGGCTCATATAGGGAGAGACGGTCCCTCAGGTAGGTTGGTCCTTGGCCATATAGGGCTTTAAAGGTTATGACCAGCACTTTGTACTGGATCTGGTATACAATCGGCAGCCAGTGCAGTCCGCGCAGCCCCGGCCGTATATGCTCCCATCTTGGAAGACCAAGTAACAGCCTGGCTGCCGCATTCTGCACTAGCTGCAGCTCCCGGGTCCGGTACAGAGGCAGCCCCATGTAGAGAGCGTTACAGTAGTCTAGTCTTGAGGTGACCGTCGCATGGATCACCATTGCTAGGTCCTGCCGCTCTAGGAAAGGGGCCAACTGCCTCGCCCGCCTCAGATGAAAGAAAGCTGACTTGGCAGTGGCTGTTATCTGGGCCTCCATTGATAATGAAGGCTCCAGTAAAACACCCAGGCTCTTTACCCGTTGCGCCGTCTTCAGTGGCGCCCCGTCAAAGGCCGGGAGAGATATTTCCATCCCCAGAGAGGGATGGTGTGTCTGCGTCTTTAAGGCTGAAGGGGAGTATGGGTGGGGGGGAAGGAGGCAGAACAACATGGCTGTGGAAGAAGCCCAGACCCTCCGTTTGTTGCACAATCCTTGCAGAGGTCATTTGCATAGTGTGAAGGTAAACTTGAACCTTTGGTTGCCCTTTGTTACTGTGAAAAACTTGAAAGTTCAGCAGCTCAGGAGTAGAAGTGCTAATCCCCAGGTAGGGGTAGGGGAGCCCCGGTTTAGAGGTCCTCCAGAGCTTCAGGGTCATCAGAAATGGGGAAGGGGGAGGGAGAGAAATGTCTGCTGGACCATAGGGTATAATGGAGAATTAATCCCGGGGTATCTGGGGCTCTGGAGGGGCGGTTTTTTGAGGCAGATGTACCAAATTTTCAGCATAGCATCTGATGAGACTCCTCAAAATGTTTTCCAAGTTTCAAAAAGATTGGACAGGGTGTCCAATTTTATGAGCCCCAAAAGAAAGTGCCCCTATCTTTCATTATTTCTAATGTAGGGAAGGCATTAAAAAGGTATGTGGTCCCCTTAAATGTAATGGCCAGAATTTCCTTTGGAGTTCAATCGTGCTTGTCACAACTTTGCTTATGGCTCCACCCCAATATCTCCTGGCTCCACCCCCAAAGTCCCCAGATATTTCTTGAATTGGACTTGGCAACCCTAGAAGTTATCAAGTATTTATTAAACAGAAAATGTTCATAAGCATACTTTTAGCCCAGCACCAGAGTGAGCAAGAGAGTTTTAAAAAATGGTTAAAATGCTATTTCTCTGTCCCTCTATCTATATGTGCCCTATCAGATGTTAAAATATAAGTCCAACTCCTTTAGCTTAGTAAGTGACTGATCTCTACAGAATACTATTACCTTGAGTTTGGCTAAGGGCTGTCTCCTAAAAACTTCAGTTAAAAGTTCTGACTGCTTTCTCCTTGCTCCCCTGAGTTTTATCTCCTCTCTTTCCCCCTCCCACTGATCATGACAGGCCAGGTCAGAGAAACCTTTTCTAAATTCCCCAGGAATTTCCTCCCTGACATCTCTCTAAACACTTCCCAATCGCTGTTCCCTACTTGAAAGGGGCGGGGAGAGAAACTGGACCCTCCTATTATCTCTAGATAGACCTATTAGCATTACTTAAGAGGTAGCTGAGGTGAGCCTGGAAAGCCATTGACTGATTTCCTCCTCCCTGCCTGTTCTCTGCCCAGAGAGAGAGAAAAAAATTAAAACTCAGAGTGAAGGTTTTACTCATTTCAAACCTTCAAAGAAAAAATGGTTTTCTTCGAAAATTCTTTGGGTACAAAGCTGGTTCTCAGCTGTGGAGCTATGGCCCATCCCTATTGTTTTGATTTGAGCAGGAGAGAACTGAAAGACATGGGTATAGTACTACAACTCAGAACGTTTTCCCACAGAGCTTACCGCAGAGCGACATCCCTCTTCACCGCGCAGAAGAGCCGCGGCTTTTGCATCGCTAACGTAAACTGGTTTTTAGAGGTTTACATCTGCAACGCAAAAGGTCCGGCACTTCCTGGTTCTGTGGAGCAGTTGGTGGGAAATCCGCGCAGACGCTGCGCGGTGAAGAGGGACGTCGCTCTGTGGTAAGCTCTGTGGGAAAACGCCCTCTGAGTACCATTCCAGGCTTTTTCTACTGGACTTTCAACTCTGGATGAAGCCAGATGCCCTCAGGGAAGAGGAAAGCTCCACAGAAAGATTCACCTTGGATGTTAAGAAACAGCTCACAGTATTGAGTTCCATCATGTTGCGGAAATCTTGGGCACTCACCTCATCTATTGGCTTGAAATAACCTGTTTGCAAGAGGATTTAAAATGGAAGTGGGTTTCACAGAGGCAAGACACACAAACAGCAAGAGAGTCCCACCCCTGGGACACGCTGCTGGATTTCACACTTGTTTTATTTGTAAAGTAATACTACTTGGAATACAACCACAGGTCACACACAAGTCCATTACGCACGCAGATCTTACTGCAGATTTTCAGAGCTTGACTTAAAATTCTGTGACCACCTTACGCATCATTCTTTTCCACTGGTGTATTTATTCTGTAGCTACAAATAAAAAATGAACTTTTTAAAATTGGGGTGGAATGTCACTTGTGACCTGTGGTGGGTGGTGTCAGAAGTTTTAAAAGAAATTAACACAATTGCCCTATAACAGCTTCATAGTAGCATCCAGCTAGAACCTTTCTTTGAATCTTCATAGTTCAGGTTTTGTGCATATATTTAGTGTTAGTTCATTGAATGAAAATGAACAGAAAGGAAGGCAGGCAAATGGGGGGGGAAACCAGTGTTGAAATTGACAAGTATTTTAAAAAAAAAAACTGACAAGCAGCTGCAAAGCCCCATTTACCATATTGGCAAGCACTAAGGGATTCTCTGCTATGCTACCAGTGACTGTTAAAAATGGGAGAATCAGTCTGGGGAACATGTTACCTGTACAGAATGCATGGTAGAACCATCTGACACTGGCATTGCAAGCTGTGATCATTGGCAATATGTGCATGTGCAAGGTAGCAAAACCATGCATAACATGCCATCTGACAGCAATGCTGTTCCTGTGAATTTAGGGGAAGGTATTTGGTGAATTTCCTGCATTGTGCAGGGGGTTGGACTAGATGACCCTGGGGGATCCATTCCAACTCTATGATTCTATGAATCTGTGACTACTGTCACTAGTCTGAAAGAAGACATATATAAATTACTTCTCCAATGGCACCTAACTCCCCATAAACTAGCCCTTTTATATATTATGATAGAGGATAAGTACTGGAGAAGTACTTATGTGTTCCATATTTTCTGGTCTTGCCTTAAGATTTAAACATTTTGGAAGACTGTGATAAATTATTGTAATGAAATGCTGTATAAGGAAATACCTGTTGAACCAAAATTAATTCTTTTGAGGTTCAGGGGTGATTATGTAGATGTCTCAGATTTGTAATTAGTACTAAGTTTATTGACACCAGCAGGAATTATTATTGCGATAACCTGGAAAATGCCAGAATCACCAACTGGTTTAATCAGTGACTGGTTTAACAAGATTTGGCTTATTTCACTATATTCTAAATTAACATACCATCAAATGGCTAATAGGAGGAATTCTATGGAACTTGCTTACTAAATATTGGATATTATTCATCCCTTTTTGGAATGAAAAAATATATGACAAAATACATCCATTTGCCACCCATTTGTTTCTTATGATTTCTTTTAAAATTACTGAGGAATTTCTCTCTCTCTCTCTCTCTCTCTTTCTCTGTGTGTGTACCTATGTGTGCGTATGTACTGAGTTTATATTTGTATTAAAATAATAAACTTGTGTTATTAGGCTGCTGTAATTTCTTTAGTATCTTTGTAACAGTCACTTGCAAAGTTATTCTTCCTTGAACACTTTATGGAACAAGTTCATTCTGGCTTTTGAATAAAAGCCCATTTAAAGGAAAAGGCGGAATATAAGCCTACTAAATAAATAAAATAAAAATAAATAAATAAACAAACAGGAAATGCCCTCACATCCAAACATCCCAGTGATTCTTCCCAGGTCCAAAAAGTCTAAACGTCACTCACCAATTCCAGCATTGTTCACCAGACAGTCCAGACATCCATAACGTTCTACAGTTACCAAAATCAACCTCTGCAGGAACAAAGATGAAGAGGCAGGGCAAGAATAGAAACAAAATCAAGAATGCTGCAATTCCAGAGCTAGAAGCAACTATTATGTACTCAGGGCTGCACCTGTTCCAGGTGTTGGGAGCAGGACAGAGAAGGATGGGCAGCAAAGGAACCTGTAGGAAGTCAGAGCAGGACCAACCAAAGAAGAGGGCTCCTATGTGGGTTGGGGGACAAGGCCCAATCCAGCCTGCAGAAAGGGTTACTCAGGCTTTTGGTTGTCGAGGGTCTTTGAACCATGAGCTGCCCCGTCTCAGAATATAGCAATGTCTTGTGTACAAAGAAGAGAAAAGAAGATCCTACAAAGGGCAGCAAGTTCTACCTAGAGAGGGCTGTAGCGGGAAGTTACCTTCTTTCCAAAAGGGCTTCTCTGTAGAATGGCTTCCCTTCTGAAAGAGTCTAGAACTCCCTGTATCTCACTTAGCAAGGCAGCAAGGGTTACAGCTTCTGTTTCCTATCCACTTTAATAGTTCCATAAATAAAGCTTTCTTTCCTCTTAATCAGTTCAGTGTCCTGACTCATGCATAGGCACTCTGCTATAACACCTCCAGCCTGACTGAGTCCAGAATCATGTTGAAGAACCATCCTGCAAAGGAGCACCACTCTTCCTCCAGTTTTAGCCTACCTTAATGTCTGACTCAATGAGGACATCACAGACTTGGTAGAAAACATCCCCTGGATACCCAGAAGCCTGCAGCTCCCTCTGAATCTCTTGTCCCCTTTCCGCTGCAAAAGGTAGAACAGAACAGTTGTCAGCAGGACAAAACTTCTAACCCTGCCTCTTTTGTGTGTGTGTGTGCAGCCCTTGCCTTATCCCTCCATCTTCCTTTCCAGCAGTGCCCATCCTCCAAGTACACACAAGCATGTTTGCTAAATGCACTCCTCATTCTTTGTTGTCCTCTCTATTTGGAGGAAGGCAGCCTGAAAGGGCTGCAAAATTTACAATTCATTCTGCTTTAAATGGGGAAACAAACTCCTTGAGCAGGGAGATCCAATCTAGTGTTGCCTATAGAAGATAAAGGACTTGATCACTGTCAAGTATACAAATTATACACAGCCCACCCACCCCAAAAAAGTGTGATGATCCTACTTTCCATAATGTGCATATTTCCCTCACTGTATTTACAATATTCTACTCAAAGGTAAATATAACTCAAATCTCTTACCTCTGTTCTCTCTTGCAGGACCTGAAGCAGCTCTGGCCACAATCCTATCATTCTAGTTTACTTTCATCTCCAACTCTACTACCCTGATGCTTATATTTTCTTTATACTTGCTAACCTAAGATACTAGCAGGGCTGTTTTTTTCTTGGAGAAAGAGGTGCCAGAACACTCAAGAGGGAAATGAAGGAGAAATACACAGGTGCCCCTCATGAACTTTTAAACATTTTTTGAGAATCTTGTTTCCATTTTTAGAGAATCATGTTTCCACTAAGAGGAACTGGATACTGGAGCAAAGGAGTAAGGGCTGGATACAGGGATCATACCTCCCCTGTGCTAAAAGGTCTGCATTACCCATCTATTGCTGGCAAGACAATCCATTCACAGTGCTGGTTCTTAGCTTCAAGGCTATCTGCAACTTGGAGCTGGGGTCCTTGAGGACAATCCACACTGTCCATCTCCCCAGTTAAGATCTGCTTCTGAAGCTCTGCTCTGTGTGTCTATGGAAGTGACGGGAGTGATTGTGAGACCCCTGACCCCTCCTCCTGATGAGATCCCCTAATCTGATTTTCTATCTCTTATTGCTTTTTTTAAAAGGCACCCCCTTAAAAGCCTATGCCCTGTGGGAGCCCTGAAAATGAATCTCAAAAATACACCTGGCCTGCTGTGATCACGGTAATTTTATCAAGAGGCAGGGTGTCACTGGAATACATAAAACATTTACATTTCCCCAACTCCAAGGGATTCTTCATCAAGATTTCTATATGAACCATTTCCGGCCATAGGCAGTTGGCCAATTCTAAAGTATCAGTATTTGAACCCAGTCATTGATAAAGACAGTCTACCACCTGATCCACCTGGGAAAAGCCATCAGGAGAACCTTTCAACCCATTATTCATGCTTGGTCCTTTATCAACCCTCCTATCTTGGGCCCAGGGCTTTTTTTGTAGCGGGAACTCCTTTGCATATTAGGCCACACCCTCCTGATGCGCCAATCCTCCTGGAGCTTACAGTAGGCCTTGTACTAAGAGTCCTGTAAGCTCTTGGAGGATTGGCTACATCAGGGGTGTGTGGCGTAATATGCAAAGGAATTCCTGCTACAAAAAAAAGCCCTGTTGGGCCAGTCCCAACCCTGGCCAAGTGGGGTCCCATGTTTATCTATGGGACCTTTCTCATAAAATGACTGTCCCAAGTGAGTGGAATGTGTGTCAGGTCCTCGGACTACCTGGATACCCTAGCAACCTCTCTGCAGGCTCCTCTTCTCAATTCTCTGCTGCCTTGGACATTTGCTTGCATGGCCTTCCCATGATGCTTCACTTCTCACCCACCTTGGATCAAGTCATATTGTCCATCTGCACATCCTCCCTTCCCTCTCCCTCTTTCTTCTCTCAACTTTCCTCATCCTGTGTGGGTGAGTGTATATTGGGAAGGTGAGAGTGGCTTACTCATGGTTTAGTTACATTGGTTTGCCCCCAATTGTGGGTTTAATTGTTCATCAGTAAATATTTCACTGAGTTTTAATCAGTTAGTCTCTGTCCATATTCTCAAAGGAATCTTGCTCTGGAATAAAACCTCTGTATGCACAAGATCCCTTGTTTGCCCTTCTGGAAACTCCTTTAAGAGCTCATTCCCCCTCTCTGAGTCCATTTTTTTCTGTTGGGGGGGTCCATTTCAAGTAACATAATGACCAGGAAAAAAAGGGGCTTTTGCAGGGGTGGTATCTGACCTCTTTGGGAGGAAACATGGTCTGGTACAGCCCTGTCTGGTCAGATCTTGGCAGCTAAGAGCAGGGCTGGTACTTGCATGGGACAGGAGTCTACCAAGAAAGACTCTGCAGAGGAAGGCAATGGCAAACCACCTCTGCTTCTTCCTTGCCATTCAAAAAGCCCTTTGCTGGGGTCACCATAAGTCAGCTCAGGCTTGATGGCACTGACAGACGTACCTGACCTCTTTAGTACTATTCCGCTTGAGCCTCACCTAGCCCAAACAGTTCTTTTTTAACATTTTTTTTCTAATGAAGGAGCAGTTCTTTTATTTTTAACATTTCAATTAACCATTTCTGCTGCTTTATGATTTTATTATGTTTTACTTTGTAACCTGTCTCAAGAAGGATTTTGGTCAAAGTGGCAAATACATATTTTAAACAAACAAAGAGATCCTGTAAAAGGGGGGGAGTGGAAAAAGTACTCCTAACTCACCTTCAGATCTTGGTGAACAGAAGACCACGTTGGCTCCCTGGTGAACTGGAGGACAAAGAGAGAAAAGAAAGCAAGATAAAACTCAGAGACTTGGCTCTCTTACAGACGTACAGCAATAGACCTATTTATTTGTTTCAGAGACTCAATTTCTGCCTCCCCCATCCCTCATTTAGGACCTCTAACAATGTCAGAACCCTTCAAGGGAGGAATGAGATTTTTTTCTGTCTCAGCAGGAGGGGCAGTCTTCTGCAGGCACATCTTCTTGTCCAGAAAAAAATATCTCTGGCAATAGCAGCAGAAGCCCTCCCCCCTCCCCCTCCATGAAGACCCTTTCAGGTAGGTAGCCATTTTGGTCTGCAGTAAAATAGCAAGATTTGAGTCCAGGAGCATCTTCAAGGCCAACAAGATCTCCAGGGTGGAAGCTTTTGAGAGCCAAAACTCTATGAATGATCAAATATCTTAGTCAATGAAGTCAGATATACCCTGGAAATCTTGTTACGCTTTTAGGTGCTACTGGAGTCAAATGTTACTGCACCAGAGTCTTGAGACCAGGTCTTACTCTGGAAATATGAGACACCCAGTTCATCCTGCCACAGGCTCACAGTCCTAGTATCAGTCAGATTTCAACCTTGTATTCCGGCAACCTATTTCAAGAGCTTTACAACAGGTCAAAACTCAGCAGGTGCAGCTTTACCTGCTATTAAAATAGCAACTGCCCACCCCTTCCCAGAATCTGAACCACAGCTAGTATGAATAGTTCTTGTATTTTACACACACAAACATATGCTATTTCTTATTACTTTTGATAGCAATAAAGGCTTGTGACACTTCAAAGGCAAACTAAAAATATCTAGTCTACAAGACCTTATGCTAGAAGGTACTACTGCATAAGTCCTTTTTGTGTTTGCAGTACAGATAAAAAGGCCTTTAAGGACATAACAAAGACATTTCCCTCTCTCCCAATTTCTCTCCATCCCATATTAGAGATTCAGGGAGCATGACTTCCTAAGACTTCCTGGCAGTCTTGATCCCAGCCCCTGTGGACAGAAAATGCCCCCTCCTCCATACCCACTTCTCTCCATTCTCACCAAATTCTCTCACGGTGGCCAGGCCAATTCCTCGGGTGCCACCAGTCACAATCACCACCTTGCCCGAGTAACGCAGACTAGTTGCCATACCAGCTGTTTGCCTCCTTCTTTTAATGACTATAATCCACATCAAACTTCGATTAAATAGGCTCTTGGGTGGAGCAATTGCTTGGAGGATAGGATTGCCAAGTCTAATTAAAGAAAAATCTGGGGACTTTGGGGGTAGAGCCAGGAGACTTTGGGGGGTGGAGCCAGGAGACTTTGGGGGTGGAGCCAAAAACAAGGATGTGACAAGCATAATTGAACTCCAAGGGAGTTCTGGCCATCACATTTAAAGAGACAGCACACCTTTTAAAATGCCTTTCTTCCATAGGAAATAATTAAGGATAGGGGCACCATCTTTTGGGGCTCATAGAATTGGACCCTCTGGTCCAATCGTTTTGAAACTTGGGGGGTATTTTGGGGAGAGGCACTAGATGCTATACTGAAAATTTGGTGCCTCTACCTCAAAAAATAGCCCCCCCAGAGCCCCCAATACCCACGGATCAATTTCCTATTATTCCCTATGGGAATCGTTCTCCATAGGGAATAATAGAGTGCCCGGTAGACATTTCCCTCCCCCCCCCCCCGCACTTTCTAAAGAGGGGGGGAGAGGGCCTCCAAACCAGGGAATCCACTGCCCCCTCCCTCTCACACACACTTACCAGATCTTCTTCCGGAGAACTCTTGCTGTGGAAACGAAAGCAAAAGAAAGGGCGGGGCCGTTCTCCCAAGCCCTTCCTGCTTCCTCCCCAGCCTTAAAGGGGCAGAAGCAGCCCTTCCTGCTTCCTCCCCAGCCTTAAAGGGGCTCAGGAGCTCTGCAACATGAAGCCTACAGGTATGTTCTCCCCCCCCTCCACCCCCCACCCCCGCCTCCAGAGTTTTGAAGAGCGGGAGATGAGGCTGTGAACCCAGAACTCTCCCGCCAGAGCGGGAGGGTTGGGAAGCCTATTGGAGGAGTATCCATGTGATTGTTCATTGAAGGTAGGGGAGCATAAGGGCTGGTCCTTTCTGTTCTGGGAGAAGAATAATTGCAGGAGGAGCCTTTCAGAAGTTCCTAAATTTGCACCAAATGATGGTTTCATTGCTGAAAGGCCTAAAGGAAGTAAGTCTCACTGGATTTGCATTCATAACCTTGCTGCTGATAATATTTCTTGTAACATGTAAGGGGATGGGTCCCCTCCCACCCACTCCACCCATTCCCTCTTCACTAAAACCACTTGGTTGGTGTAGTGGTTAAGTGTGCTGACCCTTATCTGGGAGAACCGGGTTTGACTCCTCACTCCTCCACTTGCAGCTGCTGGAATGGCCTTGGGTCAGCCATAGCTATTTCAGAACTGTCCTTGAAAGGGCAGCTTCTGTGAGAGCTCTCTCAGCCCCACCTACCTCACAGGGGGGTCCGTTGTGGGGGGGAAGGTAAAGAAAATCATAAGCTGCTCTGAGATTCAGAGTATAGGGCGGGGTATAAATCCAATTTCTTCTTCTTCTTCTTCCTCCTCCTCCTCCTCAACCAGAAAACATTTGCTCCCATACCACCTCCTTAAATTCAGCCTCATTTAGGGTGACCATAATGTCTGAAGGCCAGCCAGGGACACCTTGGGGGGGGGGGTGGAAGGTAGGGGTGCGCCGCCGGAAACAGGAAGTGACGTCACTTCCGGTGACGTCATGCCACCGCCGGAAACAGGAAGTGACACCACTTCCTGTGACATCATTTCCCCCCGCGTCACCTGCCGGAAACGGGAAGTGACATCACTTCCTGTGACATCACTTCCCCCAAATGACATCATTTCCCCCAAATGCCACTGCCGGAAACAGGAAGTGACTTCACAGCACTTCCTGTGATGTCCCCAAAAATCCCCCAAATATCACCGCCGGAAACAATTTTGTTCTCAAATCCTGTATATACTTCATCAGTATATGGGATAAGGCACTTTCTCAACTGTGCTGCATAATGCAGCCTATTTATTTTGTCCTGTTTGCTCTATTGGCTCTATCTGCGCCACCTTCATCACTTTCGGGGTGTGGATCCCCTAGTGGGGTGGTCTCGCGACTCCCTCCACCAGCTGTTTCTGATAGCCCTGCGCCCCCTCTTTCATTTGATATGTGTCCCGTGCGGGTGCCACCCTCCCGCCAGGAGATGCCGCAAAATGAGCCCCCTTGAGGCTTATGGCGGCAGGGCTCGGGGGAAGTGAGCTAGACTGCTGTTCTTTTGAGGGGTTATAGAGTGTTTCGAGCCCGTCCCTGTGGCATCGGTCCCATCGTTGTGGGACCCAGGGGGCCGGCGCAGCAGCACGCCGAAGCAGCCTGTCACAGGTCGAGATGCAGGACAGGAACCCGGAAGTGACCGACAGGCTGCTTCAGCGTGCCGCCCGCCGGCTCCCCGCTGGCTATACCGGGACCTTGTAATGGTCCCGGTATAGGCAGCCCGGGAGACCGGGACGGTCTGGCCACCCTAGCCTCATTTCTTCTCATCTCTTCATCCTAGCCTCAGTGTTAGAGTTGTCAAGTTCCTCCTGGCAAGCAGCAAGAGATTGTGGGGGGACTTATCCAGAAAGGAAAGAAGGTCCAGGCTGCATTGTTGGTGACATAGCAATGTGACTTCTGGTGACATTCTGGTATTTGACAGGTTACAAAGATCAGTTCCTCCTGAGAAAATCCAGCTTACAAAGTTATGGCATGTGGCATTATACCCCATGGAAGTCCCTCCGCCCTGAACCATATGCTGCTTTCCCCAGGCTCCAGCCCTAGGGTTGCCAATCCCCAGGTGGGGGCAGGGGATCCCCCGGTTTGGAGGCCCTTCCCCCGCTTCAGGGTCGTCAGAAAGCGGGGGAAGGGGAGGGAAATGTCTGCTGGAAACTCTTTTATTCCCTATGGAGATTTATTCCCATAGAAAATCATGGAGAATTGATCGGTGGATATCTGGGGCTCTGGGGGGGCTATTTTTTGGGGTAGAGGCACCAAATTTTCAGTATAGCATCTAGTGCCTCTCCCCAAAATACCCCCCAAGTTTCAAAATGATTGGACCAGGGGGTCCAATTCTATGAGCCCCAAAAGAAGATACCCCTATCCTTCATTATTTCCTATGGAAGGAAGGCATTGAAAAGGTGTGCTGTCCCTTTCAATGTGATGGCCAGAACTCCCTTTGGAGCTCAATGATGCTCGTCACAGCCTTGCTCTTGGCTCCACCCCTAATGTCTCCTGGCTCCACCCCCAAAGTCCCCAGATATTTCTTAAATTGGACTTGGCAACCCTATCCAGCCCTAAACCTCCAGGAATTTCCCAACCCATTGCTGACAGCCCAATACAGTCCCTTGGTTTCATTTACTTTCATAGTTTATTGGCGCTAATGGACCCATCCTCTGTGAATCTATGTAAGCCTGCAATTAAAGTAGAGGCCATCACTACATCCTTGAACAATGTCTACAAGTTGATTCATCTTTAAATGAAGAGCTACTTCCTTTGGAAATGGTTAGTGTGAAAAATATGGAGCCTCGGGGGACAATGTGAGGTGGGGTACAATGCCACTTCCTCCTTGGGGAAAGAGTCCCAGCCTCAGCCAGAGAGGCCCTTTCTAAAGGGACTTCTTGTCTATTGGCAGAATGCTTTTCTGAGGTCTTCCTCCTAGAGTAATCTTGAACTCTCTGTCTCTCACCTGATAAGGTGACTAGGTTTATCTGTTCTCTTTCCTGTTCATTTTGTTAGTTCCACTAATGAAGCTTTCTTTAGTCTAATCAATGTCATGACTACTGCATTCTGCTGTAACACCTCCAACTTGACTGGGCCCAGGGAGATGAGGTTTGCTGTCAGCTTCTGAGGCCTGCTCTGAGGCAAAGCACCCCTGGGCTCTTCTCAAGGGTTAATGTGAACTGTAACACCTGGTCTAACCAGCAGGTGTTATTAATTGGTCCCTTAGCCTACACAGCTCTTATCATCTTCAAGGTCAAAGTAATTAGCTTCTCACAAGAACCTTCAGTCTGTATGAGGGAAGGGAAAGAACTGGGGTGATGAGGTAACCTTCTAGAGGATTCTCCTGAAGATGTGTCCTAGCTGGATGTTACCATCGCTTGATGTGCAGGGCCTAAATATTATAACTAAACTAGGGCCCTGAAAAAGAGAGAGTAGCTTGGATTTTGATGGATTGAAGGTCTGAACGATGACATGCAATTGCTAGTTGCGTAGAGGATGCCTTGGGTTTCACATTTTTACTCTTGGAATTAAAAGTTGTGCCGTCTAATGCAAGTTCTGTAAAGTGCTAGTTAAGCTAGTTTTCTTACTTCAGGGGTGTGGTCACACATCACATTAAAAGCGGGTGTGTAGCGCTCAAATTTGAACCGCTGAATATTGATTTGATGCAAGAATGCAACTCATTCTGTTGTTGAGCGATCAGACATCCAATACTTAGAAGTAGGAAACCAGCCAGGGAGGCAGTGGGGCCCTTGGATGACCATGGGGTAAAAGGATTACTGAAGGAGGATAGGGAAATGGCTGAGAAGCTAAATGAAATTTTTGCCTCCATCTTCACTGTGGAAGATAAGAACTTTTTGCCCGCCCCAGAACCACTAATTTTGGAAGGGGTGTTGAAAGACCTGAGTCAGATTGAGGTGACAAAAGAGGAGGTCCTACAACTGATAGACGAATTAAAAACGAATAAGTCACCGGGTCCAGATGGCATACATTCGAGAGTTCTGAAAGAACTCAAAGTTGAACTTGTGGATCTTCTAACAAAAATCTGTAATCTTTCATTGAAATCTGCCTCCGTTCCTGAGGACTGGAAGGTAGCAAATGTCACCCCCATCTTTAAAAAGGGTTCCAGAGGAGATCCGGGAAATTACAGGCCAGTCAGTCTTACTTCAATACCGGGAAAGTTGGTAGAAACCATTATCAAGGACAGAATGAGTAGGCACATTGATGAACACGGGTTACTGAGGAAGACTCAGCATGGGTTCTGCAAGGGAAGATCTTGCCTCACTAACCTGTTACATTTCTTTGAGGGGGTGAACAAACATGTGGACAAAGGAGACCCGATAGATGTTGTTTACCTTGACTTCCAGAAAGCTTTTGATAAAGTTCCTCATCAAAGGCTCCTTAGAAAACTTGAGAGACATGGAGTAAAAGGACAGGTCCTCTTGTGGATCAAAAACTGGCTGAGTAATAAAAAGCAGAGAGTGAGTATAAATGGGCAGTCTTCGCAGTGGAGGACGGTAAGCAGTGGGGTGCCGCAGGGCTCGGTACTGGGTCCCATGCTCTTTAACTTGTTCATAAATGATTTAGAGTTGGGAGTGAGCAGTGAAGTGGCCAAGTTTGCGGATGACACTAAATTGTTCAGGGTGGTGAGAACCAGAGAGGATTGTGAGTAACTCCAAAGGGATCTGTTGAGGCTGGGTGAGTGGGCGTCAACGTGGCAGATGCGGTTCAATGTGGCCAAGTGCAAAGTAATGCACATTGGGGCCAAGAATCCCAGCTACAAATACAAGTTGATGGGGTGTGAACTGGCAGAGACTGACCAAGAGAGAGATCTTGGGGTCGTGGTAGATAACTCACTGAAAATGTCAAGACAGTGTGTATTTGCAATAAAAAACGCCAACGCCATGCTGGGAATTATTAGGAAGGGAATTGAAAACAAATCAGCCAGTATCATAATGCCCCTGTATAAATCGATGGTGCGGTCTCTTTTGGAGTACTGTGTGCCGTTCTGGTTGCCGCAGGATATTATAGCATTGGAGAAAGTCCAGAAAAGGGCAACGAGAATGATTAAAGGGCTGGAGCACTTTCCCTATGAAGAAATGTTGAAACTCTTGGGACTCTTTAGCTTGGAGAAACGTCGACTGCGGGGTGACATGATAGAGGTTTACGAGATAATGCATGGGATGGAGAAAGTAGAGAAAGAAGTACTTTTCTCCCTTTTTCACAATACAAGAACTCGTGGGCATTCGATGAAATTGCTGAGCAGACAGGTTAAAACGGATAAAAGGAAGTACTTCTTCACCCAAAGGATGGTTAACATGTGGAATTCACTGCCACAGGAGATGGTGGCGGCCACAAGTATAGTCACCTTCAAGAGGGGTTTAGATAAAAATATGGAGCACAGGTCCATCAGTGGCTATTAGCCACAGTGTGTGTGTTTATATAAAAAAATTTTGCCACTGTGTGACACAGAGTGTTGGACTGGATGGGCCGTTGGCCTGATCCAAGATGGCTTCTCTAATGTTCTTATACTATCACGCTCTTTTCTTGGAGTATGCGTGATCAGATGGTGATTTCTGGGAGGGGTCCATTGAACATGCGCCGAATTGTTTGGAGGTGGGAAATCAAACATTGCTTCAGAGGCGGGGGGGGGGGAAGGGGGGAAAGTTTCCGGAATTAATGTTGCTGATTCAAACCAGGCAACTGCCAGGAATTACTTTCCTAGAAATTGGCAGTGACAATGATATCTGGAAATCCTCCGCATTGGAAAAAAAAAATATTTGTTTTCCTGTTCTGAATAGTGGGATAACGTTTCCCACCCCCTTCGATCCTGTGCTGATTGGAGAAGCAGAAGCGTCACCTCAGATTCCCAGATGATCTGGCAATGTGCATGTTTGCTGGGGCTTTTTAAAAAAAAAAAGTGGGAGGGGTGGTAAACATTCCAAGGGGCAGTATCGTGCGTGAGCTGTCCAAACAGGAAAAAGCCAGTCTTGTGCCGTTTTTTTGAAAAAGGGCCGGACTTCCTGCGCTGTCAAATTAATGCGGCATTGAGGCGCAGCAAGCCAGGATGACCCTGGATGATGCTCAAATGCCAGATGTGGATGTCTGGACGAACACATTTAATCCGTCAGCGAGACCGAGCTGTGTCGCCACTAATGGTACGTCTGACTGCACCCCAGGATTTTAGAGTAATGTGTTGCTTGTAAAATAACTCTTCATTTGACAGAAATTAAATAAAACTTCATAATCTATATACATACATACATACATACAGATAGATAGATAGATAGATAGATAGATAGATAGATAGATAGATAGATAGATAGATAGATAGATAGATAGATAGATAGATAGATAGATAGATAGATAGATAGATAGATAGATAGATAGATAGAGATAGAGATAGAGATATATTTAAAATAATCAAAGGCCTGGTTTCTTGTGTATGTCAGCCATGAAGACCCATGGGGTTCAGCATTGGCTCCTTGACGCTTGCCTATTCGCAGACTCCACAAAACACTTGCACCAACTAGGCAGAGGGAATTCTATGGCAGTGAGGACTAGAAGCTTGAAGGTGATGGAGAATCCCAAGCAAAGATTTAAGCAGATGCGAGATGTGTGCCTTCACAGATGACAAACTCATTCTTAGTTTATGAAGGAAAAAAAAGGAAAGGTCCCCTGTGCAAGTAGTTTATGAAAGAGGAGCATTAATCAAGAGTAGGGCCGCCAAGCTCCCGCCATGGGTGGGGAATTCCCTGCCCTGGAGGACCCCAACCCACTGGCAGGGAGTAGGTCACCAGGGGGATCCCCACCCCCAAAGAGCCCGGTTGGTGCATGCCATCCCCATTGCAATGATGTCACTTGGAAGTGATGTCATTGCGCCAAGGACATCATGCTGGGAATGCTCTAGGACTCGTGCCAAAAGCTTTATGGCACCAGAGTTTTACCGTAAATTCTAAAGCGCTTCCGGTATGACACTCTAGGACTTGTGTTAAAAACTCTATGGTACGATAGAATTTTATTGCGAGTCCTTGAGTGTTCCTAGCATGACATCCCCGGTGCCATTTAAAACTTATATTGCAGCCCTTTAGCCCACCTTTCTTCAAATGGAGAAGACCACCAAGAGAGAAGAGCAACAGTCTTCAATGCATTTAGCAAACATTGTGCATAGTTAGAGCCTGGGCAACTTCCAGGTGATGTCATCGTGCCACACACATGAGGAACAAGTCCCCCCCCCCCCCCCACAATAGTGGTGGAGGGACTTGTCAACTCTAATCAAGAAGAAGGGTCCAGAATAACAGTGAGGGGCCCTCCATTTGGAGAAAGGTGGGCTAAAAGGGCTGCAATATAAGTTTTAAATGGGGAGAAGGTCCTGTCTCATGTTGGCTACTGGAACGGGAAGAGAAGAACATGGTAAGTGATGAGTAGACAAATCATATGCTGCAAAAAGAAGGGCTGATGATCCTACTTTACATCATCTGCCTCCTTCTCTGCTCTACTCAAGGATTAATATAATTTAAATTTCTTACCTGTCCTCTCACTCAGGGCTTGAGCAGAAGATGGGCAATGCCACTTTGATCACAGTCTTCTCATTCCCATTTACTTTCATCCCCAACTCTACTATCCTAAACCTCATCTTTTCTTTATATTTATTACTCTGAGATACTCTAATGAGGGAAGTGAGCGGCTGGATCCAAGGATCATATCACTCCTGGGCCAGAATTTCTGCACTAGTCATCTGACCCATCTGTTCCTGGGGACAGTCAATGCAGAGTTCCAGTTTTTACCTTTAAGGCTGTCAATGGTGTTTGCAGGGGTGGAAATCTAGCAGGAGCTCCTTTGCATATTCGGCCACATGTTCCTGATGTAGCCAATCCTTCAAGAGCTTCCAAGGCTCTTGGTAGAATTCCACCCCTGGATGTTGGAAACGAAAATGCTGTCCCCTGCCTCAGCCTCCAGACTTCACAGCAAGAAGGAACAGATAGGTAGATAGGCACACTTTCCTTCCTGTGTTTACTCTTCTGCCACTGTCCTCTTTGAAATGTAGATTGTGCTCTCAGGGACGACTTCCTACCTTCTGTTTGCTCTCTCAGAAGAAGCGCCCCCTTCTCCCTGCACACACCAAGAGGGACGACATGATGTCCTCTCTTGGCACCATGAAGCAGATGGCCCTCCTGCCATCTGCTGCCATCCTTAGCTAGTAAGTTAGTATCTCCTCTCCTATCTCTACTCTTTTCTATCTGAAGTGTGGTTCTAAAATGGAGACAAAAATTGGTCTTTTAAACTTGCAGTGTGGCTCTGTGTAGCTCTGTGTTGCTTGTAGCAACTTCCTTTGTTGTTTAAAGCAACTTCTGATATGCCAGGTTGTATAATCACTATGTTGCTTGTAGAAACTTCCTTTGTTGCTTGAAGCAACTTCTGATATACCGAGTTGTATAATATTATCCTCCTGGTGGCTCAATGGCTGTCATAATGCTTCTTAACAGAATGTTAGACCCTTAGTTTACTCATTGCTCATTGTGTCTTGTGATATGCTTTAATCAAGAAAAGTACATATGATATGAGAAACAGGGCTTTTTTGTAGAAAAAGCCCAGCAGGAACTCATTTGTATATTAGGTCACACCCCCTGACACCAAGCCAGCTGGAACTGTCTTCCTGCTCAGAAAAAATCCTGGAAAAAAGAAAGAAAAAGATAGAAAAAAAGATTTATTGAACATAAACAAAGATTCATGATATGGTGATATACATTTTGAAAACAAACAAGGGGTCCTGGTCATGGTGGACTGAGGAAAAGTGCTCTGGGCTCACCTCCAAATACTGTTGAACACATTGCTCCCTGGCAAACTGGAGGGTAAGGAGAGAAATGAGCACAAGGCAAAACTCAGAGGCTTGGCATACAGAGAGATCTACGTCATAAGGTTTATTGACTTGTTTAAAAGGCTCACTTCCTCCCTTTCTGCCCATTTTGGTCTCCAGCCCTTCCAAAAACAACCTGCAAACACTTTGAAGAAAAAAATGATTCTTTTCAGTTTGAGGAATTGGGAATACTGCCGGCAGCAGTAGGCCCTGCCAGAAACCATGGGCCCCAGCAGCTGCCCCATCAGAGGGTTTGCTGACACTTGCCATCATGTCATTCTGCTCTTTTGTTATTTTCTCATAAATGTTTTCTTTCAAGTAGTCATTGGATTCTCTTGCATCTCAGTGGAAGCGTTTCCTTTATTTATTTGCCCCCCAAGTCGGAATAAAGAGGTGGACACAATGAGTTGGTAAAAACTATGGGCCACTTTATTAATTAAACAGAAACGGCAAGGGCAACCAAATTGCAGCCAGGCCAGGGCCAGGGATCTCATAGACCACTCCCCTGCCTTTAGCAGGCAAGAGACCCGGCTCCCCAGCCCGAGCTGTGCATCACAGCTCCCATCAGGCAGGCCCAGCAGGGAGGCCCACACCGGAGGGCCCCAGTCACCAGATGCGCGTCTCAGCGAAAGGCACCCTCCAATCAAGTCTCCAGGACAGTCTGCATTCTCACACCTCGAGTCACCACAACCCGAAGGTTGATCATGCCAGACCCCTAACTCCCCGAAAGGGGGAAGCTAACCGGTCCTCCCCTGGCTGCATGGAACCACAAACCCAGTAAAAACCTGCCACAACTAAGACCAAGTCTCTACTTAGGGCTTAGCACCCACCGAAAGGCCAAGCCCTTGCCGAAGATCCCTCAGGAAAAGCATATTGCCCTTTTCCGAGAGATGCACCCCATCCGCTCTTTAGAAGTCAGGATATTTTGTAGAAATATCCGGATGGGGCAAAAAGTGGCCCAAACCACCCTCCAAGGTCCTGCAAATCTCCTTATTTGCCCTGTAATGAGCCCGCTCTATCCCAGCTGGATTCCAAGCACCGCGCCACACCAAGCGCGGAATCATGGCCGACCAAACTATAATGGTACCAGGTCACCTCTTCCTTATGTACTTGAAATCATCTCAGACCTGCAAGATCAAAGCCTTGCCCTTAACTAGCCTGAGATCATTCCCCCCCAGGTGAATAATCAAAACCTGAGGAGGAGCCACACTCCCATGAAATAATAATGGAAGCAAACCAGGCCACTGAAGACCTTGTTGCCCCCGCCATTCAACAGTAACAAATTGACTGAGTCCCAGCTGAGAGCCAACAGCAGTTCTCCGAGCCTGATGTGCCGCCCAAAACACATAACTGTGCCCGCAGATGAGAACTCGGCTCCTCTAGCCAGGAACAACAGCACCTAAATAGAGAAACAGACAAGTTAAAACATAACCACAACTAACCCCATCTCCAGAACAAAGCTACGAGTGGAGCAAAGGGCGAATATAACACTTATAAGCCTGAGACCACCAAGGCGCTGAATGGACGAAGCCGAATATCCCAGGGCTGCAGCCGTAGAGGCCGCCCCAATCCTAAAGGAGTGGGTACCAAACCTCACTCCTGCCAACCCCAAAAGAGCTAAGGCCCTAGACGTCACTGCCCAAAACTGATGTTTTGTCAGAGAGCTGCCTCTGTAATGACAAAACAACAACCCTTCGCAGCCTCCCCGCACAGCCAAATAATCAGCCAATGCAGAAACCAGGCAAAGCTCCACCTCTGAACGCGGACCCAGCTCCACTACGGTCCCAATACCCCGTTGGTCCATCTTGGAGAACCTAACAGTAAGAACCACCTTACCATCTGTTAACCTAACATCCCGAAATGACAAAGCCCTGCTGGAAACATTGTTCCTGGAACTTGCCACTAACTCACTGATTCTAAATGCCCCAAAAAAGGCAACCAAAGAGGCTGCATGAAATAAAACAGCCTCAAAATGAGATGCATAAACTGCACTCCAAACCCCCTTCAAACCCCTAAGAATCACAGGGGACAAAGAGCGTTTTCACACTGACCTTACTCGGGAGCGACATCCCTCTTCACTGCGCAGCGTCTGCGCAGATTTCGCACTGGGAGGGGCCAAACAATGCGATACCCTACTTCGGACCTAAAGTCTCCAAACTGCCACACAGCACGTTCATAACACTTCCTGGTGCTAGGCACGATGGCTAGGCCTATCGCTCTGCAGGCCACGGCTCTCCAATCAGCCATAGCTCCTGGGGCATTGGCACCGCATCTTGATCAGCCTCCAGGGCCAGCTGACGAAACCTCTCCATCTGTTTATGAGAGAGAGCATCAGCCACCCCGTTATTCACCCCAGGAACATGCTTGGCTAAAAACAAAATATTAAGCCGCAGACAACGCAGAGTGAAGGCCCTAACCAACCTCATAAATCTTTGTGATTTGGATGAAAGGGAGTTAATGACAAAAACCACAGCCATGTTATCGCACCAAAAATGCACCGTGCGATCGGCCATATCACTCCCCCACAACCAAACCACAACCAAAATGGGAAAAAACTCTAAAAAAGTAAGATCCCTACTCCATCCAGCCTGCACCAATGAATCCAGCCAACTTTCCGCGCACCAATGTCCACGGAAATAAACCCAAAAGCCTAACGACCCAGCAGCATCGGACATAACCTGAAGCTCCGCCTCAAGTCTCATGTCCTCTCTCCAAAAAGAAATCCCATTAAAGAAATCCAAAAACTCCTGCCACACCTGCAGGTCCTCCCTCATGCTGCTGGTAACCCTAGTCCTGTGCTGAGGCAAGCGAAGGCCCGCCATAGAGTCACAGTACCTATGAAGAAAGGCCCTGCCAGGGGCAACCACTTTGCAAGCAAAGTTAAGATGCCCTACTAACTGCTGAAGCTCCAGCAGCATAACCTTTCTCTTAAGGAGAAAAGAACTGACCCTGTTCCTTAAATCCCCAAGCTTCTGACAAGGTATTCTGGATGATTGCACCAGGGTGTCCAACTCATTTCCCTATAATACAAGGCATTGGGCCGGGCCCTCAGCCAATGGCACACCCAACTCAGCAGCCAGCTCAATGAAGCCGGATAACAACTGAGCGCAACGCCCAGTACCACAAGGCCCCACAAACAGGCACACCCAACTCAGCGGCCAGCTCAATGAAGCTGGACAACAACTGAGCGCAACGCCCAGTACCACAAGGCCCCACAAACAGGAAGTCGTCCAGATAATGAACCACTTCCTATAATCCCACTTTTTCGCGCACAGCCCATTCCAAGAAAGTGCTGAAACACTCAAAAGCTGCACATGATCCAAGAAAGTGCTGAAACACTCAAAAGCCCTGTCCATGTAGAATTTACCTGCCAAAGAGAAACCTAACAGCTCAAAATCATCCAGATGGACAGGGAGAAGGCGAAACGCAGATTTGATATCACATTTCACTAACTCAGCCCCCTGCCCACAGCGTTGAACGATGCCCATGGCCAGATCAAAGGTAGTATACCTAACTGAGCATAGTTCCTCAGGAATCCCATCATTAACTGAAGAACCCTTGGGTTAAGAAAGGTGGTGAATCAAACGAAATTCACCAGACGCCTTCTTTGGTACCACCCCTAAAGGGGAAACCCTCAGATTAACCACTGGAGGACTAGAAAATGGGCCCAAAATCCTACCCTCCGACAGCTTCTTGGCGATCTTAGCCTCCACTATGTGTTCCAAACCCTTAACTGAACTAAGGTTCCGAGACCAAGTTGGCATCCAAGAACCCTGAAAAGGAATCCTAAAACCCACTGTAAAACCTTTCAACAAATATAAACTGTCACCCCTGCGTGGGTACCCAATAAGCAACCGCTCAAGAGGTCCCACCTTTATCGGGCTGGGGCCCTTTTCCAACTTAGGAGGAACCCCCACTCCCGCCCTGTCTCTTTTGGCCCTTATGCGGCCGAACTCTTGGACAGCTGCTAAAGGAGTGTGGGCCAGCACACATGGGGCATTCATGTTTAAAATTGCAACCTGTCCTATTGCACCCCCCCTGTGATCCAAACTCCCAACAAAGCAAGCGGGGTTGAACCTCCTGCCTCGCAGAACTGTGGGAAGATGATGACGAAGCAGAAGGAGAAGTGGACTCCTTAGCAACCAGGTGACCGCTGTCAGAGCGGTCTCCCAAATTGACATAACCTGCAACCACAATTGTTGATGTATACGGTCCCAAGGAAGGGAAGGGTACAAAGCGGCCCTCATCCTGAATTCTTTGTCATATTGAATCCAGGCAGGGCCGCTAAACATCGTGTACCCCTTGTATATTATGTCCATATACTGGATTAGCGCTGCAGCCCTCCAAGGCTGAGTACACGCTATCACTCCCGCATACACAAAAAAGCCTGGCAGCCAATTAGCCCAGGTCCGATCCACTTCCCTCTTTTTCAACTTCTCCTTCTCCTTGTCATCAAGATCCTCCTTATCCTTCTTTTCTAGCTCCCGAAATAAAAGGGAGAAAATATCCACATATTCTCCCTTCAGGATCTTTTCTTTAGTGGCCAGCTAAAGGTGGTCACCCAAAGGTAAGGCGACATCACCAAAGGTCATAGCACCAAAAGGGACTGCCCCATATGGGGAGGGTAAACCCCAACCCCCAGTTAAGGAAGGTGCGACCCCCTGCTGTCCAGCCCCTGGCCAACTCCCAAATGGTCCAAACTGGCCATGCGGCCATGCCCAGCTAGCCTAGGAGTCCCCACCCAAAGTGGAGGGAGTATTTAAAGCCCCAGAAGCCAAACCTACCACATTAGGTGCCGCAAGTCCCCAAGGCCCCTGTGACGGAACCGGCCCGATTCTGCCTTCGGACCCGGTCCCATCAGCTCCCTATTGAGTCGCCAACTCCTGGAGGGAGCTATTTCTCCTCCTGCCCCTTGGGCTCGCTGCCACCACCTGCTCAGTCTAGGGGTTCAGATTGAGAGGAACAGGACTCCCAATCCCCCTCTCCAGCTATGAGGCCAGGCCTCAAGGTCCTCTGCCACCCTGTACTTGGGTATCACAGAGACCTCAGCACTTCTTTGAGGAACCCCTGGAGGATTGGCACCTTATCCAACTGCATGCCTTCCCCCTTCCCCGGGGCCCCCTTCTTAAAACAGCGTGGCCTAAGGCGGTTGGGGATCTATGTGGTACAGAGATGGACTGCCAGCATTTAAAACAGTAAAAATATTTAATTAAAAGAGAAAAAGAAAAGAAAAGAAAAGAAGAACAAAACAAAAACAGTTGCTTGTAAAAGGTTACACAGCACAGCACCCACACAGCAAACAGCATGACAAAGAAAAGGTGTTTATAAACGTTTCCTACTGTCCCTGGTCTAAACTTGCCCCGCCTTGGGGATGACTTACTTGGTCTGACTGCCTGGGAGCCTCACAGGCAGGACCCCCCATGCTCACCACATGCTCCCTCGAGCGCCAGTTGAGGACTGCCTTCTCTTCCTGCTAACTCCAATACAAAGAACAAAAGAACTTCCTGCCTCTCTAGGAGACTTTCCCCCTAGAGTTGTTGGTTTGGCTCTGGAAGGGAGGGGGGGTTGGAGGGAGGCTAGGCCAAAGCCTGCTTAAGAGTTTCATGTTTTCCCTCCCAATGAAGCACCAACATTGACTAAAATGGCGTTTCTCCACAGCCCCCATGGCCAAGAAGACCCCATGAAGGCAGTAGAGCCATCTCCTGACTTACCTGGCAATCCAGCAGGTACCAACACAGTACCTGCACCCAAAACACCTAAAGAAGGCCCAGCTCCTGTATCAGGGGCACTCAGACCCACAGCTCCTCCAGAGGTGGCAGCAGACCTGCCCTCTAAAATGGATAATCTAGCTAGTATCTCCACCTGCAAAGCCATTTTTGATACAGGCCCCTTTTGAGAAATCACAGAAGGTGGCAACCAGAAGCCTGTTCTAGGGCCCGCAGCCTCAAAAGAATAGCCGCATTCACTTCATCCTCCCCCTCCTCATCAGATGATGAAGGCGGCGGAGGGCGCTTCTGCAGCAGCTTAGGCACCTTATGTGCTGGCTGCTTGCCTTTTCCTTTTCCAGACCCTTTACACCCCAACATATCCCCAATGCAAAAAGGAACCACTAAAAAAGGCCCAAATGCTTAAAACTTTAAAAAAAGGCACCAGAGCCCAGACCTGCACACAGCAGCCCTATAAAAGGTACCACCCAAAACAACCACCCTTAAAATGGCCGCTCCCGCACCTAAAATGGCTGCCAAGCACACAAGCCTCAAGATGGCTGCCAAGCCACGAGGCACAAGAGAAATGAGGGAAATGTGATGGGGGCGGAGGTTGGGGGGATGGATAAGTGGCAAGACCTTCCCGGGGGGAGCACCTCAATGCCAGACCACACCACTGCCCACAAAAGCACCCGGCTCCACTGCACTGAATTCCCTGCCGTGCGCCACAAACCGCCTCTCTCTCTTTTAAAAAAAAAAAAAATGACTCATCCAGCGACGATCATAGATCCGACGCAGCCCAAAGCACCTCCGGACGTTCACAGACCCGACACAGCTCAAAGCACCTCCGGACGTTCACAGACCCGCCACAGGACGCAACCACCAGGGCGACCGACCTAAACACAAGGCCCGATCCCCCGAAGCTCGGCAGAGCGAAATGCCCTCCAACCCTCCGAGCTGACAGCGAGGGACTGAAGGAAGGAGTCAGGGGCTTGACGGTTACCCGATCAAGCCCTGCCCCTGCAAGAATGCGCCCAAAGGGGGCTGCGATGTCTGCTCTTCTCCAATAAGGCGGCAAAAATCCCCCCACATTGTATCTGTTTTCTGCCAGAGATGCCATTGTATCTGTTTTCTGAATAGACTATCCCTGTCACTTTACCTACTCTGAGGCAGATGTTCTAGCCAAAATTCTTTCATTCCCTGCTGTGACTAGATAGCTCCTAACAGCATGTAAATAATATATTTTTAAAAAAAACATTTTCTGACCATACCTGTCCACAGAATATAATTCAGCTTTTAGCCCAGCCCAGGAACTTGTGGAAAAGCAGGAGCCCTCTTGTTACTTCCCTTTGGAGATGGCACTGGAGGCAGTTTAACAGTAGAACAAAATAACAAGTTTACATGCAGGAAATATATACATGCAGGGACTGGGATTGCTAAAGTAAAAGTTGTAGGGAATACAGAGTTCTTTAAACAGGAAAAATGATGCTGTTTTTCCGGTATTCTTTGTTCTTAACAGAAAGGTGTTTTACTTAGCATTTTAGTTACAGCAACAACATTTCTTCAGAGTTTCTTGTGGCAGTTCAGGTTTCCCCGAGTTCATAATTGTGTTTGGGTGTATTCACACTACACTAAATAATGAGTTTTACAACTGGATTTTTACTGTGTTGAGCTGCCAAGTTCCTACCAGGGGGCGGTGGATCCCCCGGTTTAGCGGACTCCAACCCACCAGCAGGGAAGAGGCCACCAGGGGATCCCCCCCCCCCAAGAATCCCATTGCCACACATGCTATGCGGTGCCCAGAAGTGACATATTGTGGCAAGCACATCGCACGGGGACCCTCTAGGAATTCATGGAAAACTCTATAGTTTTGTGCAGGGATGCTCTAGCAGTTTTGGAGAAAACTCTATGTACCATTATTATTGAAATGTTATACATAAAATGAAAAAGTGAGAAAGGTTTAAAGGCAAAGGTATGATGGTGTGATGTCATGTCACAACGTTTTCTTTGCAGACTTTTTATAGGGTGGTTTGCCATTGCCTTCCCCAGCCATCTACATTTCAACCCCAGCAAACTGGGTACTCATTTTACTGATCTCGGAAGGATGGAAGGCTGAATCAACCTTGAGCTGGCTACCTGAACCCAGCTTCCACTGGGATCAAACTCAGGTTGTGAGCAGAGCTTGGACTGCAGTACTGCACTTACCACTTTGTGCTACAGGGCTCCCTGAGAAAGGTTTTCATAATACTAATTATATAATAATTCTTGTATTATAATATTATATGTAGCATGATTCTATCCGAATATATTTTAAAAGTTTAAATACATATGCAGGACATTATATAAATTAATTTAGTTTAGATTTATGTTAATACGATCTATGATTTTTATGGTAAAATGATTTACTTCTCTTTTTTTAGTTTTTTCGAATCATCATTTAAATAATGAATTAATCATAATCTACCACAATCATGCAGTCTAAAGAAATTATTCTTAAAATTGTGATGGAGGAGAGAATTAACTGGAGAGAAATAACTATTATTTTATGCCTGAGACATCTTGTAATCTGTAATATCTTTTCATATTGATGGTTTATTATACAACTCTCTATTATATAGCCTTTTTTTCTTTTCTATGTCCTTTTATCTTGCCTTTTAATACATAAGCAAGATCCTCTGAAAACTGGTTTCTGCTCACCGCAGAAAAGAGGCAGGGCAAGTTGCAGCCCCGCAGCAGCTTGTATGAAATCAGACAGAAGCACTGAGGTGGGGGGGGGGGCTCCGAGACCAGAACAAGCCTAGGGAGAAATCGGTCGGAGAAGCAAATGATCATAAGAAGGAGGGCAGGAAGGGTTGAATCAATGCTTAGTTCCTGTGGCTCTTTCTTACATGCCCAGGGAATGCTTTTTCCCAGTTTGGGGTCAGGCAGCAATTTTTCTCCAGGCCAGTTTGTCCAGGGATCCTCCAGGGGTGGGCTTTTTGTTTGTTTGGTTTTTTGCCATCTTCTGAGCATGGAGCAGGTGTCACTGGGGGTGTGTGGGGGGAGGTATTTGTGAGTTTCCTGTATTGTGCAGGGGGTTGGACTAGATGACCCTAGAGGTTCCTTCCAGAGAGCTTGCAGGTGCAGAGAAAGGAAACTCATCTAGGAAGGGTAGGTCCTGATGCAAACTTTGAACTTTAAAACCAATTCAAAAAGTAGCAACCCTACCTGCAAACCGCTCCCCCCACACACACACACACACCTGTGTTCCCACCAAAGGAGTTTCTTTGATTGATGGGACAGTAAGGAGAGCCTGTCCCTGTGATCTTAATTCCCAGGAAGGAACATATGGAAGAAGATTCTCCAGTCCCAAGCCAAGAGGGCTTTAAAGGTTAAAAAAGTTTTGAAAAGTGGCACCTCTGCCTTTGAATAGGCCTTGGGTGTGGATTGGTAGATAGTGTAAATGCTGCAATATTGGGGCAACATGGTCTGGATTGTTGGTCCCAACCAGCAGTCTAGTTGCTGTGTTCTGCACTAGCTGCAGCTTCTGAACACTCTTCAAGGGTAGCCACAAGCAGAGAACAATGCAGTCAGTAGTCCAGACTACACGTAAGGAAGGTATACATCACTGTGGCTAAAATCTGAACCAGGAATGGATGCAGCTAATGCAGAAGCCAAAGCTGGGGAAAAGCATTTTGAAGACAAAAAGATCCAAATTCCCAGATTTCAAAAGTGACTGCTGTGTCAATTAGCATTCCCAAACTGTGAACCTGACTTTCCATGGGGATTATAACCCCCTTCCAAGACAGGAAAGATCCGAATGCCCCGGTCTACCTTTCTACTAACCCAGAGAACCCCTGTTTTGTCTGGATTAAGTTTCAGTTTGTTCAACCTCATCCAGCCCATTATGGGTTCCAAACACCAGTTCAGAACATGAAAAGCAACTTCAGAATTAGGTGGAGAAAAAGGTAGAGCTGGGTATCATCTGCATATTGGTAACCCCGCAGCTCAGACCTCCTGATGACCTCTCCCAGCAGTTTCACATCCATATTAAACAGCATGGGGAATATGGTCCACCCCATAAGTAAGTAACCCAGCCCAGTTGCCTGAATATTAATAAAAGGAAAAGTTGTCCTTTGGGAGAACTTCAGGCCCTGCCCCAAGGATGCCAACTTTGAAGAATCAGTCATCTGCAGCAGATCAAGTCCTGTTTCCCCAGAATTTACTTGCCTGATTACCGATGGATTTCTGCATTTTTTCCTCTGGATTTGGTGACTGATCTTTATATCTTTTCACCAAAGGAGTCCAGAGGAAACCAGGTGAGCTCCTAGGATTCAAAATAATTGGAAATTTAAAAACTCAGGAGTACCAGAAAGCATCAAGAAATATGTCCCCTAGTGAATGAGTTTTGAAAACATGTCTTTCTTATTGTCCCTAGAAAGATACCAACTTCCATGACAACCTTAGAGTTTAACACACTATATAAACTAATTTACCTCACAATGACTATTTATTTATACATTCCAAGCATGAATTGAAGCCTCTGAAATTTCAGTCCATAGGGAACTGAATCCTTTGTCCACAGCATGGGAAAAGCAGTTGCAAATATCCATTTTTACATCAATGTTTTAAAGGACCTGAGAGTTAGTCGCACAAGCTGAGGGCTTGCAAAGAATCACTGGGGGGCTGTACAACTAGAAAGTAAGACCTCTGTCACCCAATTTCCTCATCCAGGACTCTTAGGGGGAAGACTTAACCAGATTGATATCTTCTGCCCCCGCCCCATTTTTCCCCTTTAACTGACTCTAAGCTGCTTTTTACATTCTGGGCTTCCTGGAGCAGATTCGGTTCTATTTCAAGCTAGCTTTTTCCCTTGCCCCCTCAGTCGGAATGAAGAGGCAGACACAAAGTGTTGGGTATAAAACCGGGCCGCTTTATTAATTAATTAATTAATTAATCAACCTATAACTGGCAGGGATGGATCCTGAACAGGACAAGCCCCTGGGGTCACACCTGGACCCCGCCTTGTCCAAAGGGCGAGCCACCCTGCCCCCAGCACAAGCCCGCCATATTCGGGTTGTAGCTGAGCGGCCAGGCCCCAGCCATTCTCCACCTGGGCTAGCATCAATCCCCCATGGAAAGATCCGCCCAGGTGAGGCTCTCGATGATCTGCATTCCCCGCACTGAGCCGTGTAGCCCATCTGCGGTTCCTACAGACCACCCGCACCACTGGTGCTAGGCCATAGGTGCTCCCCTGAAAACCCTATGGCCAAAACCTCCTCCAGCCACCGCCAATGCCAAGCCTCTGCTTAGGCATTAGCGCCCCAACGGACGGCCCCGAGCCGACCACAAACCCTGCCGCATCTAATCTAAAAAGGCCCGGCTACCCAACTCTGAAAGATAAACCCCATCTGGCATATGGCCAGATGAGGGAGAAAATGCCCGAGCCATTATCCATGGCTTCCCCAGGGCTCTATTGGCCTTGCGCCTAGCGCGCCCTGTCTCCCCAGGTGAAAGGGAGAACCTCCAAGTCTTGCATAGCGATCTAGCTGACCATACTAGGACCAGCCGAGAAGGACAAGCCCCTGGGGTCACACCTGGACCCCGCCTTGTCCAAAGGGCGAACCACCCTGCCCCCAGCACAAGCCCGCCAGATTCGGGTTGTTGCCGAGCGGCCAGGCCCCAGCCATTCACCACCTGTGCTAGGGTCAATCCCCCATGGAAAGATAAGCTCAGGTGAGGCTGTTCAGTGGTCTGTCGTCCCCACACTGAGCCGTGTAGCCCATCTGCGGTTCAAACAGACCACCTGCACACTAGTGCTGGGCCATAGGTGTTCCCCTGAGACCGCCCAAGTGAAAGACCCAGATGTGCGGAGAGGGTGCCCTGCCTCTCTCCGCACTACAGCCCACACCGGCCCCCGGCGACTCAGCCACTCTCCAACTGCCCCGTCGCTGAGGCCCAGCTGGGTGTCCGCTGAAGACCGCCTGGCTCGAAGGACCGCCTGGAATGCCCTGCTGTGCGCGCAGAAGAGAACACGCTGCCTCTCACTATGAGCCACAGCACCTGAAAAACAGAAAAATTGTCAGAACAAGTCATGACCAAGAGGCGATAAACCCTTGCACTCCAAAAAATGGCCCCCAGACAACCAACCCATGTTGGATCCCGGACTGGGGCACCCTTCCCGCAGTGTCAGTCATTAGACTGCATAGTCGACTAGCTAATCCATAACATTCAAAAAACAAAAAAGGCCATCAACGTGGCCGCCTGAAGCAGCGCGGTCCCAGAAAGGGGACAGCCTAACCCGTGCCACGTAACCAGCCAACCAACATGCGGCCCTGCGGTGCTCTCAAGTGCCCGAAACTGGGAAGCCGCTTTGTCATATGCCCATCGCTTTGTAGGCTTTATCAGCAAACCCGTGGGCTTCCCCAACAAATGCCAGCACCGCCAGGTGGCACCTAAACAGTCCTCAACTCCAAACCTCACTCTCTGCAACGCGCAGGATTGCATAATATGAGCCGTCGGAATTGGCCAGTAATCCTGCAGCACCACACGCCCCATGCAACTCCTGAACAGGAAAACCGCCCTACTATAATCCCCTCTGGCACTAGGCGCCAAAGCCAGCTGAATGTCCAGCCAGCTTCAACATCCCGAATTGCCAGAGGTCCGGGGGGAATTGCACCGGCCACATGTCCACTTCCGGGGCGAGCTGCCGAAAGCCCTACAGCTATTGGCAAGATAGAGCGGCCACCACCCCATACAGTCTCCGGGTACGAGCCCTAACATAAACAAATATCCCACCGGAGGTAAGGAAGTATAATAGACTACCAGGCTCATCGCCCACGCGACTTAGAGGTCTAGGAGTTGATAGACATGCACTACCGCCGTGCACCGCCCCAGCCAAGGCCGAAGCGGTCGGCGAGTAGCTCACCCCGAAGCCAAACGGCCCCTGAAATTGGGAAAAAATTCCAAAAATGGCGGGACCCTGCTGAACCCGCTGTCCAAAGCAGGTGACCCCTAATGTCCCAAATACGTCTCAAGGCGGCCCCGCCAAGCTCCACCACTTTGCATGCAAAGTTAAGGTGACCAACTGCCTACTGAAATTAGAGCTGGAACACCTTGTGTTGCCTAGCAAGAGCAGCCCACCGACCCCTAAGTCAGCAACCTTTTTCTCCGGAAGCCGCAATGCCTGCTGGTGGGTATAGAGCTCAATGTCTAAGGAATGTCGCCACCGTACTGGGCGCACCAAAGGTACCCCCCACCTTGATGGCAAACTCCTGAAGCATGCAAGAGCCAGGCGCGTCACCTTGTACCTGCTGGACCGACAAAAGGCAGGCACCCCGATAGTGCGCCGTGTCATTAAACCCAGTCCTATCCTATAAAGCCCACTCCACTAAGGAGCCAATGCGCTTGAATGCAGCACCGGAGACCGAGGACCCCGTCGGGAGGGGCCGGACCTCGCTGCCCCAACCACAAACCACACAATACTTTTAACTGACTGGTCAAAGGAAGTGTACCTCATACAGAACATAACTCCATAATTCGCCGACCCACCTCAGGGGTAGGACCGGTGCGGAACCAGGCGATATTCCCCTGGCGCTTTCTCAGGCACCACCCCCGGGGGAAATACGCACCATATGGGTACAGCGGCGTACCAAAGAAAAAGGGGGGGGGGTCCTACAACCCCACCTTCCTGGCACTCTATGGCGATCTTGGCCCTAACAGCATGCTCAAGACCCGCCACTGACTGGAGCTTAGCAGCCAAACTAAGGGAGGGGGGAGCCCTAGACCCCTGATACGGGATCCGAGACCCCAAAGTGAGACACCTCCGGTGGATACTGGCCATCCGCTGCACTTGGGAACTTACCCAATAATCAAATGATTACCCTCGGTCGAATGGGGGGGGGGGCTGCTGACCGCCACCACTGCCCCCCGCCGGGGCGCCTACCTCCCGGCCACGGCTTCATCCTAATACAAGCGTAAAAGGCATGAGCCACACTGCAAAGCCGACGCTCGTGCTTGAAGTTGCAGGGGGTTTTTGCCCTGCACACTAGGCACCGCCTAGTGCCACCGCCTTGCTCACTAGGCCACAACCCCCGCCTTGCTCACTGGGCCACAACCCCCTGTATATGCAAACTGCCAGGGGGGGGGGCGACACCATGAGCGCCCAGGGGCGCGCCGACGCCGCTCCCATATGGGAGCCCCCCTGGCAACTCTTCCTTGCTCAGTGGCCTCTAACTAGTCCATAATGGCGCCTTCAGGCCCACTTCCCCTGACCCGGCTATTCAACCGGGCCGAGCTGCGGGTCTCGCCCCCCTGGACGGGCGGGCGGCTGATTGCCCTTAGACCTGCCCTACTCTGTCATGGGTGCCGTCAGGACACCTCTAATCCGCAGCCAGGCCCACAGCAGCAACTGTGCCACACCTTCCCAGCCGGTCCCCAGTTCCCCTGACCGGTGTAAATGACACCATAAGTGGATGGGTGCCCAAAAGGTTACTCTACCCTGTAGCTACCCAACCCAACTGGGGGACAAATCAAGCAAAACCCCAAGCAGCACCCAGATGGAAGGCTGAGTCAACCTCGAGCCGGCTACCTAAACACCCGGCCTCCACCAGGGATCGAACTCCGATCATGAGCAGAGCCTGGGACTGCGGTACTGCAGCATTAACTCTCTGCGTCGAGGGGCTCTTCCAACCTTAAAACCGCCAGCTGGCACAGTGCAAACAGAAGGGGGGGGTGCTTAACCATGCCGACCGCCCTGAAGCGCAAAGACCTTCCCAAATGTAAGCCCCTGTGGCAACCATTTGCTGCTCAAGACCCTCCAGTTGTCCCACGCTGGCAACCGGGCTCGCACCCCTTGCCTCTGCTCCTCAGCTGGACCTGGACCTGGCTGCAGACCCCGCCCACGAGACGGGTAGGCCGGCAGCTTATCCCTGGACCCTCCTTAACCCATCTTGGATGCCATAGTGTTGCCCTTACACCAAGCGGTCCCCATAACGGTGACCAAGATACCCCACATAGCAACCAAGTAGTCACTGTGTTATGCTAATGTGAGCCACCCAAACCATGAAAAGAATGGTGGAGGAGGAACAAATCGAAGCCGGCCCAAAACGGCCCCAATGCATGCCAGCCGTCACAATACCCTGAGGAGGGGAGGGTGGGATCACTGAATAGGGTATACCAACCGAAATCAGTATGGTAACATATGAAGCTGCCTTCTACTGAATCAGACCCTCGATCCATCACAGTTAGCACTGTCTCAGACCGGCAGCGGCTCTCCAGGGTCCCAAGCTGATGTCTTCCACACCTATCCGCCCGGACCCCATTTGGGAGATGCCATGGAATGAACCCGGGACCCCCCGCCTACCCAGCAGATGCTCTACCACTGAGCCACCGACCCTCACTACGACGCCCAACTGTGGCTCTCCAGGGGCCCAGGCAGAGATCTTGCCCCTTGCCTGCTGCCTGATGAAATACAATTAAACCCTTAGCCCCAAGGGGAAGGAAACCCAGTCCAGCCCTGGGCAACCGCGAAGCCACCCACAGGCTCAATAAACTTGGCGGGGGAGGGGGGAGGAGATGACTGGAGGCAGAAAAGTGCAGGGAAACGCAGCCCCAAGCACTACCCTGTACTCCCTTTAACAAGTAAAGCTCCTACCCACCCTGGCCTGAAGGGTGGGGAGGTGGGGGAGATGTTAAATGCCCACAAAGGACCCCCCCCCCCGGTGCCACCTATAGCCACCCAGAAATAGCCTCACAAGTGGCCTCATGCGGCAGGCAAAAATGGCGCAGAAGAAAAGGTGACTGTCAGAACACAAGCCCCCAGTACTGTACTGCAAACCTTTGCAACGGCGAAGGTGAGCTCGAGCTACCCTGGCCTGGTGGGGGTGGGGTGAGGAATATTAACCACCCCCAATAGCCCCGCAACACCAATCACCGTCATTAAAGGTGTGGGCCCAGACCCCTTAGAAGGGAACAAAAATGGCTGCCGCGCGCGCCTTTACTCCCTTGCCGCCCAAATGGAAGCAACTGCCTTAAAATGGCCGCCGCATGCGACCCGCCCGTTTTGAAAGCCGTCGCGCCGTTCACCCGGTCCCGAGGGCCGAAAAGCAGCTGGCCAGCGCTCGCGCTAATCAGCCCCGCTAGCGCTCCGTCGCTGTAAGCGCCTCACAGCCACCCGCTCGTCCGACTCCTTCCAGGCACCATCCTCGCCGAAGGCTCCCTTCTGAAGGCCGGCTCTTCCACCCGACACACACATAGCTCTCTGAGAGCAGAGAGCCCTGGATGAAGATCAGCTGGCCAGCGCTTGCAAGCCCCGTCCTGAGGGACGAGGATCAGCTGGCCGAGGATCAGCTGGCCAGCGCTTGCGCTGAAGCCGCTGCTCGCGCCTTGCTGCCGCCGCGCCAATCGACCACACGTTCCTTGGCTCCCTCAGCCTGCGCTTGCCAGGCCCTTTCTCCATGCAATCTGCACGTGGCTCTCCCAGCGGAGAGCCAAACAGACTGCCTGCACAGAGAGCCCGAAGGAACTGAGGAGATCTGGGCGGGGCCGGGGCTTATATAGCCCCGACGCCACATCCAGAAACATACCCGGATGTACCGGGTGAAGCATTCAGCCGCTCCCTCCTTCCAAGGGGGCAAAGACGGCCCCCAGCCTGAACGCCGGCGATGCCGGCTTGGCTGGGAAGGGCCGGGCCTTCCTCAAGGAAGGGAGTTCCAAAACCTTCATATAATCTTGTTGTGTATTTAAAGAATTAATTTGGTTAGGAAAACAGACCAGGAGTTAGAAGAGGACTAGGGGTACCTCATATTGCTACATAATATAAGATGGTTAGGGTAGCTGAAATGATAGAATGTCGATGTCGATTATATAATGACTACTTGAAAACTTTTCTTAAAGATGGTTTAAAATGGAATTACCTGCTTTGGTATGATAATAGAAAACTGACTTAGGATCATCCTATTATACACTCAGTATTGGCAGTTTGGTATAAGTTAAAGGGTAGCTTTAGTGTAGATTTGTAACCGTTAATATTATTTACTGGACAAATAGAAGATCTATCATCGGATCCATTGGTCCTAGCCAATTATCACTCAGTTTCGAATTTAGCATTTCAGGGTAAGATCATTGAGAAAGCGGTGGGAGAGCAGTTTCAAGTTTTCCTGGAAAATACATCTAGCCTTGATCCTTTCCAGTCCGGCTTCCGCCCTGGTCATGGGACAGAGATTGCTCTGGTCGCCCTCACAGATGACCTCAGAAGGCACCTGGACCAAGGTGGGTCAGCGCTGCTATTGCTTTTAGACCTTTCAGCAGCATTTGACACAATTGATTATGATCTAATGACCCACCACCTTGCCGACACTGGAGTTCAGGGGTGGCTTTACAGTGGTTTTTTTCCTTTCTCCGTGGTCGGGGACAAAGAGTGGCGATCGGCAAGCAGTCCTCCCTGTGTCATCCACTAGAGTGTGGTGTGCCACAGGGAGCTATTCTCTTGCCAATGATGTTTAACATCTATATGCACCCCCTTGCCCAGATTGCTAGAGGTTTGGGGCTGGGTTGTCACCAATATGCAGATGACACCCAGCTCTATCTGTTGATGGACGGCCACCCAGTCTCCACCCCAGACCATCTAACCAGGGCATTGGAAGCAGTGCCTGGTTGGTTGCAACTGAGCTGGCTGAAGCTCAATCCAGCCAAGACGGATGTCTTGTACATGAGCCGTGGGGGGCTAAGATTGGGCATCCAGCTCCCCACCCTGGATGGTGCATCTCTTGTGCCAGCTCAGAAGGTGAGGAGTCTGGGTGTGATACTGGATGCCTCCCTCTCTATGGAGGCCCAGATCACAGCTGTTGCACAATCTGCCTTTTACCATCTTCAGCAGGCCAAGCAACTAGTGCCCTATCTGGCCCCTCGGGACTTAGCTACAGTGATCCATGCAACAGTCACTTCCAGGTTGGATTACTGTAACTCGCTCTACACAGGCTTGCCCTTGAGGTTGACCCGGAAACTCCAGCTGGTGCAGAATGCGGCAGCACGATTGCTGACTGAATTGCCTGTATGGGCGAGCAGTCGGCTGATGCTGCGTAGTTTGCACTGGCTACCAATCGAGTACCGGATACACTTCAAGGTTTTAGTACTGACGTTTAAAGCCTTATGCAGCCTGGGACCAACATACCTGTGGGATCATCTCTCCCCATACGAGCCCCGGAGGTCATTAAGATCAGCAAATCAACAACTTTTGACATCTCTGGCCCAAGGGACATCCGGCTTGCCTCGACCAGATCCAGGGCTTTCTTGGCCCTGGCCCCAGCCTGGTGAAACCAGCTCCCTTTAGACGTTTGGGCCCTGCCAGATCTGTTGCTATTCCGGAGGGCCTGTAAGACGGAGCTGTTCCACCAGGCCTATGGCTGAGGCAGGCAGATGTCCTTACCTTATTATACCATCAAATTGGCCTCCCTGCACTATTACTTAAGTCGGGCCAATACAGCTGATATCCTTGACACCAAAGCTGTATTTAACTGATGTGTCCACACCATTCCTCCCCCCATTGATATCAACATTGAGTTAAGTGGTTTAACTTGTTTAAATTTTAGTTTAAATTTTAATCTGTTTTTAATTGTTTGATTCTGTTTTAATGTTGGCTCGATTGTTTTATTGTGTTGGAACCCACCCTGAGCCCATCACAGAATAGGGCGGGCTATAAATCAACATAAATAAATAATAAAATATGAAGGGTGGTGATAAAGATCAGGGAGGATAAAGCCCCCATTTTAATTTGTTTGGTTTTTTTTTCAAATCAGACATATAGTGCATGTACTTTTGAGGAAATATGCAAGTTTAAGATATAAAACATATTTTCAAGTACTGGTCTCTGGAACTGTCAAAGGTGCTATTGCGTTGTTTTTGGCTAATTAATATGGACAGTAATCCACTGAGCTATACTAGAAAATGAGGAAAGGATTTGCAAATCACGATCACAAAAGAGGAATGGAGTTGGCTTTGGGAAACAGCTGTTCTTAGACTAGTGTCAATGAGTCCGAAAGAAAATATTCTCCAATGGCACCTTGTTGTTGTTCGGTCACATAGTCGAGTCCACTCTTTGTGACCCCATGGACAAAGTCACGCCAAGCCCTCTTCCGAAGTCTGCTCAGACTCGTGTTTGTTACATCAGTAACGCTGTCCAGCCATCTCATCTTTTGCCGTCCCCTTCTTCTTTTGCCTTCTGTCTTTCCCAGCATCAGGATCTTCTCCACTGAGTGCTCCCTTTTCATTTGGTGGTCAAAGTATTTGAGCTACAGCTTCAGCATCTGACCTTCCAGTGAATAGTCAAGGTTGATTTCCCTTAGGACTGACTGATTGGATCTTCTTGCAGTCCAAAGGACTCTCAAGATTCTTCTCCAGCACCACAGCTCAAAAGCATCTATTCTTCTGTGCTCGGCCTTCCTTATAGTCCAGCTCTCAAAGCCATACATTACTACTGGGAATACCATCGCTTTGACTATATGGACTTTTGTTGGCAGGCTGATGTCTCTACTTTTTATTATACTGGCCAGGTTTGCCATAGCTGTCCTCCCAAGGAGCAAACATCTTTTAATTTCATGGCTACAGTCGCCATCTGCAGTGATCTTGGATCCCAGAAATGTGAAGTCTGTCACTACTTCTATATATTCCCCTTCTATTTGCCAAGGTGTGATGGGGCCGGATGCCATGATCTTAGTCTTTTTGATGTTGAGTTTCAAGCCTACTTTTGTGCTCTCCTCTTTCACCCTCAACAAGAGGTTCTTTAGGTCCTCCTCACTTTCTGCCATTAGAGTGGTGTCATCTGCATATCTGAGGTTGTTGATGTTTTTCCCGGCAATCTTAATTCCAGTTTGTGCTTCATCTGCATGATGTACTCTGCAAATAAATTAAATAAGCATTCCACATGATGTACTCTGCATATAAATTAAATAAGCAGGGTGACAATATACTTCCTTGTCGAACCCCCTTTCCTATTCTAAACCAATCAGTTGTTCCATATTCCATTCTGACAGTTGCTTCTTGACCCTTATACAGATTTCTCAGGAGACATGTGAGGTGGTCTGGTACTCTCATCTCTTTAAGGACTTGCCACAGTTTGTTGTGATCCACACAATCAAAGGCTTTAGCATAGTCAATGAAACAGAAATAGACACTTTTCTGATACTCCCATGCTTTCTCCATAATCCAGCGAATGTTGGCAATTTGATCTCTAGTTCCTCTACCTCTCTGAAACCCAGCTTGAACTTCTGGTAGTTCCCAATCAACATACTGCTGAAACCTAGCTTGTACAATCTTTAACATGACCTTGCTGGCATGTGAAATGAGTGTGATAGTTTGAACATTCCTTGGCATTACCCTTCTTTGGGATTGAAATAGAAACTGATCTTTTCCAATCCTGTGGCCACTGTTGCATTTTCCAGATTTGGTGACATAATGTGTGCATCACTTTTAACAGCATCATCTTTTAGGACTTTGAATAGCTCAGTTGGGATACCGTCATCTCCGCTCACTATTGTTAGTAATGCTTTCTAAGGCCCATTTGACTTCACACTCTTCACACTCCAGAATGTCTGGCTCAAGGTCAGCGATTTCACTGTCATGGTTGTCAAGGACATTGAAATCCTTCTTGTATAATTTTTCTGTATATTCTTGCCACCTCTTCCTGATCTCTTCTGCTTCTGTTAGGTCCCTACCGTTTTTGGCCATCTTTGTATGAAATATTCCCTTGATTTCTCCAATTTTCTTGAAGAGATCTCTTGTCCTTCCCATTCTATTATTTCCCTCTATTGCTTTGCATTGTTCCTTCAGGAAGGCCTCCTTATCTCTCCTTGCTGTTCTCTGGAAATCTGCATTCAGTTGGGTGAATCTTTCCTTTTCACCTGTGCCTTTCGCTTTCCTTCTTTCCTCAGCTATTTGTAAAGCCTCATCAGACAACCACTTTGCTTTCTTGTATTTCTTTTTCTTTGGGATGGTGCTGGTTGCTGCCTTCTGTACAATGTCATGAACCTCCATCCATAGTTCTTCAAACACTCTGTCTATCAACTCTAGTCCCTTAAATCTATTCTTCATCTCCACTGAATATTCATAAAGGATGTGATCAAAATCAAACCTGAATGGTCTAATGGTTTCCCCAGTTTTCTTCAATTTAAGCCTGAATTTTGCAATGAGTAGCTCATGATCTGAACCGCAGTCAGCTCCAGGTCTTGTTTTTGCTGACTGTAAGGAGCTTCTCCATCTTTGACTGCAGAGTATATAATCAATCTGATTTCTGTGTTGCCCATCAGGTGATGTCCATGTGTAGAGTCACCTTTTAGGTTGTTGGAAAAGGGTGTTCGCTATGACCAGCTTGTTCTCTTGACAAAACTCTATTAGCCTTTGCCCGGCTTCATTTTGTTCTCCAAGGCCAAACTTGTCAGTTGTTCCGGTTACCTTTTGACTTCCCATTTTGGCATTCCAGTCCCCTATGATGAGGAGGACATCTTTTTTGTGTGTTAATTCTAAAAGGTGTTGTAGATCTTCATAGAACTGGTCCACTTCAGCCTCTTCTGCATCAGTGGTTGGGGCATAGACTTGGATTACTGTGATATTGAATGGTTTGCCTTGGATACGGACTGAGATCATTCTGTCATTTTTTAGATTGTATCCCATTACTGCCTTCCTCACTCTCTTGTTAACTATAAAGGCCACACCATTTCTTCTACGGGACTCTTGCCCACAATAATAGATGTAGTGATCCTCTGAGTTAAATTCACCCATTCCCATCCATTTTAGTTTGCTGATTCCCAAGTTGTCGATGTTCAGTCTTGCCATCTCTTGTTTGACTACATCCAGCTTACCTTAATTCATAGATCTTACATTCCACGTTCCAATGCAGTATTGTTCTTTACAGCATCAGACTGTTTTTTCACCAACAGACACATCCACAGTTCAACGTCCTTTTGGCTTTGGCCCAGCCGCTTCACTCTTTCTGCGGTTACTTAGACTTGCCCTCCATTCTTCCCCAGTAGCATATTGGGCACCTTCTAACCTGAGGGGCTCATCTTCCAGTGCCATATGTTTTAGCCTTTTGTTACTGTCCATGGGGTTTTCTTGGCAAGGATACTGGAGCGGGTTGCCATTTCCTTCTCCAGTGGATTGCATTTTGTCTAGGTTTTCAGCTGTGGCCTGTCCATCTTGGATGGCCGTGTATGGCATAGCCCACAGCCTCACTGAACCTAACTCCCCATAAATTAGCCCTTATATATAGAAAAACAGAGGGTGTGTATATATATGTATATTTATGAGTGTATACTGAGTGTATGTTTGTATTAAAACAATAATTAAAAATAGACTTGTTCTGTTATTAGGCTACTGCAATTTCATTAGTTTCTTTGTAAGCAGACCCCTGGAAAGTTATACTTCCTTGAATACTTTATTGAAGAGGTACATTTTGACTTTTGAATAAACTGGAAATGAACTTGAATTCAGACACATGCATCCCAGTGATTCTTCCCAGTCCCCAAAAGGTTGAACGTCACTCACTAATTCCAAAATTGTTCACCAGGCAGTCCAGGCATCCATAACGTTCTACAGTTACCAAAATCAACCTCTACAGGAAAAAAGATTAAGAGACATCTAAGGCAGGGCAAGGACAGCAACAGAAAAGAGAATGCTGTGAGTAAGTCAACTTACAATTCTTTAACATCTTATATCTCTGAATCACTGAGTGTCAGTTCAGGGTGCCCAAGCAGAGGTGCAACTATTCTAGTAAATTCTACACACCGATGGTTCGACAGAGAATGTAAAGAAACAAAAACTCTTCTGTGTAAAGTTTACAACCAATACCGCAATTCAAAGGCCCTGGCCTTGCCATCACAATACTTTGTGCTTAAGACTCAGTTGCACCACCTTGTCACAAAAAAGAGGCACAATTATATTAAAACTCAATGGGAAGAGCTATACCATGCTACTACATTAAAAAATTCTAATAAGTTCTGGTCGATAGTCTCAGGTGCATTCCAGGCCGATGACCCATCTATGTCTGCCATTTCCTCTTATGTTTGTTTTCAGCACTTCTCAGTTCTGTTCCATCAAGATCTAACTTGTGCTGAACCATCTGATGTTCCTCTAGACGATTTACCTGACTGGCCTCCTGTTCCTCCAGAGGAAATAAAAGAATTAATTACACAATTGAAATTAGGAAAGGCTCCTGGCCCGGATGCCATTTCCTCCGAAATCTTAAAATGAGACTCAGACTGGTGGGCTTCTCCCCTTGCATCTCTGTTTACAATTGTAGATCGAACTGGCATAATTCCCTTGGCATGGTTGAATGCAATAGTGGTCCCACTATACAAAAAAGGTGATCACACTAACCCTGCCAATTACAGGCCGATTAGTCTACTCTCCATCATTGGCAAACTTTACTCCAAACATCTATTAGTCAAGCTCAATCTCTGGATGTTGCAGGAAAAAAATCTAGGCCCTGAACAGTTGGGCTTCTGCAAAGGGAAGACCACTTTAGACCACTGCATTACCCTATCCCATCTAGTCAACAAGTACACTGTGCATAATAACCAGAAATTATTTGTTGCTTTTTTAGATTTAAAAGGCGCATTTGATTCAGTTGACAGGGACCTCCTCTGGATTAAGCTAGATAAACTAAACATGGATAAAAGACTCCTTATGCTTATTAAGAGATTACACACTTCTACCACCTGCCAGACCAAATGCTCATTAGCAGGCAACTTAACATTGAACATTGCTGCCAATAAGGGTGTCAAACAGAGTTGCATTTTGACTCCCCTTTTATTCAATCTCTTCCTCAATGACCTGGTTATTCAGTTGTCTGGTCCTGACTGCCATAGTCCAAAATTCGGTGCATTACATGTACCCTTGGTACTTTATGCTGACGATATGGTGCTGTTGCCCTGCTCTAGAGTGGACTTAAGTCGTCTGTTGTCCCGTTGTGTTCTGTATTTTACTAGTAATAAGCTCCAGCTCAATTATGAGAAGTCCAAAATCTTAGTTTTCTCAAAAAGAGACATTACAAATGGGTTATTGATGGTAAAGAGATAGAGCAAGTCAAGTATTTTAAATACTTAGGTGTTTATTTTCAACATAATGTGACTTGGTCTACACATCGCAAGTATGCATTGAAGATAGCTAATATCAGTGCATCTGCCATAGCTCGCTTTTTTATGGCAGAGGTAACCAATTTGTGCCAGATGCCATAAAAATATTCAAAGTCAAAGTGATTTCACAACTTCTGTATGGCATCCCAGTCTGGATTGGATCTTATGAAGGTCTACCGAACGTGTCCAATCCAAATTCTTGCATAAAATTCTGGGCATGCCAAAATGTGTCCCATATGCAGTTATCTGCTTAGAAACTGGCATGTCTTTATTGGTTACTAGTGCATGGCTCATGACCTTCAAATTCTGGCTACGCTTGCACTACAACTCTGAACCGGGGAGCTATATCTCTCAAATGCTCTCTGAATTTAATTTGTCAAATTGGTCAGCACAAATTGAGAGAAAAATAAAAGCAATGGGTTTATCCCTAGAACTATTGTCCATGCTGTCCTTCACCACCGCAGTCCAACAAATTAAAAACAGGTTGCTAGATATTGAGCGCCAAGACCTATACAGTCTGGCTAAGAAAACTTGTTCACTGAGTTTTGAGATCTCTCTTAGTACTGGGAAAATGGCCTCATATCAATCCGTCTTGCAGGTGCCACAGCAGCGTAGAGCTTTTTCCCTTGCCAGATGCAACGCCATGCCCTCTGCCATTTTTTATGGCAGATTTAACAAGACAGCCTACTCAGTCAGATACTGTCTCTGTAAGCAAAAATGTGTGGAGTCAGTAACTCATATTCTTCTTTATTGTAATTTGTATATAGATCTTCGTCACAAGTATTTACATCCTCTTTTAGTTAGCATGGTGGATTGTTCTGATGCACTTAAGGTCTATAATCTTTTGAATGATACTTCATCTAGTGTCACTGAGAAAGTGGCTAAGTTTCTTTATTCTGTTTTAAAGGCACGCCAAAGGATCTCATAGAAATAGTTTACGTTTATGCTTTTCCTGATGTATATACATAAAACCATTCAATTTTATTTTTTTAAACCAATTTGCTCTAATATATACATCTATATATTTTATGCCAATAAAGGCTAACTTGACATGACTTGACTTGAATGCTATGATTTCAGAGCTGCAAGTGACCATTTTACCTGTCCCAGGTGCTGGGAGCAAGACAGAGAAGGATGGTCCAGCCTGGGGAGAGGGTTGCTCAGGCATTTATGCTTAAGGGTCTTTGAACCATGAGCTGCCTCCTGTTGGAACAGAGCAATGTCTTCTGTACAAAGGAGAGGAAATAAGATCCTGCAGGGAGCGGCAAATTCTAGCTAGAGAGGACTGTAGGGGGAAGTACCTTCTTTCCAAAAGGGCTTCTCTTTGTCTGCAGAATGCTAATCTTAGGCTTTCCTTCTGAAACAGTCTAGAATTATCTGTCTCCCACCTAGCAAGGCAGGAAGGGCTACATCTTCTGTTTCCCATCCACTTGGTTAGTTTCACAAATAAAGCTTTCTTTCCTCTTAATCAGTTCAGTGCCCTGGCTGCTGCATAGGCACTTTGCTATTAACACCTCCAGCCTGACTGAGCCTGGAGAAAAGGAGGCAAATTTTGCACTCAACTTCTGAGTCTTCCCCATTATATCAGACTCCAGGGCATGTTGGGACAGTGAGAAGGAATAGAAGATTATAGCTGATGGAGAAATTGTGTGGAACCCCAGGGCAGAGGAGAGTCACATGATACTACAGGTGATTACCAAATTCTGAATTTATGAAAGGGAGCATAAATCAAGTGGAAAGGCCTAGAAGAACCGTGTTATGGCCATTTAGACTCCTGAGAATTAGAATATAGAGAACGTTTTCAGTGATTGTTCAGAAATGAAAGGACATTTCTTGTAAAGCTGCAGAATTCTCAAAGAAGCACCACTCTTCCTCCAGTTTTAGCCTACATTAATGTCTGACTCATTGCGGACATCGCAATGGTAGAAAGCCTCCCCTGGGCACCCAGAAGCCTGGAGGTCTCTCTGAATTGCTTGTCCCTTTTCCTCTGCAAAAGGTAGAACACAACAGATGTCAGCAGGACAAACTTAAACCCAAACAGGTCTCTCCCCCCCACCACCCCCGACTTGTAACGAAGAAATCATTCTTTTAAAATTGTTCTAGGGTAAGGTCTGTGTAATCATTTGAAGTTTATTACATCTTTTATGTTATGCTAGGTTTTTTTCAATTAATAAGTTATGCTACTTTATGATTTTATTAAATTTTACTCGGTAAACTACCTCAAGAAGAATCTCGGTTAAGATTGCAAATACATATTTTAAAGAAATGAGGAGACCCTGTCATGGGGTGAGGGTAATGAAAAGTCTCTAGTCCACAAGACCTTATGCCTGAAGGTACTACTACATCAGTCCTTTTTCTGTTTGCAGGACAGACAGAAATTTCTCTGAGGACATAAAGAGAACATTTCCCTCCCTCCATTTCTCTTCATTCCAGACTAGAAATGTAGAGAGCAAGACTTCCAAAGTCTTCCTGGCAGGCTCAGTCCCAGCCCCTGTGGGCAGAAATTGCCCCCTCCTCCATACCCACTTCTCTTCATTCTCACCAAATTCTCTCACAAGGGCCAGACCAATGCCTGAGGTGCCACCAGTCACGATCACCACCTTGCCCGGGTAACGCAGACAAGTTGCCATTCCAGCTGTCTGCCTCCATTTCTCTTAATGATGCACAGCCACATAGAGCTTTGGTTGTATAGGCTCTTGGGTGGAGCAATGCAAATTCTTAATTTGTTGGGAGGTGTGTCCATGTTCTATTTGATCACTGAAGGTTGTGGAGCATGAGGGTTGATCCTTTCTGAACTGGGAGAAGAATAATTGGAGGGGAGGGCTTTTATGAAAATACTCAACTCTCCAGGTGAACAGATAACTGAACTCAAACAGCGTGATGCATGCTGTTTTGAACTTGTAGGGGGTAATGCAAGGCAGCCAAAGCACAAAGCAGCATCCACTGCTGCAACAGAGGCTACCATCTGCTGAATCAAAATACCTTTAACAAGCTTTCCATTTGTTTAGTTTGCATATTCCTTTTTACTTTTTTATTGTTACATATTCCATTTTATTTTTACATTATACACACACACATATATACATATAATATATTTAAAAACCACAAACAAAAAGGGAGTTGGGAGGAAGAAGCAAACAATCATAAAAAGGGGGGCAGGCAGGGTTGCGTCGGTGCTTATTCTTGTGGCCCTTTCTCACATGCCAAGGGAATGTTGTTCACCTCTTTGGGGTCAGGCAGCAATGTTTAACCAGGCCAGTTTGGCTAGGGATCCTGCAGAGTTGGGGGGGGTTCCCCATCTTCTGTGTATGGAGCAGGTGTCACTGGGTGTGTGAAGGGAAGGTATTTGTGAGCTTCCTGCAGGTCCCTTCCAACTCTATGATTCTATGAATCCAGACGGAGAGCTTGAAGGTGCAGGGAAAGGCAGCTGTAAGACCTGGATGAGGGCAGGCATCCCAGCACAACTAGGGAGGATGGGTCTGGATGCAAACTTTAAAGTTTAAAACCAATTTACCTGCAAAAAAAAAAGTCTCCTTTATCAGTGTTGCCTCTCAGAACTGGTGTATCTTAAAAGGACTTTTTGGATTCTAGCTTTCCTCACAAAAAGCCTTTGGTGACGCACATGGCTCTCCTGCTGCTGCAAACATCATCCTGTACGGAGACTTACACTGTCATTTAATTTCTTTCTTTCTTTCTTTCTTTCTTTCTTTCTTTCTTTCTTTCTTTCTTTCTTTCTTTCTTTCTTTCTTTCTTTCTTTCTTTCTTTCTGTAATGTACTGGGAACCGAGACGGTTTGAAGGCAACATCCTTTATTGTGAGCATATTACAAGCAAGAGAGAGAGCACGCGGGCTGGGCCCCGCTTATATACATTGCCCGGAACTGCCCCCTGGATTGACCAGGCCAATCCTGATCCATCCAAACTTCCCGCCACAGGTCTTGGTGGGCAGGGTGAATGGCGAGCTACATCCGGGAACCCTGGGGTCGCCTTCTGTAGGGCTCGCCATGCGGTACACTCAAAAGTCAATACATAACACTCCTCCCCCCTTAGCTCAGGACACATAATCCCTCAAGTAAGCTGGAGCCGTGAGCACCCTGGTCAACCTCCGGGGGGACTCTTGTGGGGTTGGCGCAGCCACCGGCTCTGTCGGGGGCCCAGTTGCGGTGGCGGACAGGGCCGTGGTTTCCCCGCGTGGGGAAACCGCTGGCCTATGGCTGTTCTCATCCTCTTGTCCGGTCGGGGCTCTGGCCATGTGTTTGTCCCCTTCGTTTCGGTGTGGCTCCGCTTCCCGCTCGGCCGGAGCGGGCGGTGGAGCCGTTCATCGGGGAGGCGTGGCAGTGGGCTCCTCTCCGTCCTGTACGGCCCCTGGTTCCTCTGGTAGGGTGCGGCGGCGCATTTGGTCGATGTGCCTCCACAAAATTCGGCCCTCTTCCGTGGCTACGTCGTAGTGACAGGACCCTAGGACTCGCAGCACCTTTCCCGCTACCCACTCAGGGCCGTTTGCGTAGTTCCTTGCGTACACCGGGTCTCCCACAAAGAACCCCCTGGCCGCTTCCCTGATCTCGGGGGACCCGCGGATGTCCGAGGCCCGGCCGGGGTGCAGCCTATCCAGTCTAGTGATAAGCTTGCGCCCCATTAGTAATTCCGCCGAGCTTACCCCTGTGACGAGGTTGGGGGTTATCCTGTTTTCGAACAGGAAGGCGGCTAAACGGTGGTCCCAGTCTCCTTGCACTATGCGGCCCAAGGCTTCCTTTGTGGTGCGCACCATTCGCTCCGCTTGGCCGTTTGTGGCCGGGTGGAATGGAGCGGACCGTATATGTCGGATTAAGTACCTCTGTAGGAACTCCTGGAATTCCCTGGAGGTAAAGGCGGTCCCGTTGTCTGAGACGATGGCATCCGGGATTCCGTGCGTGCACAGGACCCTGCGCAGCGCCCGGATTGCCGCCGCCGTGGAGGTGGAGGCCACCGGAATGACTTCTAGCCACTTGGTGTACGTGTCCACCAAGATGAAAAATATTTGCCCCTGGAAGGGCCCCGCAAAGTCGACATGAAGCCTCGACCACGGTTTCCTGTTGGTTTCCCAGCGTTGGTTCGGGTCGGGATTCTTGGCACGCTCTACACTTCTGGACCCATCCCTCTATCTCCTCATCCATCCCAGGCCACCAGACGTAGCTACGTGCTAACGCCTTCATCCTAACAATCCCTGGATGGGTTTCATGGAGGGACTCTAGCACTTGCCACTGTAGCGGGGGGGGCACATAGAAGACATCCCTTGTGGACAGCTAGTTCCTCCTTTCGCATTGTGAATGCCCTGAACTCCTCTCCCAGTTTTCCCACTGGCCAGCCCCTTACCACCCAGTCGAGAACCCGCGCGAGTATCTTGTCTCGCCCCGTGGCTTTCGCTACCTCAGCTGCGTGTAGGGGCCGCTCCGGGAGCGTTTCTATGAGCATCACATGGTGGGCTGGTGCTGGGTCAGGGCCCATGGTGGGCAACGGTAGGCAGCTGAGCGCGTCTGCATGGCCCATCGCCTTGCCTGGCCGGTGGACCAGGGTGTAAGTGTAGGAGTTGAGGAACTGGTTCCACCGCAGCACGCGCTGTGATAAGATCTGAGGCATTTGGCGGTCCAGGGCTAAGAGGCCCAGGAGCAGTTTGTGATCTGTGGCTATGGTGAACCGCCGCCCGTACAAGTAGTCATTAAACTTGTGTACCCCAGCCACGATCGCCAGAGCCTCTTTGTCGATCTGGGCATAATTCTGCTCTGCGGTGTTCAGGGTCCTTGAGTAGTAGGCCACCGGAACCTCCCTCCCGTCCGGGAGTTGGTGCCCCAGGACGGCGCCCACCCCATACGGCGATGCGTCGCAAGCAAGGACCATAGGTAGGCTCTCATCGAAATGGTGGAGCACGTCATTAGAGATAAGCAGCTCTTTTACCACCTTAAACGCCGCGTCTTGTGCCCTCCCCCAGACCCATGGGGCATTTTTGTCAAGGAGTCTGTGGAGGGGTTCCGCTATGGCGGCTTTGTGGGGCAGGAACGAATGATAGAAGTTTAATAACCCCAAGAAACTTTGTAGTTCTGCCTTATTTGTGGGGGGGGGGCATCCACAATGGTGGTGGCTTTGTCAGGTGTCGGGTGGATCCCGGCAGCGTCCACCGCAAACCCCAAGAACTCTACCCTGGGCACCCCCAGGGAGCACTTTAAGACCGGCCTCTTGGAAACGGCGAAGTACTTCTCGCAGCCGGTTGCTGAATTCTTCTGCGTCTGGGGCGGCGATCAGAACGTCATCAAAGAATGGCTGTACCCCGGGGATCCCTTTAAGGAGAGAATCCATCAGACTTTGGAATACCCCCGGGGCCACGCTCACCCCGAACTGCAACCTCCGCACCTTGAACGCCCCCCGGTGGATGACTATGGTCTGTGCCTCAGCCGTGGCGGCGTCCACGGGCAGTTGCTGGTACGCCTGGGCCAAGTCCAGTTTCCCAAAGACCTTGGACACCATTAACGCAGCCAGAACGTGGCTGATGACTGGAACCAGATAGGGATTGTCCTGAAGTGCCTTGTTTATCGTGCACTTATAATCCGCGCAAATGCGCACCTCCCCGTTTGATTTTACCGGGGTCACTATCGGGGTTTCCCACGTGGCAAAGGAGATGGGTTCCAGCACCCCCTGGGTCGTGAGGCGGTCTAGTTCGGCCTCTATTTGGGGCTTCAAGGCAAACGAGACCCGCCTGGCCTTCAACCTTACGGGCCGCACGAGGGGATCGAGGGGCAAGGATATGAGGGGGGCCCTTGTAGCAACCCAGGGCCCCATCAAACACCTCCGGGAACTCCTTACACACCTCCTCGAATCCCCCCACCCCCAGCTGCTGTGTACCCCCACGATTTTTATTCCCAGTGGCCGGAACCAAGCTAGACCCAACAGTGTGGTGAGCTGTCGTTTGACCACCAGTAAGTCGAGTTTGCCCCTAAACCTGTTGTATTCCACCCCCACTGTTGACCAACCCAGGACTTGAACAGAGTTCTTTTGAAAGTCCCGGAGCACGAAGCTTGCCGGCCGCAGGCTGGGCCGGCCACGTGGGCACAGCTTCCTCAAAGATTCCTCCGAGATTATAGAAATGGAGGAACCCGAGTCCAGTTCCATCAGGCAAGGCTTGCCCTCGATCCTGACAGAGACCTTGACCTTGCGGGGGGTCTCGTCGAGCAAGTTCATTACCTGGACATTGCCCGGAACTGCCCCCTGGATTGACCAGGCCAATCCTGGTCCATCCAAACTTCCCGCCACAGGTCTTGGTGTGCGGGGTGAATGGCGAGCTACATCTGGGGACCCTGGGGTCGCCTTCTGTAGGGCTCGCCATGCGGTACACTCAAAAGTCAATACATAACTCTCTCTTTCTTTCTTTCTTTCTTTCTTTCTTTCTTTCTTTCTTTCTTTCTTTCTTTCTTTCTTTCTTTCTTTCTTTCTTTCTTTCTTTCTTTCTCTCTTTCTCTCTTGGTGTATGTGTTTCCTTCATGTAATTTTATCTGTTTTCTGAATAGACTTTCCATGTATTTTCCTACTTAGTGAGCAGTTGATTTTCCCTTTTGTGCTGCTGTACTTTCTTAATAGCTTATTTTGATTGTGGCAACTGAAGAAGCAGAATGATTTTTTCCGTCTAGATTCAGCATTGAATTGCTGGCTGGTATCTCAGAATGAAGAGATCTACTTCACCACTACACCACTCTGATCAGAAGCCCTGCTTTTGCTTCTTCTTCATCAGGGAGCAAGAACAAACAAATGAAAAGGGAGTTGAGGGGGAGAAGCAGAAAAAGAAGGCAGTATTACAAATCAGGGCAGAGGACACCAAAGCCAGCTCAACAAGCAAGGATGGGTCCTGATGCAAACTCATTTTCAAGTATTAAAATGAAACAGCAACAACACATTCATGACATCTCTTTTCTTTGAACTGTTTCTTTATTGGATGACAAGACTTGGGATAAGAAAAGGCACAGTTTTTAGACAAGACGAAGTAAACAGAAAACATTTGCAAGAGACGTTTAATGAAATTCCACCATTTCCTATCCTGGAGTTCATTCGTATGCCCAACTAAACCCTAAATTGAGAAGAGACATTCCAGGGCTTCGCTCTTTCTTAACACTATCTGAGTCAAGGCTGGATGAAGCTGAATCCAAGATGTAGCTGCTATCAATCGCTCTGGGACAGGTAAATATGTTGAATTTCTACTTGCACGGTAGATATGACAGGGCTGGAAATCCAGAAAGCAGGCCTGGGGAAGAACATCCTGTCCTTTTAATAGAGGCTTCATGTGTGGAAATGGGCAGTTAAAGCTCTCCATGGCATGGACGTGAATAACACCCCCTGATAGCTGATGTGGATGAAACTGAGACTAAAGAAACTAGTGAGAGGCCAGTTTGAAAAGTAGCAACCCTACCCTACTCACAAGTATAAAGAACATGAGTCTTCATTTATCAGTGTGGCATAACTGAACTGGTGTGTCTTAAGGGAACTTTTTGGATTCTCCTTTCCACAAACAAAGTCATGTCAACACATGGCTCTCCTCTTTCTGCTCACAACATCCTTTGTGTATCCATGGGCAGTGAACCCCAGGGCCTCCAGTGAGTTTCATTGCTGAGTTGTCCCAGTCCAACACTAAACGTCTCTTGCTTTGCTACATTATAGTATCTTCCCATATAGATGATTTTGAATAAATATTTGTACTCTTAGCTCTTATCCCCACTCCTCCTGGCAGCTCTAGTGCTTGCTGGAGGAACCCTGTGACTTCCCACCCCCACTTGATTCAGGCTGAGGATCCCCCTGGTTCTTCTCCCCAAAACCAACATCAGCTCCACCACTAATAACAAGGTTTAAACCAGTGCAGAAAGTGCCATCTGCCACAAGGTACAGAACAGCCAATACCACTTCTATGGTCCCCAAACGTCCCAGTAGCTGTAAATGTGTAAAAAAAAGAGGGATTAATGTAGAATTCTATGCTCTTCTCATGTGAGGTAAGATTATGAGGACTCAGAAGCTGAATCTGCATGGCGCAGGATTTGTGAGCAGTAGACATTTAGATTTTCAGGGTGCAGAATTCTAACTTTCATACACAACCCTTCTTATTTTTACCATCTTAGATGTGGTAGAAACTGAGTTGCCAATTCCAGCTTGGGAGACACAGAAGCAGTGCCTGGGGAGGGGAGGGAGCCCAGCAGAGGTGTTTCTTCTTTAGCAGAAGCTGAAGTCTATGAGCATCCACCCTCTGCAGCCACTCTAGGACTTCTGTGACACCTACGTACCCACCAGGGGCTGCGATTTTCATCTGGGCACTGCTGCCTGGAGAATATGCCTTTGTTTAAAACATTAATTAGCAACCTTTCTTCCTTAGTGTACTCAATGGCTTATGATATAGGTAAAATACATAAAATAAAATACATGCTATATAAAAAACCACCGAAAAATCACAATTTAGGACTCCAAGTAACACAATCAAATGCAGTCCTAAATAAAAGCATCTTCAACCACCTCCTAAGATGGAAAGGGAGGGCACCAGGTGCGCCTCCCTGTGGAGGATGTTGCTCTACAATTGTGGGGCTGCCACCTCAAAGGTCCTCTCTTGTGTACTCACCAAAGGAGTTTCTTTGATTGATGGGACAGTAAGGAGAGCCTGTCCCTGTGATCTTAATTCCCAGGAAGGAAGATATGGAAGGTGATTCTCCAGACCCAAGCCAGGAAGGATTCAAAGGTTTTTCAAAGTTTGAAAAATAGCACCTCTACCTTTGAATTGGCCTTGGGAGTGGATTGGTAGACAGTGTAAATGCTTCAATATTGGCACAACGTGCTCTGGATTGTTGGTCCTGACCAGCAGTCTAGTTTCTGTGCTCTGCACTAGCAGCAGCTTCTGGACACTCTTTAAGGGAAGCCCCAAGCAGAGTACAATGCAATTGTCCAGCATACATGTAAGGAAGGCATGCATTGCCGAGGCTATAATCTGATTGAACCAGGCACAGATGCAGCTAATGCGCCAGCTGAAGCTGGAAAAAAGCACACTGAACCACTGCTGCCACCTAGTTTTCAAAAGTGACTGCTGTGTCAAGTAGCACTCCCAAGCTGTGAACCTGGTTTTTCAAGGAGATTATAACCCCCTCCAAGACAGGAAAGATCTGAATGCCCCAGTCTACCTTTCTACTAACCCAGAGAACCCCTGTCTTGTCTGGATTAAGTTTCAGCTTGTTCAACCTCATCCAGCCCATTATGGGTTCCAAGCACCTGTTCAGAACATGAAAAGCATCTTCAGAATTAGGTGGGAAAGAAAGGTAGAGCTGGGTATCATCTGCATATTGGTAACCCCGCAGTTCAAACCTCCTATGACCTCTCCCAGCAGTTTCACATCCATATTCAACAGCATGGGGAATATGGTCAATCCCATAAGTAAGTAACCCAGCCCAGGTGTCTGAACATTAATAAAAGGAAGAGTTGTCCTTCTGGGAGAACTTCAGGCCCTGCCCCAAGGATGCCAACTTTATGAAGAATCAGTCATCTGCTGCAGATCCATTCCTTTATCCCCAGAATGTACTTGCCTGATAACTGATGAATTTCTGCATTGTTTCCTCCGGATTCGGTGACTGATCTACAAATCTTTTCGCCAGAGGAGTCCAGACCACACCAGGTGAGATGCTAGGATTCAAAACGTTTGGAAATTTAAAAAGTCAGGAGTACCAGAAACTATCAAAAAATATGTCCCCTAGTGAATGGGTTTTGAAAACATATCTTTCTTATTGTCCCTAGAGAGATACCAACTTCCATGACAATCTTAGAGTTTAACACACTATATAAACTAATTCACCTCACAATGACTATTTATTTATACATTCCAAGAACATACAGCATGAATTGCAGCCTCTGAAATTTCAGTCCATAGGGAACTGAATCCTTTGTCCACAGCAGGAGGAAAAGCAGTTGCAAATATCCATTTTTAAATCAATGTTTTAAAGCACCTGATGGTTAGTCGCACAAGCTGAGGGCTTGCAAGGAATCACTGGGGGGCTGTACAACTAGAATGTAAGACCTCTGTACCAATCTCCTCATCCAGGACTCTTAGGGGGAGGACAACCAAATTGATATCTTCTGCCCCCACCCCATTTTTCCTCTTTTAACTAACTCTAAGCTGCTTTTTACATTCTAGACTTTCTGGAGCAGATTTGGTTCTCTTCCAAGCTAGCTTTTCCCCTCAGTCTCTTACTTTTCTTCTAGTTAATTGACAAAGCTGTACTTTCCTGTACCTCTGGTGGACACCAGTATTCCCTCTAAGCTGAGTTAGTGTGAGCTAGCACACAGATTTTTAGCCTCCAGTTCACACATTTTTGTCTTAGCTCAGGAAAGATGACTCCAGAGCACACTAATTTATGCAGTAGCTCACAACTTTAATGCCAGTAGCTCACAACTTTAATACCAGTAACTCACAAAGTAGAATTTTTGTTCACAAGGCTCTGCAGCTTAGATGGAACACTGGAGGAGACCCGCTAGTTTGGAGACATCCCCCACCTTCGCTATATGCAGGCACACTAGTTTTGATGATATCTACGGTGGCCAATGTCCAGGTGGCACCTGGAGAGTGCCCACTGTTACACTTGATCTTCAGACTACCAGGATCAGTTCCCCCTGGAGGAAATGGCTGCTTTGGAGGGTGGATCTCCCTTCTCCAGGCTCCACCCTCATTCCCAGTGCTTTTTTTGTAGCAGGAACACCTCTGCATATTAGGCCACAAACCCATGATGTAACCAATCCTCCTGGAACTTACAGTTTGCCCTTTACTAAGAGTTTATTTTTTGTGTTTGTGCTTGGAAGTAACAACATTTGAAAGGGAAAGAAATATGGGGACTTGGTACCACTTATACCTTCTCCAGAAAAAGTAATTCAGCCCAGTTGCCTGGATATTAGACTCTTAGAATGTCAGTTACCTGTTATTATTATGTTTTCCCTCTACTATCTATTTCTTTGTCTTAGCAAAAACTTTTCCTGTAAGTTCATGGCATTGGGCTACAGAACCTGTCTTTCTATCCTGAGAGTATTCTGCAAAGGACAATGTGCATCAAGGGTTCTGTAGGGATAATAATCACTTTTACCTGTTGACTCGTACTCCGTATTTGCTCTCATCAATGGCCAGGGCTTTAGTCATGGAAATCACAGCCCCCTGCAAGAGAAAAGCACAACAAGCAGGGCTGCCAACTGACCAGAAACTGCTTGGCCACCTCCTCTTACAGTCTGATGTACATTAAGAGAAGGTTTTCTATGAGATGGACATAAATAATGCCTACATAAGAACATAAGAGGAGCCATGTTGGATCAGGCCAATGGCCCATCCAGTCCAAATCTCTATGTCAAACAGTGGCCAAAAAAATCAGGTACCATCAGGAAGTCCATCAGTGGGGCCAGGACAAAGTTTCTATTAAGGGACTAGCCATTTCCCCCAAAGCCTCTTTGAAATCCATGTGAAGATACAGTACAGGGGAGACCAATGCTGAGGTTTAAACATTATTCTGTTCTTGGGCCTTAAAGCAGTCAAGACTCAATCTTGGCAATCCTAGTGAAGACAGACAGGGAATGGTGGGTCAGACCCGTTCTCTGAATGCAGACTTTCAGTTTTTGGTGGATGGTGACAACTTAAAAACTGAAAGATCTTTTCCCTCTGGACAAGAGAGATTGGGGTAGGAGGGCTGATATTTCTCAGGGGAGGCAGTATGTCTAGATCGCCTAGGGTGATCCCTTATCCAGAAGAATGGTACAGTGGACCTTGTAAATAACATTCCCATAAAAGCCTCTGTTCAAGGGACAGGCCATTTCGTTTTCTGTAGGCGACTGGCAATCCTACTTAGGGTTTTCACATAAGGGTGAAAGATGCTTAATGTTTTCAGCTTTGAGGTTCAAGTTAGCTTTTTTTCTCTCAGTCTGATAATAATAAGAAAACAAAGGGAGATTCCATAAAATGTTTTCTGGTTACAGCTGGGTTTTGACTCATCTATGAAAATTGATGTGCCCTGAAAAAACACCAGCCTGGCCTCCTCCTGTGCCTTTAGGAGCACCTAGATTTACAAGAGCCCACAAGTGGAGTTTTTCAAAGCACAGAGAATGGAGACGTTATCACTGGCCACCTCCATTCTGTGCAAACCTTCATCTGCCAGTCAAGCTGTTATTAAAGGCTCAAGAGCAGAAGCATTAAAACAAAAAAGGAATCTGTCCTTGGGTCAAGATTACCTTGCTTGCAGCATAGCCCACTTGACTCTGCTTTCCAATGACACCATCAAGGCTGGCCATGTTGATGATGTTTCCTTTTGTTTTCCGTAAGTAAGGCAGTGCATACTGTACACAAAAGAGAAACAGAAACAGCATGCTGGAGCTCAAAACAGATACTTATGAATCTGCCATAGCTGAGAATTGTCCATTGGCAAAGTCCCTTCCAAATACAGCTCACAGAAAAACTTTCAATTGAAGATGGAAGGGATGAATCTTTTGTGTGCAAAGCTGGTCCTCAGCTGTGGAGTCCTGACCTGTCCCCGTTGTTCAGATTTGGGGAGGAGACCACTGACAGACACAAGCATATATAGCACTACACCTCTGAGTACCATTCCAGGTTTTTTCCACTGGACTTTCAACTCTGGATGAAGCCAACTACCCTCAGGGAAGAGGGAAAATCCTTTGAAGTTAGAAACACTCACCTTGGATGCTAAGAAACAGCTCACGGTATTGAGTTCCATCATGTTGCGTAAGTCTTGGGCACTCATTTCATCCATTCCTTTGAAATCACCTGTTTGCAAGAGGTGGGTTTTACTGAGGCAAAACACACAAACAGCATGAGAGCCCTGCCCGCTCCTCCCCGGAACATGCTGATGGATTTCACACTTGTTTTATTGTTAAATTAATATTGCTTGGAGTGAAACAATTCAAACATAATCACCCTTTAGATAGATCCAAGTGGGCAGCCGTGTTGGTCTGAAGCAATAGAACAAAGCAGTAGACAAGTTTCATCTTTAAGACCTACTAAGTTTTATTCAGAATGTAAACTTTCGTATGCTCTAAGCACACTTAATCAGACAAAAATGGAATGGCAAGCAGCAGTTCTTAATATTAAGAACTTGCCATTCCATTTTTGTCTGATGCTTGCCATTCCATTTTTGTCTGATGAAGTGTGCTTAGAGCATAAGAAAGCTTACATTCTGAATAAAACTTAGTTGGTCTTAAATGTGCCACTTATCTACTGCTTTGTTCTATAATCACCCTTTAACACAGAGGCAAACCATATGCTCCAGAGGGCCCCAAGTCTCTCTTTGCTACTGCCCTGGGGTTGCAGCCTCCAAATGGGGTCTAGAGATCTTCCAGGCTACAAAGATCAGTTCCGCTGGAGAAATGTCTGCTTTAGAAGTTGGGGTCTGCAGCATTATACTCCACTGAGGTCCCTCTCCTCCCCAAATGCTGCTCTCCCCAAAACAGCCAGGAGTTCCCATCCAGTGAACTATACCACTGGTCCTTGGAGGCCCTTAATATGGAGCTTTTCTTTCACCATCATAGCTACTTGACATTGATAGACCCATTCCCAATGATTCTATTCAGGGCTTTTTTTGAGCAGGAAGGCACAGGAACGCAGTTCTGGCTGGCTTGGTGTCAGGGTGTGTGGCCTAATATGTAAATGAGTTCCTACTGGGCTTTTTCTACAGAAAGCCCTACGTGAAACAATGGTGATGTCAGGGGTGTGGCCTAATATGCAAATGAATTCCTGCTGGGCTTTTTCTACAAACAAAGTCCTGATTCTATCTAAGCCTGCAATTAAACTAGATCCTGGAACAGCGAGGTCAATAAGTTAATTACTCTTTAGAAGAAGACGCACTTCCTTTAGAAAGGTTTAGTGTGAGGGATGCAGTTCCTCAAGGAAGGGAGTTCCAAAACCTTCATATAATCTTGTTGTGCATTTAAAGAATTAATTTGGTTAGGAAAACAGACCAGGAGTTAAAAGAGGACTAGGGGTACCTCATATTGCTACATAATATAAGATGGTTAGGGTAGCTGAAATGATAGAATGGTACGGATGTCAATAACATAATGACTACTTGAAAACTTTTCTTAAAGATGGTTAAAAATGGAATTACCTGCTTTGGTATGATAATAGAAAATTGACTTGGGATCATCCTATTATACACTCAGTACTGGCAGTTTGGTATAAGTTAAGAGGTAGCTTTAGTGTAGATTTGTAACCAAGTCAGTATTATTTACTGAACAAATACAAGATCTATCATATGAAGGGATGGTGATAAGATCGAGGAGGATAAAGTCCTCATTATTTCATTTTTTTTCACATCAGACATTTAGTGTATGCACTTTTGAGGAAATAAGCAAGTTTAAGATCTAAAACATATTTTCAAGTACTGTTCTCATGTAATGACAAAGGTACTATTGCAATGTTTTTGGCTAATTAATATGGACAGTAATCCATTGAGCTACACTAGAAAATGAGGAAAGGATTTCCAAATTATAATCACAAAAGAGGAAAGAGCTTTGGGAAAGAGCTGTTCTTAGACTACTGTCAATCAGGCCCATAGCTACACTGGGGCCTAGGAGGAGCCAGGCCCATCCTTTTCACCTCCCTTCCAACTGTATGGTCCCTCCATTGGAGGGCTCCCAATCTGTCCCCTTTGCTCACCGCCACTCTAAACAAGTAGTAGCACTCTCCCCTTCCCTAACACAGCACACAGAGCAAAGGGTGGGGGAGAGTCAAGAGATCTCTGTCTCTCTGAGAGAGGGGCACATAAGAAAGGGGTGGGGGGAGTAGAGCTTCTGTGACTGTCCAGTGAAGGGGGGGGGGTTAGCTTGTGGAACTCAAGGAAGCTTACAGTGCTGAGAGCCCAAGGCCACCAAACTGGGTGCCTCCCCCCAGCTCCCCGAACTATAAATCCTGCTGTGGGCCCTACCAAACATTAAATCCTGGCTATGAGGAGTCTGTCAATTAGTCTGAGAGAAAATATTCTCCAATGGCACCTAACTTCCCAAATATTAGCCCCTATATATAGAACAACAGAGGATAAGAGTGTGTGTGTGTATGTATGTATGTATGTATGTGTGTATATATATATATATATATATATATATATATATATATATATATATATATATATATATATATATATATATACACACACACATATTTATGAGTGTATACTGAGTATATGTTTGTATTAAAATAATAATTAAAAATAGACTTGTTCTGTTATTAGGCTACTGTAATTTCATTAGTTTCTCTGTAAGCAGACCCCTGGAAGTTATACTTCCTCGAATCCTTTACTGAAGAAGTCCATTCTGACTTTTGAATAAACTGGAAGTGATCTTGAATTCAGACTCATGCATCCCAGTGATTCTTCCCAGGCCCCAAAAGGTTGAACGTCACTCACTAGTTCCAAAATTGTTCACCAGGCAGTCCAGGCATCCATAACGTTCTACAGTTACCAAAATCAACCTCTACAGGAAAAAAGATGAAGAGACATCTAAGGCAGGGCAAGGACAGCAACAGAACAGAGAATGCTGTGATTTCAGAGCTGCAAGTGACTATTTTACCTGTTCCAGGTGCTGGGAGCAAGACAGAGAAGGATGGGCAGCAAAGGGACTTGGGGAAAGACAGGAGAGAAGCAACCAAAGATGAGGGCTCCTGTGTGGGTTGGGGGGCAAGGCCTGATCCAACCTGGGGAGAGGGTTGCTCAGGCATTTATGCTTAAAGGTCTTTGAACCATGAGCTGCCTCCTGTTGGAATACAGCAATGTCTTCTGTACAAAGGAGAGGAAATAAGATCCTGCAGGGAGCGGCAAGTTCTAGCTAGAGAGGACTGTAGGGGGAAGTACCTTCTTTCCAAAAGGGCTTCTCTTTGTCTGCAGAATGCCAATCTTAGGCTTTCCTTCTGAAACAGTCTAGAACTATTTGTCTCCCACCTGGCAAGGCAGGAAGGGTTACATCATCTGTTTCCCATCCACTTGGTTAGTTTCACAAATAAAGCTTTCTTTCCTCTTAATCAATTCAGTGCCCTGGCTGCTGCATAGGCACTTTGCTATTAACACCTCCAGCCTGACTGAGCCTGGAGTAAAGGAGGCAACGTTTGCGCTCAACTTCTGAGACTTGCCCATTATATCAGACTCCAGGGCATGTTGGGACAGTGAGAAGGAATAGAAGATTATAGCTGATGGAGAAATTGTGTGGAACCCCAGGGCAGAGGAGAGTCACATGATACTACAGGTGATTACCAAATTCTGAATTTATGAAAGGGAGCATAAATCAAGTGGAAAGGCCTAGAAGAACCGTGTTATGGCCATTTAGACGCCTGAGAATTGGAATATAGAAAATGTTTTCAGTGATTGTTTAGAGATGAAAGGACATTTCTTGTAAAGCTGCAGAATTTTCAAAGAAGCACCAGTTTTAGCCTACCTTAATGTCTGACTCATTGCGGACATCGCAAACCTGGTAGAAAGCTTCCCCTGGGCACCCAGAAGCCTGGAGGTCTCTCTGAATTGCTTGTCCCTTTTCCGCTGCAAAAGGTGGAACACAACAGATGTCAGCAGGACGAACCTAAACCCAAACAGGTCTCTCCCCCCACACACACACTTGTAACGAAGGAATTGTTCTTTTAAAATTGTTCTAGGGTAAGGTCTGTGTAATCATTTGAGGTTTACTAAATCTTTTATGTTATGCTTGCATTTTTCAGTTAACAAGTTATGCTGCTTTATGATTTTATTAAATTTTACTCTGTAAACTACCTCAAGAAGGATCTCATTTGATGGCAAATACATATTTTAAAGAAATAAGGAAATCCTGTCATGAGGTGGGGGGAGTAGAAAAGGTGCTCTAGACTCACCTCCAGATCTCCGTGAACAGAAAACCACATTGGCTCCCTGGCGCACTGGAAGGCAAAGAGAGAAAGGAAAGCAAGACAAAACACAGAGGCTTGGCTCTCTCACAGATGGACAGCACTAGATTTGTTTGTTTAGTTAAAAAATTCCATTCCTGCCTCCCCCATCCTCATTTAGGACCTCAAACAACCTGGGAACCCTGAGGAGGGGTGGGGGAGTTATTTTCCATCTCAGGAGAGCAGCCTTCTGCAAGCAGATCTTCCTGTCCAGAAAAATCTCTCTGATGATGGGAGCAGAAGCCTCCCCACTCCCCCAAGCCCCCATGAAGACCCTTTCAGGTCCTGACGGTCTGCAGTAAAACAGCCAGATTTGAGTCCAGGAGCACCTTGAAGATCAACAAGATCTCCAGGATTCTTCAAGACCCAAAATTCATGAATCATCAGATATCTGAGTCTGCAAATTCAGATACACCCTGGGAATCTCGTAACTCTTTTAGGTGCCACAGGGCTCAAATCTCGCTGCATCAGAGCCCTGAGACCCACTCTTACTCTGGAAATACAGGGCAACCAGTACCTCCCATCACAAGCTCAGGATCCTAGGATCAGTCAGATGGCTACTTTGTATTCTAGCAGCCCATTTCAAAAGCTTTACAACAGGCTGAAACTCAGCAGGTGCAGCTTCGCCTGCTACGAAATTAGGAACTGCATACACCTTCCCAGAATCTAAACCACACACACACACACACACATATAAGCTATAATTTCTTATTACTTTTGATAACAAAAGAGTCTTGTAGCAAGTCAAGGGCTAATGAAAAGTCTCTAGTCCACAAGACCTTATGCCTGAAGGTACTACTACATCAGTCCTTTTTCTGTTTGCAGGACAGACAGAAATTTCTCTGAGGACATAAAGAGGACATTTCCCTCCCTCCATTTCTCTCCATTCCAGACTAGAAACGTAGAGAGCAAGATTTCCAAAGTCTTCCTGGCAGGCTCAGTCCCAGCCCCTGTGGGCAGAAATTGCCCCCTCCTCCATACCCACTTCTCGCAATTCTCACCAAATTCTCTCACAAGGGCCAGACCAATGCCTGAGGTGCCACCAGTCACGATCACCACCCTGCCCGGGTAACGCAGACAAGTTGCCATTCCAGCTGTTTGCCCTCGTTTCTCTTAATGATGCACAGCCACGTAGAGCTTTGGTTATATAGGCTCTTGGGTGGAGCAATGCAACAACTTAATTTGTTGGGAGGTGTGTCCATGCCCTATTTGATCACTGAAGGTTGTGGAGCATGAGGGTTGGTCCTTTCTGAACTGGGAGAAGAATAATTGGAGGGCAGAGCTTTAATGAAAATACTCAACTCTCCAGGTGAACAGATAACTGAAGCCCAAACAGCTCGATGCATGATGTTTTGAGCTTGTAGGGGGCAATGCCAAGGCAGCCAAAGCACAAAGCAGCATCCACTGCTGCTACTTTTCATCAGGGCTGGGTGCTCCTCTGAGGGTGAACAGCGTGCATTGCAAGCTTTGCCCTGCGAGGAGTGGAGGTGGTGCTGAACCCAAGTGCAAAAATAGCTGCTCCTGTGTCTGGGTACTCCTCCCAGCACAAATTGCAGACTTCATTAAGATTCAAAGTCATCCTTCGAGGAAGAAAAGCTCCACAAAGGTGTTGTATTATGACGTTGTGGCCAAAGAAAACAAAACCAGAGGCGTTTAGTGTTGTCAACTAGGACAACTCAGCGTTTGTGCCAATAAAGGTCTGAACTGACAACTCAGCAATGAAACTCACTGGATTCCCTGTGGCAATCATGGATATATGGTGTAAGCTGCCATGCAGGATTTTGTGAGCAGAAAGAGGAGAGCCATATTTGTCACTTAAGCCTTTTTCCCCCCTCTTTTTTATTTTAGAAAGGCAGTCCAAAAAGTTCCTTTAAGACACACCAGTTCAAATAGGCCACACTGATAAAGAAGTCTAAAGTTCTTTAATCTTGCAGGTAGGGTTTCTACTTTTCAAATTGGTTTCCCACTGGTTTCTTTAGTATCAGTTTGATCTACATGAAATGTCAGGGGGTTGCCATTCCTTTCTATGCCATGGAAAGCTACAGCTGCCTTTTTCCACACGTGAAGGACAGTCTTCCCCAGGCCTGTTGGCCATCCTAACTCCAGGATTTCCTGTCCTGTGTAATGTCTGAGGGGCAAGTAGAAATTCAACATGTCTACCCATCCCAGAATAAAAACTCCAGTCCCATCTTGGATTCGGCTTCATCCAGCCCCAGAAAAGCCAGAAATGTCTCTTCTCTATTTAGGCTTTAGTTGGTCATATGAATGTGCCCCAGGACAGTGAGACCAGGAAATTAAGGAACTTCAGTAAACATTTCCTGTTGATGTTTTTTGTTTACTTCCTCATCATAACAACTGTGCCTTTTCTGATCCCAAGTCTCATAATCCAATAAATAAAAAGTTCAAATAAAAGAGACATCATAAATGTATTGTTGCTGTTTGACTTTAATTCACGAAAATGAGTTTGCATCAGGACCGACCCTTCCTGGTTGAGCTTGGTGTAGTGCTCTTTCCCCTGCCTTAGAGCTTCCTTTCTCTGCACTCCACCTGAATTCATTTGCTTCTCTTCCTTAACTGCCTTTTTCTTTGTTTATGGGCAAATTTGCTTGCTGCCTAATGAAAGAGAAGCAAAAGCAGGACTTCTGATCAGAATGGTGGTGGTGGAGTCTTCTTCCGGTTTCGGCGACTTAAGTTAGAGAGCGACCCGGGCTAGATGGTCCAGGGCCGCTCTTTAATCGAGCAGCAGAGGGGTCCTCCAAATGGGGGAACTCATTCTGGGACTCAAGAAGGGTCTGAGAAGGCGGGCAGCTTGACGTTGCGGATTGGGACTGTCAGCGGTGGCTGTATCCCAAGCCTGACATCGCTGCGAGCCTCGCTGTCCCGATCGCCATTTTTAAATGGCATCGGGGTTGACTGCCGGCTTCTTCTTTTCTAATTAGTTCTTCTTCATGACCAGACTGGACTTTGTCATTCACTGGATGGATTGTAAGTTTTCTTTCTTATTATTATTCAACTTTTAAAATAAGACCAGTGGAAGGATGGGAGTTGGAGAGTAGAAAGTGGAGTGGAGCATTGGCGGAGGCATGTGTGAAGAGGAAGGGGAGGGGGGAATACCCGGCTCCCTCTTTCTCTTTTCTAAGGCTTCCAAAAGACTTGTGCCTAAACTGGTGACTTCTTTAGTGTTATTCTGGAATTTTTGACTAGTTCACACCAGCTTCTTAAGATAAAGGAGAATTGATACCTGATTTGAACTCATCTATACCGAACTTTATGGGGGGAGAAACATCCTGCCGTTGAACTATAGATGAACAGAATGCTAGTAGCAATTATATCTGGCTGAGAAGACCAATTGCTGTAAGATCTCTGAGCTAAGACTGCAAAGCTAGTGAATGTCTTATAGAGCTGATTCCTAACAGACAGAGGATCTATATTTTGAATGAAACTTGGTTGGTCCTAAAGATATTTTTAAAAAGAACTTTGTGGCTGTGCTGAAGGGAAGACATGCATCTTGAATAAATTCTTGCTGGTCTTAAATATACATTCATGGTCCTATTTGGCTTGTGCAGTGGATTATAAAAACAGCTATATAGTTGACTGCAGGAAGAATCGCTGTGAAATTTCCAAGTGGATTATATAAATTTTGATAGTTGATATGGTTCCCAGAATTCTCTTCTTTTTTTAACTTGTTAAATGGATTACAAAGAGTTGATTGAAGGTGATTCTTGCAAACTTTTTTAAATTTTGGCTCATTTTTTGTTCCTGCTTTTCCTTTCTTTGAAGATCTACCTACAAACATTTGGTTGGAATATAAAGTATCTCTATTTTTGGGAGCTGTTTTTTGTTTTTGTTTTCCCTCCTTCTCTCCTTTTTCTGTTTGGCTCTTTTTTTGTGGTTGGGGATATCTGGATTTTGCGTTTCTTTTGTCATTTTTAATTTCTTTTTTGTGGAGACTCTACAAATTGGGCATCCAGCCCTGGATTACAACTCATATAAATCTTATAATTTTTTCTATTCTGGAGTATCTGGACAAGCTTGTTAAGGACTAGACTGGATTGAACTATTTATTTTGAGAACACACTACAGTGAACTGTTATTGTGAGCTTAATTGCTTAGGGTCTGTGATAACTAAAGGTTGTCATGGTAAAAAGGTTCTGTTTAAGCTATTGTTTATCGTTGTTTGGGGCTTCTCAAATTGTTGATAGAAGCAAGAAGCTACTATTGGCTTTAAAGAGGTTCAAAGGAAAAAAGAGAACCAAGAAGGTAGAACCCCGATCCCATCACCGAGCTCTTCATCTGGCCCAGGGAAGTTCACGCCTGCAGCTATGCAGGGGGACATAAAAGAAATGCAAAATACTCTTTAAACTCCATAGCACAATTGACTGGGAAAGTAGACAATATAGGAGAGCAGATGGCAGAAATTAAACAAGAACTTCAAGAGAATAGAAAGCAAACAGCAGAGACTAATAAAGCTTTGAAGGTCCTAGATGCACAGGTGACAGACAACACGTAAAAGGTGGAACAACTGGAAAAGAGCAGAAAGTATATGATAGTAGATTTCTTCAGCTAGAGATGGATAGAGCAGCCTATATGCTGCGGCTTCAAAATGTACCTGAAGAAAAATCTGAAGATCTACAGAAAATACTAAGCGAAGCTCTGTCAGAAATTTTACAGGTGACACCTGATAAGATGGAGGAGGAGTTCGATCAGGTTAAGCGGGTACCATCAAGTTTCACGAGAAGGAATAAACTGCCAAGCGAAATCCGTTTGAAGCTCACAAGGAAGAAGACCAGAGATAATATCTTGAAATTAACGAGAGACAAGCCAGTGATAATAGCAGGAAATATGGTGAAAATTTTGAGAGAGGTACCATGGCCAGTTAGACAAAAGAGAAGAAAATATCAAACCTTGACAAACTTCCTGAGAGAAAGAGAACTACTTACACATGCCTAATGCCAGAAGGCCTACTTTTTACCTATGAAGAGAACTGATACAGGATAAATTCTACTTTCAAAGCCAAAAAATTTCTGGAGAAAATTGAGAAAAAAGAGGGGAAGAAAAAGAAGGAAGATGAAGAGGAAGAAGAGGAAATCTCAGATGAAGAGGACTCAAGTGGAGCAAGGAAATACCCAACAAGACTGCAGACTAAAAGACTTCCGGGGAAGGAAAATGCCGAGCTGACCTGTCTCTCATAACGGGAGCAGGCTGGAATTTTTGTTCGGGGTAGTAGAAGGCAAATTAATGCCTACTGCCTACTTGCATGGAAACTTTGAAAAGAGATTTACCTTGGTTAAAGGGAACCCTGGAGAAAGTTTTCTTTGAGGCTTTGAGGGGTCTCTGGAAGTTGCATAGTCATTGTCTGCAAAAGTTCTCAGAGTCATTTATTTGACATAAGCTCGTCAGGATCCTAACCTTCTTGGACATTTCTAAAGAATTAAAGCTTTGAAAGACCAGTGGAAACTTGGATAATTGGAAGAAAAGGTACAGAAGTTTTCTTTTCATTCCGGAGCTATTTATAGCTTAAAGGGACAAAATTAAAAGGTGGGAAAACGAAATATAGAAAGCTTGCAAGAAGAAGAAGGAAGGGGTGAAGTTTGGATTGTTTAAATATAAAGGACAGTGCTAAAAACTGCTAAAAAGTGAAAAGGAATTTATTGTTTAGTCTACCTGCGGTTTGGAAGTAAAAGCAATTTCGTCACACTGGAACAGACCTGCAGCACTTCTGAGCAAGACAGGAATATAAAGGACAGTGTTTAAATATAAAGGACAGTGCTAAAAACTGCTAAAAAGTGAAAAGGAATTTATTGTTTAGTCTACCTGCGGTTTGGAAGTAAAAGCAATTTCGTCACACTGGAACAGACCTGCAGCACTTCTGAGCAAGACAGGAAGTACATCAAGTATCGTGAGATCTTCATGAGAGTTGATAGTGACAGAGCCAGGAAGCATTAAGGAAAAAACCTACTCTAGCAGAATATATCATAGAGAAACATCGGCAGCCATTGCTGGGAGGCTAAATTCAAAACATTGTTTTGTTGTGTTTTTTTAAACTTTAAATTTTTTATTAATTTTTCAACTATAACCAACAACCTTAATACACTCTAAACAACAAAACAATTACAATAAAGTACATAGCTTATCTTCATGGCATAAGTACTATTGAATCTAAGCAGAGCACCACTACAGTTTTCTATCCTTTCAAAGTGTTGCATATGTCATCCATATTTCTAATACATTATCATTCATTATATAACATAGGATTTGGGAAAAAATTCTTCAATAGTATGAGAAAGTAATATATTTCTTTGGAATATGCTTTTCAAAGTCTTCATCTGAGTTTATATAATTAAAAAAGGGGAACCATTTCTCAACAAAATTATTGTTCTTCTGTTGTATATCAAATACCCTTATTTGTATGGCTAATTTGTCTAAAGCTGCTACTTCCCATACTTTGGACATCCATTGCAGTTTGTTGGGAGACACATCTCGTTTCCAATATTGGGCAATCAAAAGTTTGGCCGCCATCAAAAGAAGAGTTGCCAGTTCTTTTTTCAATGGAGAAAGTTTTATATTGGGCCAATAATTTAAAAGAAAGAATTCTGGAGTAAAAGGAATAGCACCCTCAATAATGTTATCTATTATGGGTTTAATTTCTTTCCAGAATTTGTTGACTTCTGGGCACAGCCACCAACAATGTAAAAATGACCCTTCCTGCTTACATTTCTTCCAGCACTCAGGGGTAGGCTTTATACGTGATAAAAAGAGTTTTTTAGGTGTCAAATACCACCTGGAAAAAAGTTTATAGTTTTGGAGTTTCAAATTTAATGAGTATGTGTTATAAAGTGGAGATTCCCAAATGGTCTGCCATTGTTCTAAAGTAAATGATATGCCACAATCTTTCTCCCATGCTTTCTGCTGGCTTGTGGTTTCAGACCAATCTTTGGTATTAAGGAGGTTATAAATAGTGGATGTTAAAGCTTTAGCTTGCGTTGGATTCCTTCTCAACAGCTTTTCAAATGTTGTTAATAACCTATCAATTACATCTGTAATTCTAGGATTGTGTAAGATATAATGCAGTTGTTGGTATTGGAACCATGGGATCAATATTTTGTACTGAGTTTCCAATTGTGTTTTAGTTAACATTTGTTTATTTTTAATAATGTTTTGAAATTGGTATATACCAGCATCTCTCCAGACTTTAAAGTCCTTAGTTTCACGGCCTGGTTTAAACCATGCTTGTCCCAAGAAACTTGCCATCGGTGAGATGGATGGTATTAGAGTTTTTTTATATTTATCCCAGATTTTTAGAGTTAAGGATAAATAAGGATTGTCATCTTCAATAAAGTGTCTATCATTCGGTGTATTCCAAATAGCCTCTCATAGGTGGTCCCTTACTAAATAAGATGCTTCAATTTTTACCCAGGCTTTGTCACAGTCTTTCACTGCGTACCATAGGATATTTTTTAAGTTAGCAGCTAAGTAGTAAGCCTCTAAGTTAGGCAAGCTCAATCCCCCCTGTTTTGTTGGTCTAGTCATTAATTTAAACTGAAATCTTGGTCTTTTATGTGACCATAAAAAATTGGAGTAGAGGTTTTGTCTGTCTCTGAATTCTTTGGGCGAAATATAGCAAGGTAAATTATAAAATAAAAACAAATATCTAGGCATAACAAAGGTTTTAATCATGTCAATTTTTTCTAACAAGGTTAGATTGAGTTTATTCCATTGTTCTAAATGTGTTTTAATAGAGTCATCTAGTAGTTTATAGTTAACTGCGTGAAGATCCTGCAGGTTCAATGGTATTTGGATACCCAAGTGTCGAATAGATTTTTGAACCCATTTGAAAGGAAAAGCATTTAATAATTCTAATTTGGAAGTTGAGGATAAATAAATAGGGTACAGTTCAGATTTTGTATAATTAATAGTAAAGCCAGATACCGCGCTAAATTTTTTGATATGATGAAGTAATGAGGTAACCGATTGGGAGGGATTAGTGAAATAAAATACAGCATCATCTGTGAACAGGCTTAATTTGTATTCTTCTTTTCCTATTGGAATACCACTTATTTATTTCTCATTTCGTACAGCAAAGGCCAATGGTTCTATGGAAAGTGCAAATAAAATGGGTGACAAGGGACAGCCTTGCCTTGTACCCCTATGTAAGTTAAAGTCATTTGTTCTATAGTTATTTACATAAATTTGTGCTTTTGGCTTGGCATATAACGATTCAATGGAGGTTAAGAATTTTGGACCAAAGCCCATATGCTGTAATAAAGTAAGTAAATAAGGGACCTCCACCCTATCAAGGGCCTTCTCCGCGTCAATGGCCAAAAGAATTGATTCCACTTTTTTTTGTTTTCCCCAAAAAATTAAATCCAAAGTTTTACGGATGTTATCTGTAAGAGTTCTTGTGGGAATAAACCCCGACTGGTCGCTATGTACATAGTTTGCAATGATTTTGTTCAGTCTGTTGGCCATTAAAGCTGAGAAGATTTTAAAATCATTATTTAAAACTGATATCGGTCTATAAGATGCAGGGTATTGTTTGTCTTTTCCAGGTTTGGGTATTACTGTGATTCTGGCTTCTGACCACGTAGTAGGCATTACTCCCTTGACCATAACTGAGTTACATGTTTGTACCAAGGGGGTTATTAACACAGATTCAAATTTCTTATAAAATTCGATGGGGATACCATCCCTACCTGGGGCCTTATTGTTTTTGATATGTTTTAGGGTTTCACATATTTCAACTTGTGTTATGTCTTGTTCTAGGTAAGAGATGTGTTCAGGAGATATTTTTATATTATAGTTTATAGAGGTGAGATATTCTTTAATTTTATTTCAGTCCGGATTCTCTGACTTATAAAGTTGTTGGTAAAAATTATGGAATATTTGGGTTATCTCACTAGATTTAGTAACCAGGGATCACTGATGGTTCCGCATGTTATGGATAAGGTGTGATACCTTTCTTTGTAAGGTCCTTTGCTTGAGTAACTTTATCGATTTTGGAGTTTTAGTAAAGTATTTTTGGTCAAGTATCATTAAGTTTTTTTGTATTTGGGAGGTTTTTAACAAATCTAATTTTTTACGTTCCTGTTCTAATGTCCTTAATAGTTTTTTCCCACCTTTTTTAGCATATTGCAGTTCTAGGTGTTTAATTCTACTTGTGAGTTCTAGTAATAATAATTGCCTTTCCTTTTTATAGGTGGACGCCATTGCTATTAGCTGCCCTCTTATGATCGCTTCAAATGCGTCCCACAACGTTTCCTGTGATACATCTTTAATTGATACATCTTGTATTGCTGCTGTTATTTTCTTACATATCAATTCATCCTGTAGCAATAGGTTGTTTAATTTCCAATGGTATCCCTGGTTGTCATCATTTTGAGTAGAAAGTGTCCCTGTAACCCTTGAATGATCAGATATTATACGTGGCCCTATATCTGCTTCTTGTATTTGATTAGCTATCTTTTTACTTACTAGGAGATAATCAATTCTTGTATGAATTTGGTGTACATTAGAGTAGTGAGTGTATTGTTTTATTGCAGGGTTTAGTGAACGCCAAATGTCTACTAAATTAAGTGAACCTAAGATGGCGACGAGAACGGAGCACAGGCGTTAGGCTCCGAAGAAATTCAAAGTAACATCAATACGCTACAGAATATAACAGCAAACAGCAGCATTAGAACATCGGAACGACTGGTGCAACTAGAAAGAAAGAAACCAACTTACACCGAAACAGCGGTGGCTTTCTGTCGCAGGTGAAGCGGGCCGAGAGCTGGGCATTGCACTGGCCGAGCCGGGCTGTTGCAGGCCGGCGTGGAGACGAGACGCGGCCGCGGGCTGGAGTGTCGACCAAGCCGGGTCGGGCAGACGCAGAGCCGGGGCGCTGTGTTGGCCGGGCCGTGCGGACCAGCGCGGAGATAGGGCGCGGTCACGAGCTGGAGCCGTGGAGCGACCCAGAAATGCACAGTGTTGCGGGCTGGAGTGCACGGAACAGCCGATAAGAACGAGAGGCACCGTGCATGGCGGCGAGAAGCGAACAACAGTAACAACAACAAAGACGAGACGCAGCTCAATTGGCCCTCCCAATCAGAGCCAACGGAAACTGTGGGGACGACGCGACGGTGAACGTAACTGGGGTGTGAATGAAGCCGACTGCCAGACACCCGCAACTAGGCGGCCCTGTGCGGGGCGAGTGTTGAACGGAGAACTGGCCAGCCGAGCGCAGGGGACCAGTCTACACCCCGAGGCAGCGGTGCGGGAACCCCCCTTGAGCCAGTCCACCAAGGCTCAATCCGGGCTACTGGGGGGACACAGTAGGAGCTTTAGCCCTCCTGGGCCCCCTAGCTGTTGGAGATTACTGGACCCGGGACAACAGATAGACTGTGTCAACAGAAACCCAGTCAGAAGCCGAAGAGAATAAAAAGCACTAGCACTTTAAGAACTGTTAGATCACTACTTAAACAAATAGTTCTGCCCACCAACCCTCACGGAAAAATTGCACTGCCGGTAAACTAAGAGATCAGATTATTAATTAGTTAATTAATTATTGATTTATAAATTGTTGGCTGATTGATTGATGTATATTTATTATTACTGGCAGATTAATTGGAATGGTTTAAATTGGGAGGGGATATATATATTTATCTTTTTTATTAATGTGCCATAGATGAAAATGTTTAGCCAATTAAATTATGGAGATAAAGTGGGGAGAGGTTTAACTTAATTAACTACAGATGAATTATTAAAGACCAGGCGATTGGAATTGTGGAGCAGAGGAGCGTGAGGGTGGTGAAGCTTTGGATAAGATAACTAGGTAGCAAGCTAACTGACACTAGTGAAGGATCGGGTATGGAGCAGATGTCTGGCCTAGGGATCCCAGTGCTCATGGGGAGGGGGAGGTATGACGGTGGGAGCAGACAGAACCATGTGGGAAGAAGGCGGAGACAAAACAGTGCTCGACCCTCTTCCGGTCTGCGTCCCATCCCGAGGGTGGCAGGTAGTGGGGCCAAGAGGGAAAGTCAGTCTCCGTCATTGGTGTTATGTACCGCCAGGTCCATAAATAACAAGACCTCAATCCTTAGGGACTACCTGCTCAAGCAGGATATGGACCTGGCTTGCGTGACCGAGACCTGGGTGCGGGATGGGGAGACGGTGGCTCTCTCCCAGATGGCGCCCCCGGGCTACTCGGTCTTTCACCAATCACGGACCACTGGCCGGGAGGGAGGGGTGGCGCTACTCATACGGGAGGGTTACTCCTTTAGGGCTCTCCCGGCCCCAACGATCGATGGCTTGGAATGTGCCAGTCTAGCGTGGGAAGTGGGGGAGGGGTTGGCGATCTGGCTGGTGTACCGTCCGCCTAACGCACCAGCCAGCGCCTTACCAGCCCTGATGGAGGCGGTGGCGGGCTGGGCGTTGGAGTTCCCAAGGGTTATGGTCTTGGGTGACTTCAACGTCCATGCAGACGACGCGGCCTCCAATCAGGCGCTGGACCTAGTGTCTTCCATGGCGACACTGGGACTCTCCCAATTTGTTACCACTCCCACGCATCAGGCCGGACACATGTTAGACTTGATCTTTGCGTCCGGGATTCTGGTGGACGGTATCGCAGTAGAAGCGGTGCCATGGTCGGACCACCTAGCCCTTAAGGCCCGTGTGGGTGCGCCCCCTCGACCCTGTACGGGCGGCGAGCCTATTTTGGCTCGCCCGCGGAGTCAGATGGACCCTGAGCGGTTCCAGAGGGCTCTGCGGGACCCCTGGCCCCCTAGCAATTCCCTCGATGACCTAGTAAATACCTGGCATGACAGGTTATCCAGGGCCATCGACGAAATTGCACCCCGGCGTCCTCTGCGCCCCCGAAGTAGGCTGGCTCCTTGGTATACCTCGGAGCTACGCCAACTGAAACAGGGACTCAGACGACTAGAGAGGCGGTGGCGGCATACTCGTGACGAAGCGACGAGAACATCCTACAGAACGTTTATGAAGTCTTATGAGATGGCAGTCAAAGCTGCAAAGAAGGAATACTTTGCGGCTAGGATTGCATCTGCAAATTCGCGCCCAGCACAATTATTTAAGATAATTGAGAATCTGACCACTCTGCCCCAAGGCAGACCAAACATGAAAGAATTGGAAATAGGCTGTGAGGCTTTTGCGAAATTTTTTGCAGATAAAATCTCGTCACTCCGCCAGGACTTTCCTGCCACATTGACTGCAGCAGATGAACCCGGGGCTCCGTGCCTGTCTTCTAGTGTTATCTTGGATCACTTCGACGCGCTTAGTCTTGGGGAAGTCGACGAAGTCCTCTCAACTGTACGCCCTACAACTTGCGACCTTGACCCATGCCCCTCCTGGCTAATCAAATCCTGCCAGAGGGAGCTTAGATATCCTATACGGGATATCATAAATAGATCCCTCTTGGAAGGGCAATTTCCAACATCTTTGAAAGAGGCCATGGTCCGCCCTCTCCTAAAAAAGAGTACAGCAGACCCGGCCGAATTGGCAAATTACCGGCCGGTCTCGAACCTACCATTTTTAGGTAAGGTTATAGAGAGGGCAGTGGCGTTACAGCTGCAGAGTTTTTTGGATGACACTTCCGCCTTAGACCCTCACCAGTCCGGCTTCCGTCCGGGTTATGGGACGGAGACAGTGCTGGTCGCCTTGGTGGATGACCTCCAGCGGCATCTGGATCGAGGCGGCGTGGCGGTGCTGATATTGTTAGATCTGTCGGCCGCATTTGATACGGTTGATCATCAGTTACTGGCCCGCCGGCTCGCCGACACGGGGATTGGGGGATTGGCCTTACAGTGGCTTTCCTCCTTCCTCGAAGGACAGGGACAAAGGGTGGCCATTGGGGGGGAACGGTCCCGGAGGCACCCACTAGTATGTGGGGTCCCACAAGGGGCAGTTCTCTCCCCGATGTTATTTAACATCTATATGCGCCCCCTTGCCCAGATTGCCCGGAGGTTTGGACTTGGGTGCCATCAATATGCTGATGACACCCAACTCTATCTGCTAATGGATGGCCGGCCTGGCTCCGTCCCAGAAAGCCTGGACCTAGCATTGCAAGCCGTGGCAGGCTGGCTCAGACTGAGTGGGCTGAAGTTGAATCCAACGAAGACAGAGGTCCTGTGCTTGGGTCGCGGTGCCTTGGGAGGGGAAATCCCCTTGCCAGTCCTTGACGGTGTGCAGCTTAAAGCGGCACACAGGGTCAAGAGCCTGGGGGTTCTTCTGGAGCCTTCATTATCAATGGAGGCACAGATAGCAGCCGCTGCCAAGTCCGCGTTCTTTCATCTTCGTCGGGCGAAGCAGTTGGCCCCCTTCCTAGAGCGCCGTGACCTAGCAACAGTGATCCATGCTACGGTCACCTCGAGACTGGACTACTGCAACGCCCTCTACATGGGGCTGCCCTTGTGCCGAATTCGGCGGCTGCAGCTGGTGCAGAACGCGGCGGCTAGGCTGTTGCTGGGGCTCCCAAGGTGGGAGCACATACAGCCGGGGCTGCGCGGACTGCACTGGTTGCCAGTGGCATACCGAGTTCGCTACAAGGTGCTGGTTATTACCTTTAAAGCCCTATATGGCCGAGGACCTACCTACCTAAGGGACCGTCTCTCCCCATATGAGCCCCAGAGGGCACTGAGGTCATCTGGGAAAAACCAGCTGAATATCCCTGGGCCAAGGGAGGCCAGACTGAAAGCCACCCGGGACCGGGCCTTCTCTATTACTGCTCCACTACTGTAGAACCAACTCCCTGAGGAGGTGAGGGCCATACGATGTTTAGAGGGATTCCGTAGGGCCTGTAAGACCCACCTTTTCAAGATGGCCTTCAACTAGCGAAAAAATTAGTGAAAAACTTGTGACAAAACTAGATATGCTGCTAGAAATGCTTTTATTCTTGAAATGTTTTTACTTCTGAAATTTATTGAAACTTGTTTATAACGCCATACTGTTATGTGAATTTTAATACTTTGTAATTGTTTTAACCGTGTTTTATAATTATAACTGATGTAATGTGTGTTTTATGTTGTGAGCCGCCCTGAGCCTGCTCCGGTGGGGAGGGCGGGATAGAAATAAAAAATTATTATTATTATTATTATTATTATATTATTATTAAATGAATCTATTATTTTTAAAAAAGGTAGATTTTGCTACCTTTTTTCCTGGTTTCTGTGTTCTGTCTAATTTGGGGTCCGTTATATAATTTAGATCTGCACCAATTATGGTCTCCCCCACCTGAAAATCTGCTAATAATTGCAGCGTTGTCCTAATAAAGCCTTTCTGATTTACATTTGGGGCATATAAAGATGCCATTGTCAGTGGCTGGCCATCTAACTCTCCTCTAACGAAAATGTAATGACCCCTAGGGTCAGCTTTTATTTTTTGGCAATGAAAGGGTACTGATTTTGAAATTAAAATTGCAACACCCCTGGATTTTTATGTCCCTGCCGCCAAATAACTTTAGGTAAACCAATTTGAAGATAACAATTTTCCATTCATATTCTTTAGATGTGTCTCCTGAAGACATACTATATTCGCTCTATCTCTCTGCATAGTGTTGAAAAGCCGTTTGCGTTTTACAATGTTGTTAAGGCCTCTACAGTTCCAGCTAAGAAGCTTATATGAATGTGCCATCTTTTAAGGTAGTTAAAAAATATCGATGGTGTCAAAACACAACACCACTTAACAAACTAAAAACAACAACAATGAACCCTAAACACAATTCCCTTAACTAAGGAAGCTTTTCAGAGTCCCCTCCCCTTATAAAGGAAAAAGAGAGAAAAAAGAAAGCTATTGCAGTGCCTTCTTGTCTGAAAAGATTAGATTACTCTCTTACTAAACAGCCTCTGGGGGGCATTGTTCATATGGTCACTTATCTGGAGTCACAAAGCTCTTTTCCTACCCAAAAAGAGACGTTTTCCTGTTAAATCAAGAAAATTAGATATCTTTCAATTAATACTAAAACACGAAATAAACCATCCCCTCCTCCCCACTCTGAGAAGTTTAAGCAGGCTAGTTTATATACTACCTTAAAAATAAACTAAATCTTAACTTTCAGTTACCTAGGTTTTCCAACATATTCAATCCTGTCCCATATGTATATGCAGGTTATATCCATGGTTGATTAAGGAAAATAGTCTTAATAGTAATACATTATCATATAACAAATTCCTTAACAATTTAGAGATAAGGCATTAATACCTAGCATAATAAACATTACAACAAATAAAAAGGGATTTTCCTTAATCACAAGGTAAGTTCCTTAGACACGCAGTCTTAAAGTCTTGAGTCAGAAAATATTCCTGAGTGCTCAACCAAATTTCACTATAAAATACTTAACATAACATAGGAGCACTTAATTGTTCGTATACGTTTTCCTTTAACTTTAGTTTCCTTATTAACCATTCTTCAAATCTTATATATGGAATTTCAACAACTACCAATAAATTCTTATACATCAACAATATATATATGTATCAGTTTTTAACCATCAAAGCTGACCTTATTACCAACAGTGTTCAAATTCATTAATTTTCTAATCAATAAACCAATAAATTTTAAGATTTTTCCATTAACCTATAATAGATTCTTAATACCATCAGTAGTCAAATTCATTAATTTTATAGCCATTAAATGTTGAATTAATTTTACCTCATATATCAATCACGACTTCTTATAAGTTTATAAAGTACTGGGAACAAATATTCATTAGCTATAGTTCTTAATTATCCAACTCTAATTCAAAATACTAATAGCAATCAAATTAATAACACACTCCAAAAAAAACCTTAAACAGCTTATAATGTATTAAGGCATACAAGGGCTTCAGTAGTTCTATCTATGTTAAAGTCATTCAAACCATTCAGGATGCTATTGCCCTCTTGTGGTCTTGTATGTCATTACATTGGTTCATTTCAAATTGCAGCCTGGGTTTGCTGGTCTTCTAATGCCGGTAAAAAAAAGGCGGGAAAGTCTTCTTCTTCCGTTTTGGCGGCTTATATCACTCCAGAGCTCTTTTAAAATTATAAAATAAAATATAAGGAACATGAATTCGTTATCTATACTCTAAGAAATCTTAAAGAACTTATAGTACATCAAGACATATAAGAATTTCAGTAGTTCTGTTTGTGTTAAACCATGCAGAAAGTCGTTGTTATATTCTTGCTTTCCAGTACATCATTAGTTCACGGCGCAGCAGGAGCTTGTTGTTCCTCGAACACAGGGCAAAAGGCTCGCAGATATTCTTCTTCCCTTTTTGACAGCTTAACATTTAGGTTGTCTAAAAGCAGCTTTTCTGTTTCTATATCCGATGCTTTAAAAAGTGCGCCTCCTTTGTATACTAGAATGTCCGAAACAGGGCTCCATTGGAATCTTATGTTTTCATTATATAGTTTGGTGGCGAAAAATTTTAGCTTTTTGCTTTTTTCTAATGCCTCAGCCGGGAGATCTAACAGCACCAGCACTTTTTGTCCATCACAGTTTAAAGCACCTTTTTTTCTGGCTTCTTGAAGTATCTTAGCTCTGGTTGTAGGGTACACAAATTGAACCAGGATGTCTCTTGGCTTCCCATTTCGCGCCGATACCAACGGTCCCAAACGCATGGCTTTTGTAATAGCAGGGGCCGCACCATTTTCTAGAGCTAATGCTCTAGCCAGCCATTTAGCAATAAAAGTTACAATACCCATATTATCTTCCGCCCCTTCCTTAATCCCTCTAAATTTCAGGCTGAGGGCCCTCCAACGATTTTCCAACGAAATAAGTCTCGTATTAAGCAGCGACTCTCTAGCTTTCATCTGCTTTATTTTGGCTTGCATAGCCAGCGAGGCTTCTGCTGTGCACTCCGCCATCTTGGCAGTTAGTTCCAAATCATTTGCCATTTCTTCTACTTTTTTATTAACTGGGGCCAGAAGACTCTCTACAGTCTCTTTAAAATAAATATGAATGTCCTCTTTTAGCTGTAGGAGGTCTTTCTACATAGAGGGGCTTCCTCATTACTCGGTTGGTCAGTTATGGGTGAGTTTTGCCTGGACGCCATGCTAAGCTCTGTTGCCCCAGAGTGAGTTTCCCAGACTGGGGAGGAATTGGGAGGAAAAAAACTTCTTACCAACGGCAATGCCTCTGAAGCTGCCTTCGCTTTTGTTTTTGGAGTATCTTTAGCCTTCACTTTTGTTTTTAGAGATTTTCCCATCTGGGACTGAATTCAAAGCCTGCGACTTGGCTGTAGGGCCCAGATTTAGTTGGGAAGGTGGAGGAGCTGCTCTAAAATGCGTCCACCATTGTTCAGCGATGCTCCGCCCCCAAAAACATTGTTTTTAAAAGAATCTGGGACACTAAAAATTGTCAGAACCAACTGGAAAAAGGGTAAGAAGATAAGAACTATTGGTCACATTATTTGTGGGCTCCTAGGGGGACTTTAAAAGGGAAAAAAAATTGAAGAAGGAGTAAAAAATCGCGGCCGCCATTTTGGAAATTTTAGAGACTTTTTTAATAAATGATTTTGGGGGCTCAGAAACCAGTGAAATTGGGCTTGCTGGAAAGGGCAAGTCCTATTCTATTAAACCTGACTGTCAGATTGAAAATTGGTGAGGTCAAAAATTTTGTCATTTTTTAAAGGTTTAAAAAAAAAATTAAAAATTATATCTTGGCCTAGGAAACTCAGAGGGAGATGGAATAAAGTTTAACAAAAAGAGTAAATTTAGATCTTTTGGACTTGGTAGTTAAACTGGTAATTTGTGAGACCAAAATTTTTGGTATTTTTATTTTTATTTCTTTCCTTTTTTTTCTCTTTGTCTAAATGTCTGAACCCAAGCAGACCCGACAAAGGGCTCTTTCACTAGAGAAAATGCAGGACCAATTGGATGCCATGGAAGCCAGAATAATGAAAGGAGTTAGGAGAAAGATAGATGAATCAAAGGAAGAAATTATTACAGAGATTAAAAAAGAAATGGAAGATCTCAAAAAAGAAACTGGGGAAACAGTTAAGAAAGTGCAGGAGGTGGAAGAGAAAGTAAAAGTACATGATAGCACCTTGTTGAAAATTCAAGAAAAGGTGACAATCCACGACTACAAATTAATGGAAACTCAGATACGCCTGAGAGGAGTACCTGAAGCAGAGAACGGTGATTTGAAAGGATATATAATAAGAATAATTGCAGAATTTTTAGAAGAAGACCCTGATGGGACCAAAAATATGTATGATTATATGTACAGAGTGGATTCACTTTTTGCCAAGAAAAATAACCTACCAAGAGATGTTGTTATAAGGTATATGACAAAGGAAATGGTGGGAAAGATCATGAATAAAAACTTTGAAAAGTCACTGATAGTGGGAGGCAGTAAAGTGAGAATTATGAAGGAGCTGCCGAGACAAGTGATAAATGATAGGAGAACATACAAAAAGTTGACAGAAAAACTGAAAGACAATGGCACGAGGTTCAGATGGATAAAGGTTTGAGTTTTGAACTCCAGGGGAAGAGAGTCACAATTACAAATGCTCAGGAGTTGAGTAGATTTTTTGAAGAAAATAAAGAATTTGCACCATGATGGATTACAAATTATTGTCTTGGAATGTTAATGGACTAAATTCACCACAAAAAAGAAGGGCAACATTTCATTGGATTAAGAAACAAAATTGTAATATAATTTGTTTGCAAGAAGTACACATTAAACAAAAGGATTATAAATTTTTATGGAACAAACAACTAGGAACGGAGTTTTTTTCATTAGCTGAACAGAAGAAAAGGCGAGTAGTTTTATATATTAAACAAGAATTGGAGGCAAAATTAGTATTTAAAGATAAGGACGGAAGATTTGTAGCAGTTGAGATAATATTAAGTGGGGAAAAAACGTTGTTATTGGGACTATATGCGCCTACTGGTGCAAAGGATGCCTTTTTTAAAGACATTACACAACAGCTAGATGAGTCGACTTACGATCAAATACTCTTAATGGGAGATTTTAATGGAACAGTTGAGAACTCATTGGACAGATCTGGAGGGAAAAGAAATGATGGGAAAGAAGGGAAATTGCCAAAGTCTTTCTTTGAATTGGTTAAACAAGAAAATTTAGAAGATATATGGAGGAAGTTTAACCCTGAAGTGCGGGACTATACTTTTTTTTCTGCAAGACATAAGACTTTTTCTAGAATTGACATGCTGTGGGGAACTTATAACAAGGAAGATAGAGATTTTACCTAAAATTGGGGCTGATCACAACCCAAAAATGTGGATTACAAAACTGTCCAAGAAATCGAGGAGATGGAGACTGAATGAAGATTTGCTACAGAACAAAGAAACAGTGGCATTTCTGTTAGTTTGGTGTGGTGGTTAAGTGTGCAGACTCTTATCTGGGAGAACGGGGTTTGATTTCCCACTCCTCCACTTGCAACTGTTGCAACGGCTTTGGGTCAGCCATAGCTCTTGCAGGAGTTGTCCTTGAAAGGGCAGCTTCTGGGGAAAGCTCTCTCAGCTCCACCTACCTCACAAGGTGTCTGTTGTGGGGAGGAAGGTAAAGGAGATTGTGAGCCACTCTGAGACTCTGAAATTCGGAGTGGAGGACAGGTTATAAATCCAATGTTGTCATCTTCTTATGACTGCAATGTAATATACCATGAAATAATCATACAACTCATGGCCCGGTTGCTAACAGGCCACGGACTGGTACCAGTCCACGATCCAGGGGTTGGGAACCCCTGCCATAGGGTATAATGATCTGTGGTTATCTGGGGCTCTGCGGGGGCTGTTTTTTTAAGGTAGAATCACCAAATTTGCAGCAAAGCATCCAGTGCCTCTTCTCAAAATACCCTCCAGGTTTCAAAAGGATTGGGCCAGGGGATCCAATTCTATGAGCCCCCAAAGAAGGTGCCCCTATCCTTCATTATTTCCAATTGAGGGAAGGCATTTAAAAGGTGTGCGATCCCTTTAAATATGGCAAGAACTCCCTTTGAAGTTCAATTATGCTTGTCACAACCTTGCTCCACCCCAAAGTCCCCAGATATTTCTTGAACTGGACTTGGCAACCCTAATGTAGCATGTGCAGCCCATTAGTATTTTAATTTAACATATGCAACCCATTAATATTTATTCTGCTGTGATGCTTTTGGTAAACCTCCCTGGTTACCTATTTTTTCCTGGCTGAAGCTCCTTCCCATTTCTCTTTTGGTTACTAAGGTGCTACTTGACATTAATCTAGCTGTCCTTCTACAGACCAACACAGGTTACTCTTGGAAACTATCTGCAAGCAAGTGCTTCCAGGACACTGGTCAGAAAGCCACAGGAGCTACCTTCCACCAAACCAGATCTTACCCAAGGACAGGACTTTCAAAACCCAGGACACAAACAGTAAGACCCTGACCTGATATGCCATCCCTCACTTTCAGGCTCTGGATACATCCCTGGCCTGAACAGAGCAAAGCATGGTGTTTACGCTTGGAGGGGACAGTGCCAAGGAAGTCCCAAGCATCACACAGCAGCCACCACTGTTGCTTTGCATTGAGGCTTTGCATTGAGGTTGCACCTCTGAGGGTAAACAGCAGGCTTTGCACAGTATGCAGTTTGGCCTGGGAAGAGGGGAGGAGGTTCCAAGCCCACATGCAAAACAGAAGCAGCTGTTGCTTCCTCACACTGTGTATGGGTACTCCTCCCAGCACAAATTGCATACTTCCAAGAAGAAGAGCTCCTCAAACATCTTTTATTATGATGTTGTAGCAAAAGAAAACAAAGCAAGAGACATGGCATGTCGGACTAGAACAACTCAGCAATGAAAGTCACTCGATGCCCATGGATACAGTCTCTTCTCTATTTAGTCTTTAGTTGGTCATTTGAATGTGCCCCAGGACATCGAGACCAGGAAATGGTGGAACTTCGTTAAGTATCTCCTGTTGATTTTTTTTGTTTACTTCCTCCTGACTTAACAACTATTCCTTTTAAAATGTTTGCATGGGGTTTTTTTGTTAGTTTATGCAATTTTTAATCATTTTTTATATTTATGCAATCTGATGTTATCTGCCCTGAGCCCGCTTTGGGAAGGGCAGGATATTAATTTAATAATAATAAGAGTAATTTTCTGATCCTAGGTCCCATCTTCCAATAAAGAAACAGTTCCAAGAAAAGAGATGTCATGAATATGTTGTTGCTGTTTGGCTTTAGTCCCTGAAAATGAGTTTGCATCAGGACCTACCCTTCCTTGTTGAGCTGGGTTTGGTGCTCTTTCCCCTACTTTACAGTTTCCTTTCCCTGCACTTACAAGCTCTCTGCCTGGATTCCTTTGCTTCTCTCCCTCAATTCCCTTTTTGTTTGTTTATCATCAAACTGTGCTTGATTCTCTCCAGTTGAAGTTTCTTGGCCTTTTGGCCCTTTGGATTGCTTACTATTATGTCATATATTCTTATTGAGGCTTTGAGAACTCCCTTTCTTCATTGTTCCCACTGTGAATTTGCAAAATTGTGAATTGTTCTGCTCTCAATATTACTCTTGAAAAAGGTTTATGATACCAAAAAGGGTTATTTTAACAACTGAACTCCGTTGAGAACATCTTGTCTTCAAGTTAAATTGTAATATTCTTCAATATTGATTTGTCTGGAAATAGATATACTTTTTGTCTGTTAGCTGTGGGAATATGTATATGGCTGTATTTTTTTCTTATTTTGTATTGTTCATATTTCTTTGCATGTCCTTTATCAATATATGTGTAGTGTATAGCATCATTGTGTGTATTGTAATTTATTAAATAAAATTAGTTTGGGGTGGGATTTCCCTGGCCCTGACAGGATTCACTGATGTCATTCAGGGTCAGAACCAGGTTTTCAGGGGCCCTGGGCAGACAGTTCCCCCTCCCTTCCGCAGTACTTATGCCCTTCCCCAACTACACATCTCCCACCTGCTGTGCCTCCTGCCCTGTCTGCTCACAAGTCATCCCACTAGGCTTTCCAAACCCCCCACTCTGGCGGGGGACCCCCGAATTAGTAGCCTCCTCCCCCGCTCTCCAAAAATCCAGAAGCAGGGTGGGGAGAATGCAGGCTCTCCAGGCAGGCTTCACTTTGCTGTCGGAGCTTGGGGGTGGAGGATACTATCAGGCTTATTGCTTCACTGAGGCTGGGAGGCTTGGGAGCTTTTATTTAGAGCTATGTGCTCACTCGTGGGTGGCTAAGTACAATCGGGAAGAGTTGGGACTTGCCTGCCTAGTGCGGCATTTGGAGCAAAAAATTTCCCCTGCTCCTTTAAACAGGTTCCCTAGCTTCCCCACCACCACCACCTTGGCTCCTCCCCTCCCAACTCAGTTTCACTTCGGCACTTGCTCCTCCCCAACTCAGCTTTTCCTCCTCCTTCCTCGGCTTCCTTCCACGTGGTCTCCCAAACAAACTTTTCTTCTTCTCTCCCAACTGCACTGTAAGTTGTAATTTTTTTTTTCTGAGTGTAAAGGTGGGTGTGGGGGAGAGGTTTGGACCTGGACAAAACAGGGCTCCAGCAACAGGATTTCAGGGCCAGTTTTGAATTTAAAAATAAAATAAAGGGCACAGAAGAGGATTTTCCAGGGGGAAAGACTTGCACAGTGGAGGGGTGGAGAATAGAAAGAAGCAGAAAAGCAAGGAGCTAAAAAACCAAGAACAGAAGCCTTTCTGCAGCATATCCTGGAAAGATGCCAGCCTCCAGGTGGGAGCTGGGGTTCCCCTAAAATTACAGGTCATCTCCAACCTACAAAGATCAGAAGTGGACAAGAGCTATTCTGTGCTAATCTCCAGGGGAACTGAAAGGATAAGGTATTTCTCTGTTTTAGAATCAGTTTGCTATGTACAGTCATGCAACATATCAGAGCCATGCATAGTTACAAATGTTTAAAAACAGCCTGTTGTGAAGAATATTTTCCAGCTATGCAAATATGTCAGGGTTTGGTCCTTGATGGACCACAAGCCTGTTTAAAAGGTGGACATGAGACATATGCAAAGAAATAGTTTTTCATCTTGGATTTGGCTGACAGATTTGGCTAAGAGATTTCTTTATGCCAGTTATGGAATTGCTTTGGAACTGTTGTTGCTGTGAATCTAGTTGTGACTTCCTTCTTTGGCAGCCTGTAATAATTCCTAGCAGGGGTCATTTTGTAGAAAAATAGGTGATGGAGCTCATCCAGGGATTGTTATGTAGCTGCACCTACTATTCAATGGACAAGGAATGTAAGTGGGGAGGAGGAAGGGGAACCCTCAGAAAGGTTTAAAAGCTGTGCTCCTGTGAGCTCCTGCTGAATTCAAGGCCTGATTCCTAGACATTTGTGAACTGATTACAAAGCAAAATAACATCCAGTGGATGCTAGTTGTTCAAACCAGCAGCTGGCACTGTAAAGAAAAGGGGCTGGAACGCCCTATGACAGGAGTGGCGAACGGTAGCTCTCCAGATGTTTTTTTTGCCTACAACTCCCATCAGCCCCAGCCATCAAGGCCAATGACTGGGGCTGATGGGAGTTGTAGGCAAAAACACCTGGAGAGCTACTGTTGGCCACTCCTGCCTATGACTCAGGGAAGGAGATGTGTGAAACACAGTTATACCCTCAAGTTTTCAGTTGACAGACTTAATTTGCAAAGTAAACAAATTCAGTAGTACTTTTAGTTATATATCATAGTTAAGATGCAGGCAGTTTCTGCTAGGAGAATAAAAGTATCAAAAGGCTACCTTCCACAGAAAAGAAATATAGGAACTCCTGGCCACTGGCAGGGAATGGGAGAGTTGGGTTGCCATATCCAGATGAGAAACTTGTGGAGATTTGGGGACATAACCTGGAGAGAAAAGGCACCTCAGCAGGGTATAATGTCATACGGTTCTCCCTCTGAAGCAGCAGTTTTCTCCAGTGTGTAGTCTAAAAATGAGCTGTAATTCCAGGGGATTCCCCAGGTCCCACCTGGAGGCTGGCATCCCTAGGTTCATAGAGTTTTCTGTTGTGCATTTTGCATAGTGTGAAGTGTGCAGTTCAGTGCATAGAATCATTGAACCTTAGAGCTGGAAGGGCCTCCAGGGTCACTTAGTCCAACCCCCTGCACAATGCAGGAAATTCACGAAGAAATTAACAGAATCAACATTGCATGCATCTCTTTCCTACTAAAGTCGGTGTAAAGGGCTTCATTTTTGGTAGAACTTTTATGCCATGCTCTAGACAAGGGGGGGGGGGGCAAACTTGTGTAAGGTAAGAGCCACATTGAATAGATGTCAGATGTTTGAGAGCTACAAGACATGAATGTCAGATGCTTGAGAGCAGGAAGGCAGGCAGGCAAATAGCTGAGGGGAGGGAGAGGTGGAAAGAAAGCAACTTTAAAGGCATTCTTCAAGCCACTGGTTGACTAGGCTTGATTTAAAGAGAGAGGGTGGTGTGGGCTTTGACAGCCACACAATATGTGTGAAAGAGCTACATGTGGTTCCTGAGCCACAGTTTAGCCACCTCTGCACTATACTATTTTTGAATATTTTACCAAGTAATTCATTTGCATTGTTCTCCACTTCAATCATTGTAGTCCTAATACATTGTTTATTAAAGGCTCTTGCTGTCTGATTGAATTGCTTTTCATTTTTTGTATTCTGTCCTGAGTCTCAGTGAGGAAGGTGGGCTATAAATGAAGCTGATAACAATACTAATGTTATATGTTGGATAGCCTCTACCTGTGTGTTGTATATATCTTCTTAAATTAGTTGTGGAGTATATGCAGAAAGTATTCTGTTGGCATTATTTCTTATTGTTAAAGCACAACCTGATGGCAGTATAATTTTAAAATTAACACTGCATTTTTGTGGTGGTGAGGGTTTTTTGGTCTGTTTTGAAGCTATGAATTATGCTTGGTATGTGTGCTGAGTGAAATGTATCTGCTGGAGTTCCCTATTGCTGCTTAAGTCAAACTCTCTTCTTTTGGCCTGCTTTGTTTTCTGCTGAAATTTGACCTTCTTTAAAAACAAACCAATCCAAAGTGCTTTGGTTAGGTTATTTATTTTGGTACAAGTAAATATATGTTTTGCTATTTCGTCTATAACTCTCCCCATCAGTAAGGTTCTACAGCATCCTTGATGCTTTATGCAAAATTTTTGTTATTTTTGCACAGGCAGGAGGCCTAAAAGTCTAGAGCAAGGGTGGCCAAACTGAGGCTCAGGAGCCACATGTAGCGCTTTCACACATACTGTGTGGCTCCCGAAGCCCCCACTGCTGCCCCATTGGCCAGCTTGGAGAAGGCATTTCTCTCTCTAAATCATTTTTCCAAGCCAGCTTGGAGAATGCATTTAAAGTTAAAGTTGCTTTCGTTCCACCTCTCCCTCCCTCCTCCCCCATCCAGGGGTTATTTTGTAGAAAAAAGGTGTGGGAGCTCAGTAGCATATCTCATTTGTGTGTGCCCTGGAATCTGTGTGCAGTGGGGAGAGAACTGCCCACTGCATACAGACCCTGGCTGGAGGTTCAGGTGCTGTGCTCCTGTGAGCTCCTACCAAATTCAAGCCCTGCCCCCATCTATTTGCCTACATGCCTGTTTCAAACAGCTGATGTTCATGTCTTGTGGCTCTCAAACATCTGATGTTTATTCTATGTGATTCTTAGCATTAAGCAATTTTGACCACCCCTGGCCTAGAGGTAATGTAAAATGGGGAAAAGGTGGGGGTGGGAAGTTATATACGACAGTATGTTTAAAGTTTGGGAGTGGGAAGAAGTTTCTTCAGAGGAAAAGGCAGGTTTGGGAGAGTGCCCAGAAAGTGATGTCAAAGGAAGAAGTGGGGTTTTAGTGGAGTGTGCTGGAAGTGACATCATCGAATGAGTGGAAGTGACATCACTTGATCTTTGACCTGGAAGTGACATCACAGAAAATGACATCACAGAAGTCTCCTGGCTCCACCCCCAAAGTCCCCAGATATTTGTTGCGTTGGACTTGGCAACCCTACATCCCACCATCCCTGCTCACAGCCACCTTTAGACCTGTCCCTAGTGGCACCAAGCAAGGCAGGCAGAAAGGAGCATAGGTGTTGTAGGGCTAGGAAATGAGTGAGTTGGGGGTACTGGCTGTACGCAGTGGGTCCTACCAGAAACCATGAGCCTGGTGGTTGCCCCATCTAAGAGTATGCTGCTCTTTTGTGATTTACTCTTTCACATTTCCTTGTTGTATATGTTTCCTTTATGTAATTTTATGTGTTTTCTGAACAGACTTTTCATATATTCTGCTGCTTAGGAAGTATCTGTTTTCCCCTTTTCTTCTGTTGCACTCTTAAATAGCTTATTGGCATCTGAAAAAGCTGGATGACTTTTTCAGTCCATATTCAACAGGTGAACTGCTGGGTGGCATCTCAGGTTGAGGAGATGATCTACTCCACTTCCACCACCTTCACCACCACTCTGATCAGAAGCCCTGCTTTTCATCAGGACACGAGCAAAATCTGCCTATAAACAAACAACAAAGGAGTTAAGGGAGAGAAGCAAAAGAATCCAGGCAGAGAGTCTGGAAGTGCAGGAAAAGGAAGGGGAAAGGGTACCAAAGCCAGCTCAACCAGGAAAGGTAGGTCCTGATGTAAACTTATTTTCATACGTTAAGGCCAAACCGCAACACATTTATGACATCTTTTCTTTGAAGCCTTTCTTTATTAGATTATGTGATTTGGGATCAGAAAAGGTACAGTTATTAAGTCAAGAGGAACTAAACAGAAAATATCAACAGGAAACATTTAATGAAGTTCCACCATGTCATGGTCTTGTTGTCCTGGGGCACATTTATATGACCAACTAAAGCCTAAAATAGAGAAGAGACATTCCAGGGCTTACACTATCAGAGTCTGGCCTGGATGAAGCTAAACCCAAGATGGGGCTGCCATCTTTCATTCTGAGACAGGTAGATATGCTGAATTTCTACTTCACCCTCATCCAGCCCATTACGGATTCCCAGTTCAGAATGTGAAAAGCAACTTCAGAATTAGGCGGGGAAGAAAGATAGAGCATATTAAGAACATAAGAACATAAGAGAAGCCATGTTAGATCAGGCCAATGGCCCATCCAGTCCAACATTCTGTGTCACACAGCGGCCAAATATATATATATATATATACACACATACAATCTGTGGCTAATAGCCACTGATGGACCTGTGCTCCATATTTTTATCTAACACCCTCTTGAAGGTGGCCATGCTTGTGGCCGCCACCACCTCCTGTGGCAGTGAATTCCACATGTTAATCACCCTTTGGGTGAAGAAGTACTTCCTTTTATCGGTTTTAACCTGTCTGCTCAGCAATTTCATCGAATGCCCACGAGTTCTCGTATTGTGAGAAAGGGAGAAAAGTACTTCTTTCTCTACTTTCTCCATCCCATGCATTATCTTGTAAACCTCTATCATGTCACCCCGCAGTCGACGTTTCTCCAAGCTAAAGAGCCCTAAGCGTTTCAACCTTTCTTCATAAGGAAGGTGTTCCAGCCCTTTAATCATTCTAGTTGCCCTTTTCTGAACTTTCTCCAATGCTATAATATCCTTTTTGAGGTGCGGCGACCAGAACTGCACACAGTACTCCAAATGAGACCGCACCATCGATTTATACAGGGGCATTATGATACTGGCTGATTTGTTTTCAGTTCCCTTCCTAATAATTCCCAGCATGGCGTTGGCCTTTTTTATTGCAAACGCACACTGCCTTGACATTTTCAGTGAATTATCTACCATGACCCCAAGATCTCTCTCTTGGTCAGTCTCTGCCAGTTCACACCCCATCAACTTGTATTTGTAGCTGGGATTCTTGGCCCCAATATTGGTGACCCTGCAGCTCAAACTTCCTCATGATCTCTTCCAGCAGTTTCACATAGGTATTAAACAACATGGAGCATGAGCCCTGAAAAAACTCACAGGCCAGTGGCCACACAGAGCAAGAACCCCCCAGCACTACCTTCTGTGAGCAACCCCCCCCCCAAAATAGCACTAGGATTCCCATAATGCAGGTTGCCTTAGTCTTAGTGCTAACAGGTGGTTCAGTAGGTTGATAGTAATGAAGTCTGCTGAGTGATGCAGGAGAACTAGCAGGATCATATTCCACTTCTCTGTTACTCAGTAGACGTCATCAGCCAAGGTGACCAAAGTAGTCTCTGTTCCAAATTCTGGCCTGAAGCCACTTTGAAATGAGTACAGAAAATCAGCCTCTTCCAAGAGACCCTGGATCTGAGAAGCAACAACCCACCCATGGAAAACTGGAGACTTGCTGGAAGTTCTCCAGCATGAGAGAACTTCAGGCCCCACCCTCAGGATGACAACCTTAAGGAGAACCAGTCACCTGCAGCAGCACCATTCCTGTTTCCCCACGAGACACTTGCCTGACTATTGTTGGCTTCCTGCAAGGTCGCCTCTGGATTTGGTGTCTGATTTACATACTCTCTCATCAAAGCAGCCCAGATAAATCCTGGTGAGATGCTAAAATTCAAAATGTTTGGAAATTTAAAAATGGCAGGTTACCACGAAGCATCAAGAAATATGTCCCCTAGTGAATGAGTTTTGAAGAAGTATCTTTCTTTTTATCACTACGATAACAACTTCCACAACAATCTTATTCATCTCCCAGTCCTCTGCATTACTTTTCATTTATACATGCCAGGGAAATTCAGCATACCAGACTGTAAAAGGTAGAGGCCAAGCCATTGCAGGTCAGTTGGTAACTCTGTTTGTTGTTCAGTCCACAGGAAACTGAACTGTTTGTTCATGACACAAGAAAAAGCAGTAGCAAAAATTCATTTTAAATCAGTTTTTAAAGGGTTAGTTGCACAAGCTGAGGGCTTGCAAGAAATCACTGGAGGGGGTTGTAAGACTACAAAATAATACCTCTGTAAAGTACTGGGGTCGGCACAGTAAGACACCGGCCACGACTGCCAACCCTTCTTTGTTGATTTGGGCGTAGTTCCGCTCCGCCGATGAGAGGGTCCGCGAGTAGTACGCGATAGGGACTTCGGTCCCATCAGGGAGTCGGTGGCCCAGAACTGCCTCCACGTCATAAGGGGATGCGTTGCATGCAAGGACCAAGGGCAGGGTCTCGTCGAAATGGGCAAGGACGGAGTTGGACATCAGGAGGCCCTTGATATCCTGGAAGGCTTTAGTGTGCTGGCGGCCCCATGCCCAAGGTCAGTTCTTGTCTAGAAGCCAGTGCAGGGGTTCGGCCACCGCTGCCTTGTGGGGGAGAAAAGCATGATAAAAGTTTAGGAGGCCGAGGAAGGCCTGGAGTTCTTGCTTGTTGGTGGGCGCTGGAGCATCTCTGATGGCACGCAGCTTGGTGTCGGAGGGGTGGACCCCCTGGGCATCGATGGAGAACCCCAGGAATTCCACCCGATCCACACCCAGGAGGCACTTCTCCCGTTTGACCTTGAGGCCGGCTGTTTCAAAACGTTGTAGGACTCCTCTAAGGCGGGCGGCGAATTCTTCAGGCGAGGCTGCCGCGATCAGCACATCATCGAAGAATGGAGTGACTCCGGGAAGTCCTTTTAAAAGGGAGTCCATTAGTTCCTGGAACAACCCCGGAGCCACACTCATGCCAAATTGCAACCGCTTTACTCTAAAGGCCCCCCGGTGGGTCACAATTGTTTGGGCGTTGGCCGTGGCCTCATCCACTGGCAGCTGTTGGTAAGCTTGGGCCAAGTCCAACTTGCCGAAAATTTTTGCGCCGGCTAGGGTGGCTAGAACATGGCTGACGATGGGCACAGGGTATGCGTGGGCCTGAAGAGCCTTGTTGAGGGTGCACTTATAGTCTGCACAAATCCGCACCTCCCCACTGGGCTTGACTGGAGTCACGATGGGAGTTTCCCAGGTTGCGTGGGTGACAGGCTCTAGTTTTCCCTGTGTAATGAGTTTATCCAGTTCCTCCTCAATTTTAGGCTTGAGCGCGAATGGAACTCGCCGCGCTTTAAGCCTAATAGGCCGCACTGTGGGGTCGAGGTGTAGTGTAACCGGGGGACCCGTGTAGCAGCCCAAGGTGCCATCGAAAACAGCCGGGAACTCTTCACAAACCTTGTTAAAGTCCACTCCGACAGTCTTATTGACCCCCCCTGATCTCTAGTCCCAGGGGCTTGAACCAGTTGAGACCCAAAAGGTTTGTAAGGTGGTTCTTGACCACTAGCACTTGTAGCTGGCCCTTGAACCCCTTGTATTGGACTGGGACCGGGCCCACTCCCAAGATAGGCACCTTATTCTTCTGGAAGTCCACTAAAGTAAACCCCGGGTCCCTGAGACGAGGCCTCCGCCTGGTGGGAATTTAAAAAAAATGTCTCTGCCGCTATAATAGATGATGCTGACCCAGAGTCCACCTCCATTTGACAGGGCACCCCCCCCCCGATCCCTACATCGACCCGGATTTTGGAGGGCCTGACTGGCGAGGGTAGGTACTGTACCGGGTATCAGTGGGCGTGGAGAGCGTCGATTTCGAAGTCTGGCTGGCCTTCGGACTGCACAGATCTTTGCAGGACGTGTGCTCGGGATTTGGATCTGCAGGTGATGTGGCCTTCCTTGTTGCAAAGTCAACAGGTGGCATTCCAGAATCGGCAGGTCTTCCGCTCGTGCTGGCCCCCGCAACTTGCACATGCAGGTGGTGTCTTGTGTCTCATGCCCTGTGGGACGTGGGTGGTCTTCCTTCCTGCTGAACGATAGCCGGTTTGTAGAACTCTGTCCTTGTCCGAGTCCTCCGTAGATGGTTCAGGGTTGATCTGGTGTGCCGCAGCCTGTCTTGTCGGCCATGGCTCTGCTGATCTGCCCTTCTCCCAGCTGGTGGCCACGTCGATTGCCTTTGTTAGGTCGCACTCGGAGAGGGACAGGAGTTTCTGCACTAGTTTTTCATCCCTCAAGCCCCATACAAACTGGTCAAGAAGGGCTTCGTTGAGGTCTGCGAAACTGCATCGGCTTGCCACCCGGCGCAGGCTTGTTAAGAACGCCATGGCGGTTTCACCTGCCTTCTGTGTCCTTTGTCGGAAGTCCCAGTGCCGGGTGAGCTTGGTTGGCTGGGGCTGGAAATACTTCTCCAGAGCGCTGATGATGTCATCCACCGGTGTCTCTGAGAGCTTCCTGGGTTGGAGAAGAGCCCTGGCTAAGTCCACGGTCTCCGTGCCACACGTACTGATAAGCAGAGCTCTCTGCATGGTAGTCTCTGTAATCTTCCAGAAGGTCAGGTATGACTGGAAGCCTTCGACCCATGAGTCCCACAGCTCGGGGCGATCGATGCTAAAGGGCTGTAGGAGGTTGGCTGGAGCCTCCATTCTTGGCAGCGCGTCTGGGCGGCTTGCGAGCGGGGGGGGGGGGTGCAGAGCAGAGGTGCGGACCCAGATGGCTTGGATTTAGCCGCCTTTCCGTGTTCCTGGTTCTGTTGCTGGTTTTTACTGGAATCCCATCCACGTTGCCAGTGTAAAGTACTGGGGTCGGCGCAGTAAGAGACCAGGGTCGGAGAGTGATTTCAGCAAGCTTTACTTCAGGAACACACACACACAGACTGAGCTCTGTTCAAACTTCCTGCTCCTTTATACAATTCTTGCCCCCTTCTGATTGGTCCTTAACTATCTACACGGATTGGCTATTTACAGGGCCCTAAGGGCCTATCAGGGTACAGTATGAGCCTGGATGTTGATTGGCTGCTTATGTTTCAATCCTTCCCCTGATTGGGCACGCTTAGGCCTTCTCTGGAACCCTGGTGTGGAGTTCAAGCTCTGGCTTGTTCGGCTTCCCTCCAAAAGTAACAGTTCTCCCATTTGAGCCTAGGACACAACACCCTCTGTCACCAAATCTCCTCTTCATCCAGGCTTCCATAAGGTCTTAGAGCAGGAGTGTTGAACTCATTTGTTATGAGGGCCAGATTCGACATAAATGAGACTTTGTTGGGCTGGGCCCTGGGTGTACCTATTTAGGATTAGGCAGCAGAGATATAAACTTTTTAAAGGACACAAACACGATTAAAGATTTAAAAAAAAACAAAAAACCTTAAAACATGCTTAAAACATTAGCACTCTCTGGACTTGAAGGTGCTTTCTTTGTATTTCTCCCATGGGATCGAGGGAACTGGGCAAAGGAAGCTCAGGCTCTTTCCCTCCCTCCCAGAGGACCAGGAAGGGGAGGAGCCTCAACCAACAGAGAAAATTGAGGTTTTGCTCTGTAGCTCCTGTGCAATTCAGCAAGCCTCGCAAAGCAAGTTGAGATGCAGAAGGAAGCAAGAGAAAGGGAGAAGGAAGCAGATAAGAGCCAGTTGTTCGGGGGGCCTGATTCAGCCCCCAGGCCTCATGTTTGACACCCCTGTTTTAGAGGGAGGACAAGCAGGTTGATGTCTTCTGCCCCCACCCCATTTCCCCCCTTTAACTGATTCTAAGCTGCTGTTTACATTCTGGGCTTCCTGGGGCAAATTCTGATCTCTTTCAAGCTGGCTTTTCCCCTCAGTCTCTTATTTTTCTTCTAGTTAATTGACAAAGCTGTACCTGCACACTTGGGGGAGATCTGCTTGTGTAGAGACATCCCCCCACTTTCTCTCTCTGCAGGTTCACCAGTTTTCATGCTTTAGTGGTATCTAGGGTGGCTAATGTCATAGCTGGCACCTGGAGATCTCCTACTATTACCCTTGATCTCCAGACGATCAGGAATAGTTCTGCTGGAGAAAATGGCTGCTTTAGAGGGTGGACTGATTTGAGGCCCCTCCCCTCCCCAGGCTCCACCCCAAAATATCCAGGTATTTCCCAACCCGAAGATGGCCACCCTAGCGGTATCGCATACACTATTTAAAGATATTTCCTATGTTTCCTTTAAAGAAAACCAGATCATTCCTGTAGATTTGAAAATAATTAGATTCACTTCCTAAGTTTTAATTCCAGATGATATATTTTGTCCCTAGTCTGTTTTTTGTGTTTCTGTGCTCTTACGTAACAAAATTGGAAAGGGGAAAGATCTTGCCAGCCCTGTAGGTAAATCTCATCCCAATTCCTATTGTTCCATTGCACATAAGACGGTCTACAGGAGTCATAAGCACATTTCTTCAGAGGTTGGCATCCCTATGCAGTAGTGAAGGAAGAATGTGGAGCACCACCATGCTACAGAGTCTGAATGCTGTAGAAGAGAAGCTGAAGGTGTTTTGCCAAATCAGGAACTTTCCTCTTGTGCCTTCCTGCTGGGTGCAAAGCCATCAAAGCCCCGGAGCAGGAGGCAGAAGCCTATACAAGCTGCTTTGATATTTCAAGATATGTCCTATTTGCTATTAACATCATCAGTAGGACAAAATGAGCAAAACTTCAAAGGACTTTTCCTAGTCAGGCCTGGTCACGTTATGAAAATACATCAGTTACTTTTGGAGTGAGATAACAACTTATGACTAATTCCAGCCACCAAAATCTTACAGCCTAACAAAATGAAGCGTCTTCCCCTAGACCACAGAACAGCCTGTCAACCCAGGTTGCTTAATAAAGTCCTTCTTTTGAAGCTCTTGCTGCCAAGGAGGAGGAAGCTGGTCACAAGGCATTTTTACTGGCAGCGCTGTTATCACATGAGAAGGGATACACTGTTCTGTGCCTTCACCTGACTCACCTTTGGGATCTTTGAGTCTTTTCATGTTTTAACAATTTATTAATAACATATGGTTACAATACTTAATTGTCTCTTTTCTATACTAACCCATATGATATTTCAACCCCTCCTCCTTCCAATAATTGACTTCCCCGAAGTTATAAATTTAGTTTCCATTATAAAGGTACCACTAACCAAGTTCATTATTTTTCTTTTCTCATTAAAGCTAAAAAATTGTCCAATGTCCTTTAACATTCCATTCTTTCTCCATATATCCTTTAAACTTCTTCCACTCCTTTTTGAATATATCTAAATCATAGTCTCTTAAGGTTTTCGTTAATTTGTCCATCTCACTCCACGATAAAACTTTCACAATCCAATCCCATTTCTCTGGTATTTTTCCGGGATCTTTGAGTCTTTTGAATGAAAGCATACCCAAATGAGATATCTCTAAAGGATCAATTTTATTTTTGGAGAAGATATAGACAGAGGAAGGAAACAGGGAAGAGTTTTATTTTGCAGTATAAGAATGAAATATCCTTGCTCATAGGTCACTTCATCAAGATGTTGTGTAATATTTTTAAAGAAAATGTCTTTAGCACCATTTGGAGCATAAAGTCCCATCAACAACATTTTTTTTGGCATTCAAAGTAATTTCTACCGCTATATATCTTCCATCTTTATCTTAAAATACCAATTTCGGGTCTAATTTTTGTTTAATATAAAAGACTACTTCTCTCTTCTTCTGTTCAGCCAATGTAAAAAATTCTAGTCCCAATTGTTTATTCCATAGAAATTTATAATCCTTTTGTCTAATATTCACTTCTTGTAAACATACTATATTACAATTTTGTTTTTCTTTATCCAATGAAACGTTGCCTTTCTTTTTTGTGGTGAATTTAGTCCATTTACATTCCAAGATATCAATTTGTAATCCATCATGGTGCAAATTCTTTATTTTCTTCATAAAATCTATGCAGTTCCTGTGTATTTGTGGTTATAATCCTTTTCCCTTGAAGTTCAAAGCTCAAACCTTCAGGTATTATCCATCTGTACCTCATTCCATTGTCATGTAGTTTTTCTGTCAATTTTTATATGCCTTTCTGTCAGTTAGCACTTGTCTTGGCAGTTCTTTCATAATTCTTACTCTACTGACTCCCACTGTCAATGACTTTTCAAAGTTTTTATTCATGATCTTTCCCACCATTTCTTTTGTCATAAATCTTATGACCACATCTCTTGGCAGATTGTTCTTTTTTGCACAGAGTGAATTTGCTCTATACATATAGTCATACATATTTCTATTCAGGATCTTCCTCCAAAAATTCTGCAATTATTTTTATTATGTATACTTTCAGGTCTGATTCTTCATCTTCAGGTACACCTCTCAGACGGATCTGAGTTTCCATCAGTTTGCAGTCACGAATTCTCACTTTTTCTTGTAATTTTTACAAGTTGGAGTCATGTGTTTTCACTCTCTCTTCCACTTCTTGTACTTTCTTTGTTATTACCACAGTGTCATTTCTGAGATTCTCTCTTTCTTTTTTAAATTCTTTCTTTGAGTCCTCAATATCCTTTCTTATTTCTTTTTTAGAGGCAGTTATCATTTCTTTCACCCCCTTCATTATCCTAGCTTCCATTAGATCTAATTGGGCTTGCATTTTCTCTGTTGAAGCAGACCTAGCATGAGTTTGTTTCGGGTTTGATATGTAAAAAAAGATCAAAAATTTTGATCTCACCAAATTAAATTTGAGCCATCAGGTTTGAGAAAGTGAAGCTTGCCCTTTCCAATGCACCCAATTTCGCTGTCCTCTGAGCCTTTTATTTCTCCCAAAATGGCGGTCACAACTTTTGCTTCACTTTAAAAAAAAATTATTTTTTCCCTTTTACCAGTTCAAATCTTATCTACTATCCAACAGTAGTAATTTTTTAATTGCCAAATCTGTTAACTCCACCAATTTTTAATGTCCCAATCACTTTAAAAACGATGTTAAAACTTAGTCCTTCCAACAACAATGGCCACTAATGTTTCTCTCTGGTATTATAATCCTAGAGTAGGCTGTTTACTTCATTGACTTCCTTCTTCCTCCAATACTTCCTGCTTTTCTTGCCTTCAAATTTCCTGTGTTGACTGTAAACGCTGCAGATCTGTGATGATGGGGCTGCCTCCTCAACCACAGATAGACTAAATAATAAATTCCTTTCTTCTTTTAACACTGTCTTTTAAGTTTACAAAGTTCAAATTTAGCCCCTTATCTTCTTCTCCTTTCAGGCTTTCAGTATTTCCAACTCCCACCTTTTACTTTTGTTTTGTTTAACTTTAATTAGTCCCGGAATGAAGAGATAGCAATCAGTACCTTTTTTCCATAGTTTATCCAAATCAACACCAGTCCTTTGTAGATTAGATTTTTAAAATTGTAAAAGAAGGTTTGGATCCTGTCAAGCTTATGCCAAATTGATGACTCTGGAAACTTCTGCAGATGATGAATATGCAACTTCTCTCCGGAGATCCCTCAAAGCCTCAAAGGAGCCCCACCCCAGGACTCCCTTTCAGCCAAGGGATGATGATGGAAAACTTTAACGGAACAATTCAGAATATGCTACATAGATCTGGGAAGAAAAAAAATGATAAAGAAGGGAAATTGCCAAAGTCTTTTTTTTAATTGGTTAAACAGGAGAGTTTGGAAGATATATGGAGGAAGTTTAATCCTGAAGTACAGGACTATACCTTCTTTTCAGCTAGACATAGCTCTTTCTCTAGAATTGACATGTTGTGGGGTACTACAGATTTGGGACTTATAACAAAGAAAATAGAGATATTACCTAAAATAGCTGATCATAACCCAATAATGTGGATTACAAAACTGTCGAAAAAGTCAAGAAGATGGAGATTAAATGAAGATTTACTACAAAATAAAGAAATAGTGACACCTCTAGAAAATGAAACCAAAGCTACTTCCAAGTAAATGACAGAGAGGATATAGAATTTCAGACGGTATGGGATGCCTACAAGGCAGTAATGAGAGGATTACTAATAACATTGAATAATAAACACAAGAGAGCAAAAGATAAACAGATGTTAGGCATTCAAAATGAAATTAAGAAAAAAGGTGAATTAAGGAAAAGGCCAGGAAAAAAGAAAATTATAAGGGAGATTACAATATTGCAAGCACAAATGAGACATCTGTTAAATAAAGAAATGGAATGGAATTTGAAAAAATTAAAACAGAAATCTTTTGAGGGAGCGAATAAACCTGGAAAATATTTGGCCTGGCAATTGAAGAAAAAGAGAGAAAGTAAAATTATTAATAAAATTGTGGCTGATGGAAGAGAGATGGTAGATAAAATATTATGCTAAACTATTTAAAGGTGTTAAAGTAAAGAAGGAAAAGATGGAAGTGTATTTGCAGAAGATTAAAATAGCACCCTTAACTGATTATATGGAAAAAGTTTTGAATGATCCAATTGAAAAAATAGAAATTGAAGTAGCGATTAATGCAATGAAAATTGGAAAGGCACCTGGACCAGATGGATTTACGACAAAAATTTTTAAAACGTTTAAAGAAGAATTAATACCGAAACTTCAAAAAATAATGAATGTGATAAGAATAAATGGGAAAATACCAAATACATGGAAGGAAGCAGTAATTTCGTTGATTCCAAAGGAAGATAGAGATGTCACTAAAGTAAAGAACTATAGGCCAATCTCATTATTAAACAATGATTATAAGATATACACAAGAATCTTAGCAGAACAGCTTAAACAATATCTAATAAACTTTATAAACAAAGACCAAGCGGGTTTTCTCCCTAAAAGGCAAATAAGAGACAATATTAGAACTGTTGTAAATATTGTAGAATATTATGAAAGACATCCAGAGAAGGAAGTTGCATTATTCTTTGTGGACGCAGAGAAAGCTTTTGATAATTTGAGTTGGGACTTTATGTTTGCAGTAATGGAGAAAATAAAGTTGGGGGAAAACTTTATAAGAATGATAAAAGCAATTTATACTGAACATGCAAGGTTATGTATAAATGCAGATCTTACAGAAGAAATGATAATCAGCAAAGGTACAAGGCAAGGTTGTCCGCTTTCACCATTGTTGTTTATAATGACTCTTGAAATCTTATTGATGCAAATACAAGATGATGAAGAAATTGAAGGAACGAGAATTAAAGGATTTTCCTATAAATATAGAGCATTTGCAGATGATATAATGCTTATAAATGAAAATCCTACGCAAGTAACACCTTTGTTGTTAGCCAAAATACAAGATTTTGGCGAATTGGCAGGACTTTATGCTAATAAAGAAAAGTCAAAAATTTTGTGTAAAAATATGCAAGTAAGTAAACAAAAGGAATTGCAGAAATTAATGGGATGTGAAGTTACCCCTAAAGTAAAATATTTGGGCGTGGAAATAACAATGAAGAATATTGATCTGTTTAAAAATAATTATGAAAAGTTATGGCATAAAATGGACAAAGATATGATAAAATGGAACAAGCTTAATTTGTCACTGCTTGGTAGAATAGCTGCAATTAAGATGAACATTTTGCCAAGAATAATGTATTTATTTCAAACTATTCTGATTGTGAAAGACAGTAAAAAATTTAATAAATGGCAAAGAAAGATTTCAGAATTTGTATGGGCCGGGAAAAAAACCAAGGATTAAAATGAAAGTTTTAACAGATGCCAAAGAAAGAGGAGGATTTCAACTACCAGATTTAAGATTATATCATGAAGCAGTTTGTCTAGTGTGGATAAAAGATTGGGTGACACTGTTGAATAAAAAACTTTTAACGTTGGAAGGTCATGGAAATAAATTCGGCTGCCACGCTTATATGTACTATGGAAAGAAAAAGTTGGATGGTTTTTTTTCTCACCATTATATAAGAAATAATCTACTAAATATTTGGATGAAGTACAAGAAATATGGCGATGAGAGAAAACCACTATGGATAGTGCCAGCAGAAGTAATAAGAATAACAGCTGAGACAGGAGAGGAAAAAGGGATGTCATATAATCAATTACTAAAAATACAAAGCGGTAAAATAGAATTGAAAACTGCTGAAGAGTTGAATAATAAATATGATTGGTTTCAAATGCAACAAATAAAAAGTTTGGTGGAAAGCGATGTTAAAACTGAAGAAATATTATGAGAACAAACAGAAATGGAAAAAGTTTTGCTTGGAGATAATGAAAAATTAATTTTGAAAATCTATAAGTTACTTTTAAAATGGTCTACGGAAGATGAAGTAGCGAAATCTCAAATGATTAAGTGGTCAATTAATGTAAATAAAGAAATACAGATGGACACATGGGAATATTTGTGGAAGAACTCTATGAAACTCTCAACATGTCAGAGTATTAAAGAAAACTGTTTTAAGATGATGTACAGATGGTATATGACTCCTAAAAAGTTGGCAAAGATGAACAATAAGATGCTAGATAGATGTTGGAAATGTAAAAAACATGAAGATTCTTTCTACCATATGTGGTGGACTTGTGAAAGAGCAAAAAAGTATTGGCAGATGATTCAACAAGAGATTTCTAAGATCTTGGGATACGAATTTAACAAAGTTGCAGAGACTTTTCTGTTGGGATTACAAATGAAAAAATTTCCAAAAGAAGATAGAACTTTAATCTGGTACTTGCTCTCAGCTGTTAGGACATTGTATGCACAGTTGTGGAAGCAAAGAAAAATATCAGAGAAATGGGATTGGATTGTAAAAGTTATGACATGGAGTGAAATGGACAAGTTAACAAGAACCTTAAGAGACTATGATTTAGAAGTATTTAAGATGGAGTGGAAAAAGTTAAGATATGTAGAAAAAGTGTGAAAAATAAAAGGACATTGGACAATTTTTGATAATGACTAAGTACAAGAGGGAGGAGGATATTAATATTGGTTCTTATTAATTAAGGGTACCTTTAATTTAAGATTTTAAGTATAGAAACACTGGCGGGGGTCAAGTAATGGGGGGAGAGGTGGGTAGAAAGTAATATATGGGATAGATTTTAAAAAGTAATAATGATGTAAGAAATTGAAATTTATTACCGTATGTTACTAATAAAATTGTTTGAAATCATAAAAAAAGAATGAAATATCCTTTTGGATTAAGCCAAACTGACAGTACTATAACAGTAGAAAACACAGCTATAGCAGTCCTTCCATGGCTAGAAATGTGCCAAGACAGCAGTTGGCAGTGGGTCAGGCTGCATATGGAGAGAGAGAGAGAGGCTCAAACTGTTGAACCCTGGCTAAAAAAATTCATCCAACTTTTTCAGATGCCACCATCAAAATATGTACAGTCCGAACTTTCAGGAAAAAACTTAGGTACTTTGAATGGCTTCCTTAGAAACACTTCAGGAAGTCTGAGGGTGCCAAAAACAATATCTGCAGATCAAATCTGCACCCATTCCCTCCTGCCTGTTCCAACCTTGGCAGACAGAGGAAGCTCAAGTCCTGGATCAGCTTAAACCCCTCACAGAGAAGGTGAATTTAACTGAATATAAAAAGTGTTCACAACAATTAGATCTTCCTTTGATGATTTTGTAGAGGGTTGGAGAAAGCACCAGAACTGTGAAGGTGTAGGAAATGCAGTCAAGAAAGCTTGGAGAGTAAAAATGCCTTTTTAGAAAAAGATATGGAACTCGGGGGCAAAAAGTAATAGCATTTGCCAAGCAGAGAGAGGAGGGTGAATGCCTGTTTTAAAGGTATCCCTCAATTTTGGGGAGGGAATAACACGGAAAGCATCATGTCAGAATGGGTTACCCTTGTAAATTAAGAAACTGGGAACTCTGTACCCTAACGGGTTAAATGAGAGCATCTCCTGGCAGACGCTCATGTAGATAAGAGCTCAGACATGCCCATACAGCTCACTCTGCTGAAAGGGACATACAGGAATAGATCTAAAAAGAATCTGAAAGGCCAATATGATTCTTAAATAATTCAAATGAAGAATTTCATGTGATTCTTTAATCTGCATTACCCAATCTGATGACAGGGAGTCTGCTTCCTCCTGAGAAAAGTGAACCCCTTTCTCCCAATCATTTAAGAGGGAATGTCTCCCAATCCTGAATACGCAGCTCCTGTGATAAGGAAATCAGATTTCTCTGGACAGAATCTTGGAAGGAGACTAGGTGAGATTTCTTGTTGGGTAACTTGGGCTTTTTGATTATCAATGAAACAGTTGAAACTAGATTTGCTTTAAAAACTACTACTTGCTAAAAAGCAATGCTAGATATTTCAATAAGTTTAAAATACTTTGATTTCACAGTAATCATAGGATTAACCTTTTTATGCTTGCATTTTGTTCTGTCTAGCTGACTAAATAAAATTAGTTATCTCAATAAAAGATAAAAGTTGCTCTCTGGTTTGTTGGTTACACTTAGAGAACCATACTAACCTCCTTATTTTTTTGTATTAATCAGAATGAAAGGTTGTAAATTAATAGAAGGCAGTTTCATGTGTTCAAAGCTAGAGGTATGTTTATAGAGCAGAAATAATAAACTTCTCTTCAGTCTAGAAACAGCTGTATGATAGAGTTTGTGAAGAATGTGGATATGCAAAATAGCCTGAACATAACTTCCTCCCAGACACATTTATTTTGAAATATGCAATTTGATACCTGTGTGTCAATTTGTCAGCTAAAGCATTTGAAATATAAGAAAAATGAAATTTCCTAGAGAATATTTGCTAATAAAACAGCACTCCTTTATTTTATTTTTATTATTTTAGGGGGGGGGGTGTAAAAATTCTGCTGAGCCACAGAGTTCATGGGGTGGGGTGGGGAATGGAACAGTTATTATGGTAAACATCCCTCCTGGGGAACTGTGAATGCCTTCCAAATCAATGTTTACATTTTAATAAATGTTTTACTTAACGTATATTAAAATAATATAGTATAATAATAAAAAGGAGCATGTAAACTAAACAAACTGGAAAGCTTTTTAGAGGTACCGTATTTCCTAGTGCATTTTCTAATTATTAAGGACAAATGGAGAGAGCAATCTTCATTCCACAGATCTCCAGAGACATGATAGACTACATGCTGTGTGACCCACAGGTGCGCTCACAGAGGGAAGCTACATGTTTTGCTGTTGCCATTATTTAATAAAAAGATGAGATGGATGTATTGAAACCTGGATGCTAGAACTAGAGTCAAGTTCAAGATCAGTGGCTTCTTTTCTGAAAGCCCTCCCCTTCTACTCACAAAAAGCAAAATTGATAATACAGTGTTATATTTAAAGACACGGCCAATGTACAGCCTTAAAGAAAAGCAGATTATTCCGGTAGAATTGAAAATAATAGGATTCAGTTTCTAATCTATAATTCCCGGGATGGGGGTGGGGGGGGTTGAGCAGGAGCACAGTTCTGGCTGGCTTGGCATCAGGGGGTGTGGCCTAATATGCAAATTCATTCCTGCTGGGCTTTTTCTACAAAAAAAGTTGTGGTTTTACTCATGTTTTTAATGGATTTTGTACATTGCTGAGAGCCCTGCAGTAGCAGGGATTGAGGGAGGGGGAGGCGAAGCAACCACAACCTTGGACAAGATTTTACAGAATCACTTCACTGATACATTTGATGAAGTGAGCTCTGACAGAAAGTGAATAATTTTTTTTAATTTTTAAGGCACCTAGTTTACTGCAACAACTGAACAGCTACCCATCTGAACTGAGAAGCACCCCCTCCTTTCACTGAACTTCCTAGAGCACATTAACTAATATTGCAACTCTGTTTCTTTGACATTATATTGGAAATTAGAAGAAACCACAAAGAACTATGGGACGCCAACTATTTATTTATCTCATACATTACATATTGAGAGAGGGGCCTCTTGTTTATCTCTAGTCTAAAGAAAGGAATGTGTTAGAGCTGGAGAAAATCCATGCCAGGAGATCTGTACAGGAGCCGTAAAGGAGGTGAAGGGTTGGTATGTAGAAAACAGAGATAAGGGGTATACGGGAGGGGGGAAAGTTATTCATGGCTTGGGGCATGCGCGCGTTACCGTTAGAATAGATTGTGAGGGGGTCAGCCAATTGGATGGTCCCACGAGGGCTTTAGGCTACAGGCAAAAAGGTATATAATAGCTGTGCTGCATCACAGCAGGCAGAGTCGACGGGCGGTATTCTGCTGTCCGGGCTCTCCGTGCATTGCAATTCATGCTTCCAATAAACGATCCTTGCTGGACCCAAGAGTGTTAGAGTGGTCATTGGTTTGAGTCCAGAGACAGACTCTACACGTGTCAATATCAGCAGACATAGCACCAAATATGTTAACTTTATGTATTATGGTTTTAATAATTATTTAATGTTTTATTTTAATACTGTTTTATAATAGATTACTGTATTTTGTGAAGTTAATCTGCTGTTAGCTGCCTTGAGCCTGTCTTCCATTGCTGACCCAATGACAGCTCTTGATGTCCTCCCTCCTCTAATGCTCTGCCTCAGCATCAGTCTTAAGCCTTGTGACACAAACGCAGAAACAAGCAGATGTGGCTTCGCATAGCACTGTCAATGTGCCTTTTTTGAGCTCCTGTGCCTTTAAGAGATGACCGATCTCTCCCCATGAATAGCTTCAGGAAATGTAACCATCAGCTACTGGCTGCAGACTGTGCTGCCCTTAAAGGCACAGGAGTGAACCAGGTTGTTCATTTTTCGTTCAGCTGACAATCCTGCTTCCTGAGCCCCTGTTGTGCACATCATCCTAAAATTTGCCCATATACAATTTTAAAGGTGCTGGAATAAAAGAAACAAAATAGGCACAATAAGGCTGGATGGGGGAAGAGCAGAAGTCTCTTCTTCACCGTGGCCTGTCTGAACTGGTGAGTTCATAAAGGGCTACAGGACTTTTGGCTGCTTTGACTAAGACAGGCTAATTTGTTGCTCGTCTTCCTTGAAAGAGGACTTGTGTCAAGTCTGCTTCAACTCTGGTCAAGTCTGCATTCCATCTTTGGTTTAGGGGGAAGCATTCTGGGTAAAAGCCACACTGTATACCAATGCTGCTAGCTCGAGCTCTCCTTTCCCCCCTCTCTTCCTTTGTTATGTAGTTTTGCTTTGAAATGGGAATATGTGAAAGAGATTATGGTGCCTTCTCAGGCTGGGCACCGGGGGAGGTATTCGCCCAAGGCCAACAGGCCTGAGAACGAATTTGTAACATCAATGTGTGAATGTGCCCTGCATAGTACCCCCTCCCTAACGAATCCCTTTGAAGTGTACCTTATATGATTACACTTTACTATATGGTCTTCAGTCTTTCAATCTTTTAGCAGTCGAGAACAATGATATCAATAAACTAGAAACTTTTTACCAAGAAGGTCTCGTTATTGAATCAGCCGACTTGACATTTTGAAAGACTCCCCTTCGAAGTTCAACCTTTCCGGCAACTTTAAAGCCTTATGGCTGAGCAGATTCTGGACAATGGAGAACTTCCCCTCAATGTGGATCTGGAAGGGGCAGAGACGCCTTGGCACGTCCTCGACTCCAGGAGAGCCGCGGAGTCCCCCCTCCCCAGTTCCAGCTGGTGATTACACCCCGACAGTATCAACCGCGGACCTCTACCACCATCATGGAACAGGCCCCGATCCGCCGGGAAGCCATCCTGACTGGCCACACCAAGCAAGTCCGGATCGCCGGAGCAGAAGCCACCAACCCGGGTCCCATCGAGTCGGGGGAGGCGGACAGCATCATCGTCGTCCAGGTCCCAGAGGACGAGAACGCGGGTGCTGAGTGCAGAGGGGCTGAGAGCGGGGAACCGAGGCCCAAAGACATGCACGATGAAGACTATCAGATGTTTCGCTTGATGGTCCGACGGGAGGTCGACGGAGCGATACGGAGCCTGAAGGATGAGATGCACACCCTGACAGCTCAACTGGGGAGGGCACTGGGGGTGACCGGGTCCCGGCGGCAGCAACCCACCCAGCCGGCGACCCGAGGCCGCCCAAGCCAACCGGCCCAGGCGGCAGCCCCTGCAAGAGGCGCAGCTCCCCAGATACTGGCGGCCCCCCAGGCGCCAGCGGCTTCCCGCAACGCAGGCAGAGGGCGAGAGCTGGATGCGACCTTCGACGGGGATCCGGAGGAGGTGAATTACTTCGCCATTCAAGCGAACAGCTTCATGTACCATTGGGGGAACTCCTTCCCAGACAAGTTTAGCAGGGTGGACTACCTGGGCTCGAAGCTGAGGGGGGTGGCCAAGCACTGGTATGTGAGCTTGTGCGAAACTATGAGCCCTGACCTGGACTATGTGCACACTTTCCTTCAAGCCCTACTAACCCAGTATGAAGACCCCCTGCAGGAGACCCGCGCGCTGGTGGCCCTCCGTAACATGCAACAAGGGTCCCGCTCCATCCGCGAGTATGCGGCGGATTTCCAGGCGAACGCGGCCAGAGTCCAGGGATGGAACGAGCTAATGAAGATTGAGCATTTCTCTAATGGGCTGAACGCCAGCATCCTGGATCGGGCCCTCACCCAAGTGAGCCCAGACACCCTAGTGGGGTGGATCCAGCTGGCGGGCGAAGTGGAGACTAACCTGAAGAGAGTGGCGATGCTACGCCAACACCAGTCGGGGAAGAGCCAGGCGAGGGGCGCCCCGGGAAAAGCCGAACCCCCAAGAACCAAGAGGCCGCCCGTAGCGGTGCCCGTGGGGCCCCGCTGATGCTTCCAGTGCAGGGACCCGAACCACCTTGCCTCCAGCTGCCCGCAGCCGGCCCCCGCCCAGGCCCCCCTGCCGACAGCGAAACCCAGTACCCCGAGGCCGAAGAAGGCAACCGGCCACCCTAAGGATGCGGCGAAAAGCAGCGCAGTGGTGCCGGAAGAACCACTGGATGAGGAGGTGCTGCTCTCCGCGGAGCTGGCCGACCTAGCCTGGGCCGAAGAACCGGCGGGAAACGAGTCCGGCCTGCTCTGAACGGTGCCAACCAGCAGGTTGAGCGGGAAGAGGCACCTCTGATGGTGAGAGTAACGGGATGGTTGTATTTTGTCACCGTGAAACTCTTAAACCCCAAATTGAGGAGGTTCCTGCAAATTCGGGCCCTAATAGACTCGGGGTGCAACCGAGAACTGATTTCCCCTATGGTAGTGGAAGCCCTGGGGCTAGAGAGCTCGCAGCTACCTCACCCCAGGCTGTTTGAGCAAATGGACGGGTCCATGATGTGTGGAGAGCCGTGCACCCGAGAAACACAGGCCTGCCCCATGGGGATCGAGGAACACTGGGACGACGAGATCTTTGTTATTGCCCCCTTGTGCTCCTACCCGGTGGTATTGGGGGTGGGCTGGCTGGAAAAGCACGAGCCCCTAATCCGGTGGAGAGCCCAGACGATCAGATTTCTGGACCCCCATTGTAAAACCCACCTGTGGGACACGGTGTGGGGCCCACGGGCTCCTGTGGCCAAGGAGAGGGCGTGCATGTCAGTAGAGGAGGCGCACCCCATCCCAAGTGCCTACTGCGATCTGATGGGGGTGTTTAGTGAGCAAGAAGCCAACCAGTTGCCCCCCCATCGGAGCACAGACTGTGCCATAGAACTAATCCCAGGGGAGAGCTTGCCAAAAGCCAAACTCTACCAGATAGGGTGGGCCGAGAAGAAGGAACTGCGCAAGTTCTTAGACCAAAACCTGGAGTGGGGATTCATTAGACCAGCCACGGCCCCCCACGCCACCCCCGTGCTGTTCCGCAAGAAGAAGGACGGCTCGCTTAGACTTTGCACAGATTTTCGCGGGATAAACGCGATCTCGATGTCCAACGCCTACCCCATCCCCCTCATCCGGGACTTATTGAACACGGTGTCCGGGGGGGAAATTTTCACCAAGTTGGACTTGAGGGACGCGTACTTCCGAGTGTGCATCAAGGAGGGGGATGAATGGAAAACGGCATTTAACACCCCGATGGGCCAGTTCGAGTACCTGGTCATGCCGTTTGGGTTGCAGGGGGCGCCGGGGTGTTCATGAATTTCATAAACGATGTGCTCCAAAGATTTCTGTACAAGGGGGTGGTGGTGTACCTGGATGACGTCATTATTTACTCACAAGACGAACAGTCCCATGTGAAACTGGTGCTTAGTACCTTGCTAGAGCACCAACTGTACGCTAAGCTATCTAAGTGTGAGTTTCACCGGACCGAGCTAGACTATTTGGGCTTCCAGGTGTCGGGTCAGGGGTTGGCCATGGATCCCGCCAAGGTGCAAGCAGTGCTCGAGTGGTCCCCCCTGAGAACACGTAGACAGTTCCAATCTTTTCTCGGGTTTGCAAATTTCTACAGGGCGTTCATAGAGGGGTTCGCCCAGATCGCCCTGCCCCTGACCAAACTCCTAAAGACGAAAGGAAAGGGGCCAGAAGCCAAGCGGCCAGGAGCACGGTTAAACTGGACTCCCAAGTGTCAGGCAGCCTTTGACCAGCTAAAGCGCCTGTTCACTAGCGAGCCAGTCCTGAGCCACCCTGACGAGCAAAAGGCCTTCGTGGTTCAATGCAACGCCTCTGACGTGGCCGTAGGAGCCATTCTCATGCAGAGGGACAGGGAGGGGAAACTACGGCCATGCGCTTACATCTCCCGAAAATTCTCAGATGACCAAAGGAACTGGTCGGTCTGGGACAAGGAGGCGTTTGTGGTCATGTTTGCCCTGAAAACCTGGAGATCTTGGTTAGAGGGGGCCAAGGTGCCGTTCAAAGTGTGGACAGACCACAAGAATCTGGAAGCCCTGATGGGGAAAAGAAGGCTGGGCAAGAAGCAGATCCGGTGGGCAGGCTTCTTTTCTAAATTCGATTTCACCCTGAGGCACATCCCTGGGACGAGGAATTTCTTACCCGATGCCCTCTCCCGCCTCCCGCAGCACGAGAGTCAGCGGGAAGAGGTGGTAGACTCTCTAATCTCACCCTCCCAAGTAGCGGCCATGGTCACCACCCGGTCTCAGAAAAGGAAGGAGTTGGAGGGGATCAGCCGTGAGCGGATCGCCACGGAAACCGAGCGGGAGGGAAAAGACCGGCCAGAGGGGGTGCTGAAGGGTAAAGATGGGCTCTGGTATAAGGGGGAGAAGCTGTACATCCCAGAGGGGCTCCGGAGGGAGATACTGCAGCTCTGCCACTCCTCCAAACTAGCTGGGCACTTCGGCTATGTAAAAACCCTGCACCTAGTCAAACGGCAGTTCTGGTGGCCGTCCCTGCAGAAGGATGTGTCTGAGTTTGTGACTAGCTGCCCTGTGTGCATTATGGCCAAACGGAGGGGGGGGGAAACCGCCGGGGCTCCTGCACCCAATAGAGACGGCTAAGCGGCCCTGGTCAGTAGTGTCGATGGATTTCATAGTGGAGCTCCCCCCCTCCCGGGGAAAAACAGAGATTCTAGTGGTGGTGGACACATTCTCAAAGCAAGCCCACTTCATCCCGTGCGCTCAATTGCCCACAGCGAAAAAACTAGCGGCCCTTTTCTTTGATCACGTGGTAAAACGACACTCGTTCCCAGATAAGGTCATTAGCGACCGCAGGCCGCAGTTCGTTGCCACCTTCTGGCGGGAGTTTTGCAAATTGGTGGGCATGGAGCAGGGTCTAAGCTCAGCCTACCACCCCCAAACAGACAGACAGACAGAGAAGGTGAACGGGGCCCTAGAGCAATACCTGAGGTGTTTCATAAATCAACGCCAGTCCGACTGGGTGAACCTCCTCCCCTTTGCAGAATATTGTTACAACAACAGTGCGCACAGCTCCACCAAAGCCTCTCCCTTCGCTACAGTCTTTGGGTATGAGGGGAAGCCAATCCCCCTCCTTTCGGGGGGGGGGGGGGGGAGTCAGGAGGTCCCCTCAGCTTTTGAACAGTGGTGGCAAGGTCCGAGCCGGAGTTGGCCGGCCATCCAGGAGAACTTAGAGGCTGCCAAAGAGACCTATAAAAAACAGTATGACAAGTCCCATGTCCCTGCCTGGGATTTCAAAGCTGGGGACTCTATCAACCAAGAACCTACCTCTCTCTCAACCCTCCAGAAAACTGGCGTATAAATACTTGGGACCCTTTAAGATCAAAAGGGTCATTACCCCAGTGACTGTGGAATTACATCTTCCTCCTGCCCTTGGTAAAATACACCCTGTATTTCATTGCAGCCTGCTGCGTCGAGACCCTGGCTCTTCGGACTGGTATCCTCCACCACCAGGACTCCCTCCCATACGGAAGGGGGAACAGGGCCTTTCAGGCCATGAGGTCCAGGACTCTAAAAACCATCCGCCTCTCCCGCAGACACAAGCGGTGGCGGGGGCTTAGGGGGGGCAGTATGTCAAGTCTGCTTCAACTCTGGTCAAGTCTGCATTCCATCTTTGGTTCAGGGGGAAGCATTCTGGGTAAAAGCCACACTGTATACCAATGCTGCTATCTCGAGCTCTCCTTTCCCCCCTCTCTTCCTTTGTTATGTAGTTTTGCTTTGAAATGGGAATATGTGAAAGAAATTATGGTGCCTTCTCAGGCTGGGCACCGGGGGAGGTTTTCGCCCAAGGCCAACAGGCCTGAGAACGAATTTGTAACATCAATGTGTGAATGTGCCCTGCATAGTACCCCCTCCCTAACGAATCCCTTTGAAGTATACCTTATATGATTACACTTTACTATATGGTCTTCAGCCTTTCAATCTTTTAGCAGTCGAGAACAATGATATCAATAAACTAGAAACTTTTTATCAAGAAGGTCTCGTTATTGAATCAGCCGACTTGACAACTTGGAGTCAAGGACAGTTAGCTCTTCTTCCCAGCCCACCGAGAAACCACTGCAGCCCCCCCCCATCCCGTTTCCTAAGAAGAGTCTTGTGAGTTCCCACTCGCACTTTGGCCAGGTTTGGGAGGCACCTGGCTCTTCTTCGCAAAGCCAAGTTCAGCTCCACCACTGAGGACCAGGTTCAATCCAGTGCAGAAAGTTCCATCAGCAGCAAGGAACACAGCAGCCAAGGCCACCTCTTCTGCAGTCCCCATGCGTCCCATAACCTATAAATGTGCAAGGGACCAGAGGGAGAAATTAGTACCCTACACACAGCTCATGTGCACACACAAACCACCTAATGTGCATTTCTCCCCTAGAGCGGGGTGGCCAAACTACAGCTCAGGAGCCACATCTGGCTCTTTTACACATATTGTGTGGGTCTCTTGTGTGGTCTTGGCTGCTCCACGGCCTGTTGGCTGGCTTGGAGAAGGCATTTCTCTCTTTAAATTACTTCTCCAAGTTAAGCCATCAGACGGCTTGGAGAAAGCATTTAAAGTTGCTTCCTTTCCAATTCTCCCTTCCTCATCTATTTGCCTTCCTTCCTTCCTGCTCTCAAACACATGATGTTCATGTCTTGCAGCTCTCAAACATCTGATGTTTATTCTATGTGGCTCCTACTTTTAAAATTGTTTTAACTGTAAAATGAATAATTTATATAATGTATGACTTATAATGTGTATTGTTTTAACTGTTTTGATGTTTTTATGCTGTAAACCACCCTGAGCCTGCTTTGGTGGGGAGGGCGAGATATAAACAAACAAAATAAATAAATAAATAAAATAAAAGGTCTAGCCACCCCTACCCTAGACCATCACAGCTCAGTATGGGATCTTTTTCACAAGCTTTTAGTCCTTAGCTGTGAACATCTCAGAAGCTGAGCAGTGGAGCTGAGGAGCATTTTGGATGGATGGTTGATGAGACTCAGGCTGAAATTTTGTAGGAATACTTTCCTGGGAGGAATGAATGAATAAAATGGGACTTGCTTCCAATTAGAATTAGAAGCTATTAGCCACTGTGTGTGTGTATGTGCACACGCGTGCTATTGGCCACTTTGTGACACAGTGTGTTGGACTGGATGGGCCATTGGCCTGATCCAACATGGCTTCCCTTATGTTATGTTCTTAGACCTACTTAGGACAGCTCTCTTACAGTGCCATCCTAAGTAGAGTTACCCCTTTCTAAAGCCCATCGACTCCAGTAGAATTATTGAAGTGGTGACTAACACAAGCACAATCTTCCAGGCAAATAGACCCAAATAATTCTTAAGTTTCATTTCAGAGATTTTCATTTTTTTAACCACACTTGAGTTAACTGCCCTGAGCCTGCTTCGGCGGGGAGGGCGGGATACAAATCAATCAATCAATAAAATAAATAAATTTAGGCACTTGCCCTATTTATTGAAGTGTTTATAGATGCAATGGAACCACCCATCACCAACACCCCATTCTGGTTTTCCCACAGTGCACTTGCCTGATAATCTTTGCCTTCCTGAATAGTAGCTGCTGGGTTTGGTGACAGATCTGCATATCTTTTCCACATGCCAATCAAGATGTTACTAGGTGAAAGGCTGGAATTAAAAAAAAAAAGTTTGGAAATTTAAACTGGGATAGGGGAGGGGACATTCTACAGGCACCGAACTCACATGAAAGAGCAACTGCGCACAGAGCAAACATTGCAGGGACCAAGCAGACCTTGGGCTCCCGTCCCAGCATGTGTGGACATAACATCTGAACAAGCAGGGCTTTTTCTTCTGCCAGAGTCCAAAGGAGCAGAGCTCCACCTGGGCCAGCCAACCCGCCTTGTGGCAGCCATGTACTCCCAGGCCAGGCAGTGTGGCCTAATATGCAAATGACTCCTGCTGGGCTTTTTCTACAAAAAAAAAAGTACTGTGAACAAGGCTACACTGAAAACCTGTACAATCTAAAGTTACTGTTTAATCTCCATCTTGTTTCTGAAGAAATTGTCGGGCCCTCTTTTTACAACTAATAACTTCCCCACAGCAAAGTGACCTCATTGCAATTGTCTGGATACTTTCGTTATCAGTTACTTGTTATGCCTTTCCTCTCTCTCTCTCTGTTATCACCTTTCTTTTGATTGCAAGCTCCCTTAGTAGGGTTGCCAGCTTTCAGTTGGGAAATTCCTGGAAACTTTGGGGGTGGAGCCTGTGGAGGATGGGGTTTGGAGAGGGGCGGGACTTCAAGATGCAATGCCACAGAGACCAACTTTCAAAGCAGCCTTTTTATCCAGGGGAATTGATAATTCTGTTGGCTGGAGACCAGTCATAATTCCAGAACATCTCCAGCCACCACCAAGATGTTGGCAACCCTAGATTCTTGGGAAAGGGGCTTATTTCTTTTCTTCTCTGAAAAGCCCCACAAGCCTCCAAAGCTCTGTTCTGATCATAATCCCCTTACCAGTTGACTCGGACTCCATATTGGCTCTCATGGATTGCCATGGACTTGGTCATTGATATCACAGCAGCCTGTAAGACAATTTTCCAACTGGTAAGGTTGCCACGTGGCCTTCAGCAGCTCAATGCACTGAAGTGGAGCTTTTGCAGGACACCGAGAGAAATATGATCATGTCTGCAAAGCAAATGGCCATTAAAAAGCACAGGAGTGGTCAGAGCCCATGGCAGACCACTAGTTTTGGGCCTCTTTCCCTAATTCTCTTCAAAACCAGCTATCCCATTATTCTGGAGGTCTTCACCTGCTCATATCAGGAGTAGGAAGAGGAGGACTTGCTTTTTATACCCTGCTTTTCTCTACCTTAAGGAGTCTCAAAGCAGCTTACAATCACCTTCCCTTTCTTTCCCCACAACAGGCACCCTGTGAGGTAGGTGGGGCTGAGAGAGCTCTGAGAGAACTGGGACTGGCCCAAGGTCACCCAGCAGGCTTCCTGTGGAGGAGGAGAAGGGAATCAAACTTGGTCCTCTGCTCTTAACCACTACACCATTTTGGCTCTCAAGTTCTATAAATTCTGAAGTAAGAGTTACAAAGATTGTGAAGACACAAAGGAACAGGTGCTGGGTGGTCTCCCCTGGTTCCCTCAGAAGGAGTGCAGAGCCTCTTCCTTCCTTTCCACAATGAAAGAAGGGCCTAGTGGGGGGGCAACACCAACAGTCTAACAAGGGCTGGCAAGTTAAGGTATTGTTAAATTTGCTATTTCACACCTCCTTTCATCTTTGCTGTCCCTCTTCACATACTTGCCTTCTTTGCTAAGTGGTGCTTCCCCCACCCCCAGCAACCTGGTGCTATTCAGTAACCGGGGGTGGGGGGAAGAAGAAGAGGAAGAAGAAGAGGAGGAGGAAATTGGATCTATACCCCACCCTTCGCTAGCCAAAGACATCTCAGAGCAGCTTGCAAATCTCCTTTCCCTTCGCCACAACAGAAATTCTGTGAGGTAGGTGGGGCTGAGAGAGCTCTGACAGAAATTGCTCTTGAGCAGAACAGCCTTGAGAGAACCTGTGCCTAACTCAAGGTCACATCAGCAGGTGTATGTAGAGGAGTGGGGAATCAAACCTGGTTCTCCCAGATAAAGAGTCTGTGCACTTAGCCACTACATCAAACTGGCTGTCTCACAGTAGCTTCCTGATCCTTTCTAACAGCAGACTGATGCTGGACCTTGAACAACAGCCAGTTTGGTGTAGCAGTTAAGTGTGCAGACTCTTACCTGGGAGAGCTGCATTTGATTCCCCGCTCCTCTACATACACCTGCTGATGCGACCTTGGGTCAGCCATAGCTATCACAGGAGTTGTTCTTGAAATGGTAGCTTCTGTGAAAGTTCTCTCAGCCCCACCCACCTCACAAGGTGTCTGTTGTGGGGGAGGAAGATAAAGGAGATTGTGAGCTGCTCTGAGATTGAGATTCTGAGTGGAGGGCGGGATATAAACCAAATGTCATCATCTTCTTTTAAACAAGAATCATCCTGTAAAGCTTTTCATAAGATGAAGAGATTTTCAAGGGATCCCCCCTTGCCATAGTGAAAAGCTTCAACTGCAGACAAAGACTGAGGTGCAGAAGCTTTCAGAAAGGTTGGCAACCCAAGATTTACAACAAGTAGAGCCTGAAGCCCGGTACTCCCGTCATATCAGAATTACCTTGCTTGCAGCATACGTCATGCCATTCTTTAGTCCAAGATCAGCATAAAGGCTGCCCATGTTGATGATGTTTCCTTTTGTTTTCCGTAAGTAGGGCAGCGCATACTGCAGAGGATAAAAGATGGGGAGAAACTGTCTGATGCCAAAAGAGAAGACTTGGGAACCTGTCTTATGCTGGTCTCTTCCACGTGTTATTTTGTCACCTCTGTGCCTGTATTGTGATGGTTTGTTCCCTTTTCCACATGTGTTTTGCTTCCTCTACTTGTCGCTTTGATATTTTATCACTTGTACCACTGGCTTATTTCTAAGCACTTTTTAAAAGTGCAGTGAAGTAAATCGGAGATTGAACAATAAAATATCAAAGTGGTGGGGGGAAGGCAACACAGTACAAACACACAAGCAATGAAAATGTGACATGCAAAAAACCCACAGTCTCAGACCGCTGGTCTTTTTTATTTTTTAAACATAAAGATTATTGAAGAAGAAAAATAAGGAGGCTTAAACCCCACCCCCTGAATTGCAATTACAGTATAAAAGGTGTAGCAGAACACTGGATACTGTGTTCTAATAAACAGTCATACACTTGAACACTAAATAAGTTCACAAAATAAGATTCTACCACAGGTGCAATTTTAAAAGATGAGGTGTTCTACCAAACAATCATATACTAAAATATGAAATAAGCTTTAGTCAAAGAATAAAAAAAACCACTGAACTCTGAATAAAAAAAATACTGACTAAACACTGATTAAAGCATTGAATAAAACACAGACTAAACACTGAATAAAGAAACACAGAACACTGAATAAGAAAATTCAACAGAAATGCAGAGTTGTTCAAATTAAAACCGCCTCCGGTTGCTAGCAAGCTATGGACCAATACCCCTGGTCTAGTCAAAAGGCTAAACTAAATGTCACTGAAGGCTGGCCCTGCCACTAAGCAAACTAGGTGCCGAATTGGACAACCCCACATGACTCAGTGACGTCATGTAATATCAATGACATGTTGCCATTGGTCTGCTTTCATCAGCACGGGGGGGGGGGCAAAAGTTAGCCTTGCCTAGGGTGCCAGATAGTCTAGGGCCAGCCCTGATGTCACTCAGCTTCTGAATAACTCTTGGAGACATCTGACATGTCCTGTAACTAACCACTCACATTTAGTTGGAGATCTAACATATCCTCCAATATTTGCAAAGAGCCCTGACCTGGATGGCCCAGGCTAGCCAGATCTCCTCAGATCCTGGAAGTGGCTGGGCCGGTCTATTCCAGTGGTCCCCAACCTTTTCAGCACCAGGGACCAGTTTCATGGAAGACAATTTTTCCACAGACCGGTGAGGGGGGGAGCACTGGGGGTTTTGCCACCCCAAGCTGCCCCTCGCCTCCACACTGTCCCTGCCTTCAATGGGGGTCTTTAAATGGAGGGAAGACTTGGGCTGTTTCTGCCACCTCCCCACTAGGTGGCAAGGTGGCAGAAGGCCAATCTGCCTCCCCCTCCCATTTAAAGACCCCCGCCGATTAGCTGATCAGTGGGGGCCTATAAATAAGGGGGTAGGCTAAGGTCACAGCAGAACTGCCCCTTCTGCCAGCCTGGGACCCAGGTGGACAAAAGAAGTGGTGTGACCTTGCTCCACGGCCTGGTTGCTAGCAGGCCATGGACCAGTACCCCTGATCTAGTCAAAAGGCTTCCCTAGGAGCATGGTCATTTTAACTGCATTTTCCTAAGTCAGACTTTATCCTTTTTGCCAGAGGACCAAAATGGTTTTTCAATCTATTTGTGACACCTCTAGACCACACAGCAGAACACTCCCTTTCGTCTGCCTCTTGTTTCTTTTCCAGAGCCAGGCTGAGAAGACAGCACCACTGCACATCAACTGGGATCCACTCACCTTGCATCCTAAGAAGACTCCAAAGACATTGACCTCCAGGAGGCTGAGGAAGTCTTGGACCGTCACGTCATCTAACTTCGTGGGAGGAAGAACTGTTTGCGAGAGAATGAAGCGGATGTAAAAGGGAAGTGGATTTTACAGCAGCCTGGGCTACAAAGAGTGAGACCAGATCCCCACACATCTTGCTGACTATCAAATGAAAAATTCCTTGTTTCGGTTACATCCACAGGTCAAAAAGAGTCACCTGACCAAGACGTGGATAAATAAAATGAATGCAGAAAACTCTCTCGGATTCATACTTCTTCTGAATTTCTTTTTTGCTGTTTTATCTACTGCTGTGACCTAGAGCCCTCTAAGTAGTTGTAATAACAAAACACTTAAAATACCACAACAGCAAGAACCAAATCTAAAAACCAGTCAAATACAAAATGCACTGTTGTTATTTGTTTCAGGGGGTGGCTGTGCTGGCCTGCAGCAGAACAGGTGGGTAGCCATGTTGGTCTGAAGCAGCAGAAAAAAGTTCAAGTCCAGTGGCACCTTTAAGACAACACAGCTGTATGTAAACAAAACTTCATTGGTCTCAAAGGTGCCACAGGTCTCAAGGACTTTTTTCTGCAACTGAAAAGTCAGATTCCAATCCAGTGGCCTCTCAGAGACCAACTTCTCCCCTCTGCTCCATTCAAGCTGTCCACAATATGCATTGTTCCTTTGCATCCTTTACAAGCATTCTTTTTTTGACCTCTGGTGACCCCTAGTGGGGCTTGGGGGGCAAGGGATGTTCAGAGGTGGCTTGCTATTGCCTGCCTCTGCATCATGACTCTGATATTCCTTGGAGGTCTTCCATCCAAATACTATCCAAATACTTCCATCCAAATACTATCCTACTTAGCTTCCAAGATCTGATGAGATCAGGCTTTACAAGCATTCCTTTACAACCCCTCCCACATTCTGACTGGAAGATGAAGACTCAGGGATCTCCATTCCTGCTGGAGTCTGACGAAGGGAGCTTTGACTCACAAAAGCTTCTACTATGAAACTAGTAGTCTAGTCTTTAAAGTACGGTATTAGACACAAATCTAACTGTTATGATGTTATGTTTGTACACCACTTGCTAATACAACTTGGCGTAAACAGCAATAAATAATGCAAGGTCTGAAAAATGGTATAATCATTTTAAAAAACACAGTCAAGGCCAGAGTTTAAAACACATCCAGGCACGAGTAACCTCAGTTGCCCCACAATGCATCCAGCCTAGCGTTGGGACTGAATACAGGGATCATTATCACCCCTGTTCTGAAAGGTCTACTCCTCTGGTATCCTGCCACAATTCAAAGCACTGATCCTCACCTTCAAGGTCCCAGAGTGCTTGGGGCCAAGGTACCTAAAGGATCATCTCCTCCCACACTAGCCAGCCCCTCAGCTAAGATCTGCCTCTCAGGCCCTGCTCTTTGTGCTGCCACCTTCAGAGGTAAGTAGAGACAGGGCATTTTCTGTGGTTGCCCCTTGCCTTTGGAGTGCCCTCTCTCATGTGTTCACCTGCAATTCACTGTACTCTCTTTTATGTGCCAGCCTAAAACATTCCTTTTTACCGAGGGTTTTAACTAAGGAAGTTTGATATTTTAAATGGTCTTTGCAATCTGTTTCTAGCCTGATGACTGCCATGATGATTTTTTTTTTTAGATTGATAGATGTTTTAGGTTTTAGGTTTTTTATTGGCTGCATGAAGAAATACAAGCCACTTTGAGCCACATCAAACTATTGAGAGTTTTGGGTTTTTTAAAAAAAAAACCTGCATTCATTGCAAAAGATTTCTCTCTTGTTCCAAGGAAAAAAACAGGTTTTGATTAATTTCCCTCAAGCCCACCCTTTCCATTGATACTGCTCACAGTCACCCAGCACTTAAGGCTTTTGCGCAAATACTTGTAGTTTACAGAGAGCCATAAAAGGGCCACCTCACCCCCTGGCAGGAGTATGCCATCTGAGGCTTGTGGATGCCAAATGCTAGACAGGAAGAGCAGGAAAAACAGATGGGTTCAGGCAGCAAACAGAGAAGTTAAATCCCCTGGACACGAGGGGAACGGGGTCCATTTTCATGAGTTCATTTTGTGAAGAACCATCTGGGCTGATTCGATCAGACTGGCTGCCATTACCACACGGAGCTAACAAAGGGGCAAGCAGACTCAAGACAATGGATGACTGACAAAAAGCTGTAACTTTAAGAATCAAGAGGCTACAGTAAAATAACAGCAGACCAGGTATGTTCAGAGAAGGGACAGAAGAATGCATGCATGGATCTTTACTTTGTAACCTTGCTTGAGCTGTTTCTTTGCAGAGGTTTGTGTGTGGATGCTTTCTTTTTAATAAAATTCTTTATTATATAGAAAGCTGGAAGTTTGTAACCACCACAAGCCCCGCTCAAACATATTACTAAAAGAGAAAGGAAGTCTGTTGGTCCACAGATGCTACATACCTGGGAGGGCAAAACACTAATTCTGCAGCTAATGGAAAAGGATGCTAGAAGGCCAACTGGTGACTATTCATAAACTTGGAGAGGATGGGGTGATGCGGACCTTTGCCTCTAGGGAAGTGACTCACAAGCACATTTATCAAATTGAAATTTGATTTTTCTCCAGGGCTTTTTTTGTAGAAAAAGCTCAGCGGGATTCATTTGCATATTAGACCACACCCCCTGACACCAAGCCAGCTGGAACTGCGTTCCTGCTAAAAAAAAAAAAAAAGCCCTGATTTTCTCTATAAACAACTGCCCTCAAAGCTTCGGTTCCTCTGTGTTTTGCAGCACTGAAGAAGCTGATTATGGCCTTGGAATAATCAAGAATCACACTCACACCTAGAGGCACACATCCCGATTCTTCCCGCAGCCCATTAAGTTTGCAAATAACTCACAGTCTCCAGCGTTGTTCACCAAGCAGTCCAGGCGGCCGTAGCGGTCTATCGTCACCCAAATCAACCTCTATGGAGAAAGGAGCAAGAGAGGCCTCAGGCAGGATAAAGATAAGGACAGAACAAAGAATCTGGCAGTTCCAGAGGGGAAAGCAACCACCATCAGATCCTCCCTGGGCTGCACCTGTTTCAGGGATTGGAAATAAGTGCAGGAGACAGAGAAGGATGGGCAGCAAAGGAGCCTGTGGAAAGAGAGGAGAGAAGCAGCCAAAGAAGGTACATATGTGGGAAGCGGGGTAGGCGGGGGCACTCAGGAACCACATTTGATTGAGCGTCTCTGAACTGTGCAATCTCTGACCTGACCAGGCCCAGAGTCAAGGAGGCAGTGCTGTGAACACAATATACTTCCAATCAATCCCTATTACTCCAATCTGCTTTACTTTTAAATTATCTGAAAATAGGTTATAGTTTAAAAGCATAATTGCAGTCATGACACTCTTTTTAAAACATTATACTGCTTTGTCTGAAATATTATGTTAGTGGTCATTATCTGTAATAAAATTGTTGCTCAAATATTTTACGATATCGGAATGTAGAATCCTGTTTATTAATAAACCACTAAAAAAAAAGAGGCAGAGCTGGAGTTGAGCCCCATCTGACCACAAAAAAAGCCATGGGGAGGGCATACATTATGACAGCTGAGACTAGAAACTTGAAGCTGATGCAGAAGCCACCAGGAGCCTCAGTGTGTCAGGCTCTGTAACTCTATCATATTAAAATTATAGAATACTAACCAAATGGACTCTTCATACTAACCCAAAGCCTTTTATTGTACTGCAGCTAGCATGCATATCAAAGGGGGGACGTTTGAAGCGTTAACTTTGTTTAGGTTGTAAAAGGAGCAAAGGAATGCGACCGTTAGTAGATACCACCGTCGCCCAGCATCTTCCCAGAGGCGAAAAGATAAGCGGAAGCTCTCGTGTGAAAGTTTGCACCTTCACTCCCTGTTGTTTTGAGAATAGTGGTTTTGTTTTGATATCGCTTTGATGTAGATTCTTTAAGACTAAGAGACACCCAGTCCCAGGTATTAGTCTCAACTTTTGTATCCAGCTATGGGTTTCCAATAAAGTATACATTGTTTCAATGAATACTGCCTTGAGTCCCCATCGCCTGACACAGTGCAAGGTTTGAAGAGACACATAAAGCTGAATAGGCCTGCAAGTAAGATCAAGGAAGACATAAAACATGTAAGAAAGTGATTCAGAATTTTCAGAAGAGGCATAAAGCTAGAGGAAGGGCCCAAGAGAAGGCAGTTATCGCAAGCTGGGAGAGTTGCAAATCAGACTACAGGGAACAATTTTTGCTCTGTTGGGAGTGGAAAGATGCTGAAGAAGCAGCCCCCCAAAAGCACCTCTGTTACCCCAGTTCTAACCTACCTGAATGTCACAGTCACTACGGACATCACAGACCTGGAAGCAAGCCTCCCCAGCGCACCCAGAATCCTGAATTTCCTTCTGAATTAACTGTCCCTTTTCCACTGCAAGTGAACAGAAGGGAGCAGGTGGAAACAGAAAAGGCTGTCAGTTTTGGCTTGCTCTTGTAATCTTCATCCCCAGCTGCAAGCAAGCTCAAAGGACAGAGAAGTGAATTGGGTGATTTTATATAGATCCAGGTGGGCAATAGAATAAAGATGGACTCCAGCAGCACCTTTAAGACCAACATAGTTTTATTCAGGATGTAAGCTTTGTGTGCTTTTAGCACATGAAAGTTTACATCCCTAATAAAACTTTGTTGGTCTTCAAGGTGCTGCTGGACTCCAACTTCAAGTAATTATATGGAATTCTCTCCCTTCCCTCTTCTTCCGCTGCTGTTTTTTCTATGACTTATTTTATACTATTTTACAAGCTCTTTTGAGGCAGGGACCTGGGTTTTCTGGTGGCCTATACTTTATACAACACATGCTATACTGAAAGAACCTGAATATCAGTGGCATTACAAGGAAGACAAAGGAAGGGCACATCTCTTCTGAATTACTCCCATAGCATTCAATCCACCTCCACAGAATTGCACACCCTTGTGAACACATAAAACTGTTTTCTATTAAGCCAGACAGTTGGTCCACCCAGATCAGTATTGCCTACTCTGACTAACTGCAGCTCTCCATGGTCTAAGATAGATTTGTGGAATGTTATATCTTGCTGTACGGACATAGATATTTATACCCGTGCAAACAAGTTATATGCAGTCACATCTCATAGTCAAATCTACATTCAACAGAAGATGAAAACTGCTTGTTAAAACAGGTCAAACATCACCACAAATCCACTGTGCACTTAAATACTGAATTATTCAGCACTAACATTTGTTGATTGTTTTCAGCACTTAACTACTTAAGTATCTTATACCTTGGAACAGGAACTTGCTTTAGCTCTTTGCACTTTAGTGGTGGTGGTACTTTTTTGCATGTGTGTGTGCGTTTGTGCCCCCCGTACCCAGAAATCATGGCAACTACTGGCAACTCCTGCTGGAGAACAGAAGACATTCAGAGAAGTGGCTAGATAGCCTGCCTCTGCCTCTCAACTCTGGTATTCCTTGGAAGTCTCCCATCCAAATACTCACCAGGGTTGGCCCTATTTAGCCACCAGAATCTGATGAGATTGGGCTTGCTTGAGCTATTCAGGTCAGGGCCGCTTTAGTGTGTTTTTGACAGCTTGGTTCATTTGGGACTAGCCTTTGCAGGGTGTTAAGAGGAAGGCCTTTCAAAATACTTGCTACATGAAATAATACACTGCCTTTGCAAAAGCAAAAGCCATGTAACCACCTCCAGTTGTTGTTCAGTCACACAGTAGAGCCCAACTCTTTGTGACCCCATGGACAAAGCCGCACCAGGCCCTCCTGTCTTCCACCATCCTTTGAAGTCTGCTCAAATACGTGTTTGCTACATTAGTAACACTGTCCGGCCATCTCATCTTTTGCCATCCCCTTCTTCTTTTGCCTTCTGTCTTTCCCAGGATCAGAATCTTCTCCAGTGAGTGCTCCCTTCTCATTTGGTGGCCAAAGTATTTGACCTGGGTTGGCTTCCCTTCCTCAAACCTATTTGCATGATTACAAGTTCCACAACTAAATGACAAACAGCTACTGAGCATTTCAGGCTATTACGTCAAACCATTAATGGGCCCCCAGCATACTTGTAATTCAGATGCCTTTTTAACTCATGCATAATATTAGGGCATGCAGTATAACTGCGAGGTCCAAAGCTGACCGTAATAATAATGTTACAGTACTAAAGATGATTGCTCATCAAAGTGCTATAAGATCTGGGAGAAGATAAAGCATCTTTAATTAATGAAAGGGAGTCAGTAAGAGCTTAGCTGCATCGGGTACAAGCTAGTGACTGAACATGTAATAAATGTGACAACTTAGGACTTGGGAAAAGAAAGACAGGCTGTTCAGGATTTGGGACAGAAACTCTTAAGCCCTTTTTGAATACACAGGCCCACTTCCCACCCTTTGCTTTTACTACTCAGGGAAATGGCTGTGCTCAAAGGCAAGGAAATTTGCTGTACAGCAAGTTCTGTTCACTGCTGTATGGATGGCCTATATTGTTATTATTTTAGTGCATTTTGCCCCCGGCAAGAACCTCAGGGGGCCACACATGATTCTCCCCTCCTCCAGGGCTTTTTTTGTATCAGAAACTCCTTTTCATATTAGGCTGCACCCCCCTTGATGTAACCAATTCTCTAAGAGCTTACAGTAGGCCCTGTAAGCTCTTGGAGGATTGGCTACATCAGGGGTGTGTGGCCTAATATGCAAAGGAGTTCCTGCTACAAAAAAAAGCCCTGTGGGTCTCCTCCATTTTATCCTCACAGGAACCCTGTGAAAAAAGTCAGGCTGAGCAAGAACTACTAGCCCAAGGATATGCTGGAAGTTTCATGATAAGGGGGAATTGGAACCCAGGTCTCCTCACCCTTGCCTGAATACACAACGCCACATTGCCAAGGAAGAGCAAAGAGGTTTGACAACAGGGCACTGCGGTGAACAAACAGCCCAGGCTTTAAATGGATACAGTCCAGTCAGGTCACTTGTCTTCAGGACCACTTCACACACGCATTATTTCTTAGGGCAGAAGGAACTGACTGACACCATCTGAGAGGAAAATGCAACCATTTTAAAATTGCCATGAGGGCATGATGCTGCCTTGTCTCAGACCATCAGTCCATCAAGGTCAGTATTGTTTACTTGGACTGGCAACAGCTCTCCAGGGTCTCTCACATCCGCTCCTGCCTGGTCCTCTCAGTGGAAATGCTGGGGACTGAACCTGGGACCTTCTGCATGCTGAGCAGTTGTTCTACTGATGAGCCACAGCCACTCCCCAGCCAAAGGAGGCCACTGTCTTACTCCAGAGTTCCTAGAATAAGGTGACCCACTCATCCAGTCAAGTAACTGGCAGGCAGGCAGAGGGGATGCTCTGTTCTGGGGCTACCCACTGCTCACACATGGCACAGTGGCAATCTTGTTTCCTTCTCTGCTCCTTTCTTAAGTGCCCAAATGATCAAGTCTAGTTTGACCCTTACTTTCCAGAGGAAAGAAAACAATAGGCCCTCTGACAGCGATCCTGATTCTATGACTCACTATGAACCTTATCACACCATAAGTGAGAGGGCTCTAGTGGCCCTTTTTATATGCCCATGGTGATACTGACTGCCACTTTGAGGTCAGGAAGGAATTTTCCTCTAGGCTGGATTGGCCAGGGATCCTGGAGGGTTTTTGCCTTCTTCTGGAAATACAGCAGGGGTCACTGAGGGTTTGACAACAGGTCAGTGTGGTGAACAAACAGCCCAGGCTTTAAATGGATACGGTTCAGTCAAGTCACTTGTCTTCAAAACCACTTCACACATGCATTGTTTCTTAGGGCAAAACTAACTGAATTTAGTGGGGTAACTAAGTTTCCTACATTGTACATAGGGTTGGACTAGACCCTTGGGGGCACCTTCCAGCTCTATGTTTCTGTGTTTTGGTCCTAGTCAAACCTAGTCAGTGTTTCAGTCCTAAACAAACCACAGTGTGCTTTGTTTTTGCAGTGACTACACAGGAAAGAATCATAGACTCATTGAGCTGGAAAGACTGAACCTGGGATCTTCTGCTTACCAAGCAGATGCTCTACCACTGAGCCACCATCTCTTCCCTGAATCACAGAGTCATAAAATCAGTTGTGTTGGAACTGATTGAAACTGACAGAGTTGGAAGGGACCTCCAGGGTCATCTAGTCCAAACCCCACAACAACCTATCTATCTTTTCCCTAGCAGAAGTCTTTATGCCTTAAACAGTTCTATTAGGAAGAAATTCCATTAGGCGCAGCTTCCCAATCACTGACTCACCCTACCAGGCTATCCCTTTTCAATTTCTGCTTCTGTTGAGGCAAAAAAAGTCTGCACAACTCTGCTTTCCCTCACCTGTATATTTCTATATCATGTAGCCTTTTTGCTCCCCCACTCCCACCCTCATATTCCTATACATTATCCAGACTGAGAAGAGTAAATTTACAAGAGATGTTCATAGAAAGAGGATCTCAGATCCAACCTCTTAACATTATCACAATCACACATCACTTGTGGTTTCTCCTCATCCCACATGCCCTGGTCCTGCTCCAGACTGGGACAGTGGCACAGGGTAGAAGGAGCCCCCCCCCAAAAAAAAAAAATACACACATTGTTACTCCAACAGTCCAGCGAGTTAACTGACCCAGTGCAGAAGACCATACTGCCATGCATTCTTCCACAGTGGGCCAAACAGTTTCTTCCCTGGACCACTTCGGCTTGGGGTAAAAGTGTGTGTGAGAGGATGCAACTGAAGCCCCTTCTGCAGTGCACAATGGACTCAATCCAGAGTAGACACAGTGTGCATAAGAAAACAGGCAAGGGAGGTATGACTGTGGCAAAGTCCACAGCATCCCCTACTCAGTGAATTCCATCAGATGGTGACTGGCCCCAAGAGTGCAAGGAAGATCCAATCATGGGGGGTGGGGGGGAGAGAAAGAGATTCTCTAGTCTTACCTTCAGACTCTGGTGCACAGAAGACCACCTTGGCTCCTTGGCAAGCTGAGAAGAGGGATGAAATTGGGGGGGGGAGGTTTGAAAGGAAGACAAAACAATCACACAGGGATCAACATCACTAGATTCTTTGTTTAAAAATGGTATCCCACATTTCCACCATCTAGATCTTTACAACAGCTTACTAATATATTTCCAGCATGGTGTTCATCTTTTGGCACAGGAGTTCTTGCACTCTAGAACACACCAAGAGTCTCCCTTTCCCTATGCCCCACAAATGTGCCAAAGAGCCACACCAGAGGCCCAAGTTGTGGGAGTGCATGCCCTACCTGGAAGTGAACACTCATACACATGCCCTAGTCTGGGAGTGGAGCATACAGCAAGGCCTGGATTGGGGTCAGAGAGCTGTTGTAGCCTGAATGGCTTGTTGATTTCTATGCATGCAATGCCTAGAAGCCCAGCTCACAAAATGACTGTTTGAAAAGCATTGCCTTTCCCTACTTTCGCAATCTAGAAGGATTATTTGACAGAGACACCTAGCAAGCACTTTTAAAATCTCTTTGCCCTTTTGCTTTCTTGCCCTTGTGCCTAATTAATGGCTTTCAATTTACCTTATTTAATATCTTTTTATTCCAGCCCTGCTTCAGTCCCCCCTTCAAAGCTTGCATAAATACTTACTGTGCAGCTTGGCTTTTCATATACCTTTGCTGGTTGGCTAGCATCGCCTTATACACAGGGACTTGGGCCACTTGTTCTTCCTTTAAGGCCCTGAGGGATCCAAGATGTTCCATACATGCAGGACGGCAATGTATGTAACACAGCGAGATGCATAGCACTATTAAACCATGATTACAACAAAACCCTTTCACAGCCAGCTAAACTAGGAAGCCAGCTTGTTAACCACTTGAATAAATTTTCACCAGAGTTAAACTCTGTGTCATCTCTCTTCACCAGGCTTCTCAACATTTTGCTCCAGTCAAAATCTGACCAGACTCATCTGGAATCTATGGTCTCTCTTATACAGTCTCCCACACATAGTAGTATAGCAAATATCAAACAACTAATTGCTCCTTCAGCCAGCCACATACACAACAACACCTACAGCAGACATCTATTTGTTAATTCTACACCTTCAGCACAAGTTATTCCATTGAGGGGGCCTTCCACACATTATCCAAGTCTAGGCAGGGCAACCTCTCTTTGCCTTAAAACTCAATAGAGTTTCCGCTTGCTTCTTGTACCTATATCGTGGATACTTTTGGCTATATAACAGAAGCACAGCTATGGCAGATGCTTTATAACCCCAAACCTGCACACAATGGTGGGGACAAAGTTGTTCCTGACTCTAAAACCAAAAGGTCTGTGTTTGGCGAGGCCCTAGGTGTATTAAGCCAAAGCTTACTTAGAGTATTGAATTGCGTTTCATGATCCCATTCCTCATCATCTTTTATGAAATGTTTATAAGACAATGACATTCCCCATTCACTCCGGTTCACGGGGGTCTAACTCAGCCAATGGGCTTTCCAAATCCTGATTGCTAAAATACTTTCCCTTAGCCTCTAACCACAATCCCAACGATTCAAATTTGGAACAGCAATATTTACAGAAAAATCCTCTGTTTTCTCAAAACTCTTAACTTTCACTTAAGTGTGGCCAAATCGCAGAATGCAGCTCCAGTATCTGCCTAAACACAAGTAAAGAATAAAAAACCCACAAAATATTGACTGGGGCTTATTACAGGTCTTCAGCTTGATCAGCTGGTTGCTCCTTTGATGGCTTCTTCCCCCTGAGCGTTGAGCACATCAGCTACCCTTGCGGTAAGTGGGGCCCAGAGGTCGGTTTCAGGCCCAGGAACAGACTGTACCTGAGGAAGCTCATTTAAGATGAGTCCAGGTTGGAATTTATGCATAGGATGGTGCACGTGGAGAGGGAGAGTTTCTAACACATATTTAGACACAGCATTCATAGCTCTTCCTAACAACTGAATGTCTTGAAACCACACAAGTCCCTACTTGGGCCGGGTCTCCCTTACTCCCTGTTACACTAGGAGGGGCCTTCATGAATAATCTCTTAAAGAACTTAATTTCCAGCCCTTTCCTGGGTAAGCACTTTTAAAATCTCTTTGCCCTTTTGCTTTCTTGCCCTTGTGCCTAATTAATGGCTTTCAATTTACCTTATTTAATATCTTTTTATTCCAGCCCTGCTTCCCGCATCCTTAACGTCCCTGCGCATCTGGATTAGGGAGCAAGAATTCCAAAACGCCCGCACCTATTTTGCAAAGAAACCTGCCCGCTCTTCCACCCCAGTTGCTTCCCTTCTTACCAAATGCTTTCACCATGGCCCGGCCAATGCCACCAGTGCCCCCGGTCACTATGACCACCTTGCCCGGGTACCGCAGTCCACTTGTCATGCTAGCTCCTCTTCCTCTCGGCTCCCGCTGAATGAAAACCAGCCGGTTAGCGAAGTGCAAGTTATTACACCGCTTTCCCCGAGGGAGCATGCGTCACGTGTCGGAGAATGCTGGGAAATGTAGTCCTGGCTCTCTTCAAACATAAATTGAGACAGCGCGTCCTTTGCCTACCCGGGCTGCAAACGCTCCGTTCTCCCTGTCCTCATTTTAGCAGCTGATTATATTATAAAATCTCTCCCCAGAATTATTGAAAACTCGTTAGTCATAGAATTTATTCGGTTTTTTCCTGCAAGGGAATAAATCGCGTCCCAAAAGGTCAGGTCTATCCTTACTCCTTTCAGGAAGGGCTTCCTATTTTCCAGAACTAACAGAGATGTTACAGAGAGATGACTTCCCCTGGATGAAATGACAGCTTCAGTGGGCAAACTGTAGAATATACCAATCTCCAAATTTCCCCCTGCATAGACATTGCCCCCAAATCCCCCAAGAATTTCCCAAGACCTTAAAGAGCTAACAGGAATTCTGAAAATAAATAGAGCACATTTTTCCACCAAGCTAGCTCTATCCAGGCTCTGCACATCCACAACGCACCAGAGGGCAGCATGGTTATCTGGCAGGATAACCAGGTTATCTCTGGACAGGATGCCAGCAGATCTGGGGAGAGGAGGAATCTGTCCCTTTATAATATTTATTTATTGTTTATTAGCTTCATTCGTACCCCCACCTTTTTCCCCAGGGAGGACCCCAAGTGTCTTAACACCATTCTGCTCTCTGGCATTTTCTCCTCACAATGACCCAGTGAGGTAGGTTAGGCTGAGACAAAGTGACTGGCCCAAAGTTACCCAGCGAGCTTCATGACACAAGTGGGGATTCAAACCTGGGTCTTCCAGATACTCCCCTTTGGATTGTTTCATTGGTCAGTCCTAAAGATGTTGTGACTTTGTTGCTTCATCGTAGGGCATCTGTGTCTTGTTCTCTAACTTAATAATTAACAATAGTAATAATTAAGGAACTCAATGTACTGTGTTATTTTGTTGTCTTGCCAAGTTTTGGGGCATCTTATTTGTTTTGCCCCACTTGTGCCATGAAGGACGTGGTGAATGGGCATTTCTTGCCCAATAAAAAAGCCACAGCTGTGGTGCTTGGTTTCAGTCGCAGGAAGCAGGTCTGGGGCACGTTAGATGAGAAGAGAAGAGCACTCGTGTGGGATGAGACCAGTGGTTCATCTAATCCAGCATCTTGCCTCACACAGTGGCCAACTAGATGCCCTCAGATAGCCTACAAATATAACACAGAAGGCCAGGCCTCCCACTGCTGCTGCCCCCTGACACTTATATTCACAGGGTTATTGTCTCTGGTCATGGAGGATCCATTTAGGGCTGATTCACATGTTTAAAAGTCCACACACACACCGACATTATACAGAGATGTGAGGAGTTCCCTACTTGGAATTTAACTCCTAGGCACACATAGGCCTGATTCAGACTGGAACCCTGACACACAAAAGTAGGGGCTTTGGCCTCCCCTTCTACAGTTTCCCCCCAAAGAACTGCTACGGTACAGTTGTGTGGGTACCGTACCTGCCCAGTTCCCCAGCGCAGCAGCACCAGCTCATTGGAGCCACTTTGAGTCAGGAAAACAGCACAGGTAGAACGCTTAAGCCCCTCCTCCTCGCATGGAACATGTCCCAATCCAAATTGGAGCCCTGTGTGCCTCAGGGTTAAAATCCCAGAATGAACGCCAGGTACACATCTGACCCCCAAGTCCCTATGTATCCACCATGTGGGCTTTGTAAAGTATGAATTGGTCCTGATGGTCTCATCATTATCTGCCATCCCCAGAAAGTGGGACTTTTGGTGGATCGTCCTGAGCAAGGTCAATTGGAATGGTTCTCAGCAGGCACAGAAAGTCCATCTCTCTCAGGAGCAAACTGATTAATGAGCTTTGTTTGACAAAGGAGCACCCAGGGTTGCCAGCTTTGGGCTCAGAAATACCTGAGATGTTAGGGTGGAAGGGTGAGGCTTAGGGAGGGAAGGAACCTTGGTGGGTATAATGCCATACAGTCTGCCTTCCAAGGAAGCCATGTTCTCCAGGAGAAGTGGAATAAATGTTTTGGATGGATGGATGGATGGATGGATGGATGGATGGATGGATGGGCGGGCAATCTATGAAGTCTGAAGATCAGCTGTAATTGGGGAGATGGCAACCTGGCATCCATGTCCCTCCCTTATTCCCTAACAGATCCATGGCACAGTTTCTCCTTCATGTAGCCCAGAAAAGGAGGAGGACAAGATTTTGAAGTGCTTAAGAGCAGCATGTGATCCCAGAACCAATGTGGCCATCTAGTGCTCAGTGACTATGAAAAAGATGCTGGCATTCTCATCCATTTAGGAACACCATGAATTCATATTAGACAGGCCTGGGACACTTTAGATTTTGAGGCCCTGGCAGTAATTTAAAAAAAAAAAAAGATGGTAACGTAGGATGCGCATGAAAACAATTTGCAAAACTGATCAAATGCCATAAAATGATCAAGTGTAGAAATCTGAGGCCCTCTGTGAATGTGAGGCCCAGACCAAATAGCCCTCCTGAGACCTTCTCCACCTGTGATAGACCCTAGTTCATCTAGTTCTATTTGGCCATTTTGATCTCTGTGCTTAGACCTACAGCTATAAACACCTGTCTAAAACAACTGATAAGGGATCAGGGAAGTGAGACGTGGGATTTAATAGTGCTTAATGGCATGAGATTTCTCTTTCCAGCCCTGAGACTGTCACACCCATGAGAGATTTCAGGAAAGACAAAAATACCTCAAAAGTGTTTAGGTTGTTTGAACTGGGGTGGTGCGGTGTATTTAATGAATACAATGTGGTGAAGAATTTCACTCCAGGTTACATCACACTACAAAATACCACTTTCATCTTAAGAAGTTTTTTTGTTGGTACAAAGACAGGAAACGAGAGCAATTTCCCTCAAACACACCTTTCTCATTGATGGCTCTTGCACCCAGTCCTCAAGGCTTGGTTACGCAAAGACTACTAGAACAAAATAGGAGTCAATTGCACCTTTAAAACCAACTTCGTTTTATTCAAAATGTAAGCTTTTGTGTGCATGCATGCACACTTCTTCAGACGAGTGAAGAAGTGTGCATGCACACGAAAGCTTACGTTCTGAATAAAACGAAGTTGGTCTTAAAGGTGCAATCAACTCCTATTTTGTTCTACCACTTCAGACCAACATGGCTGCCTACTTGGATCTATCTGCAAAGACTACTAGTTTACAGAGAACAATCAAAGGACCATCTCACTCTCTGCTGGGAATGTAACCCCAAATGATAAGACTGTATTTCTTTCTGGAAAGGACAGGAAGGAAAGGGCTGACATAGGAAGGGGAACAGAGGAGTTAAACTCCTTGAACATGAGGGAACAAGGTCTATTTGGGGGTCCATTTTGCAATGGGCAATTGAGGCAGATCCCATTTGGATGACCATGTGCAGCTAACAAAAGCGTAGGCAGCCCAAAGAAAGTGGGAGCCAAACTCGCTTAACATAAGAGCCACATAGAATAAATGTCAGATGTCTGAGAGCCACAAGACATGAATATCGAATGTTGGCGGGTGGGAGGAAAATAGATGGAGGGGGGAGAGGTGGAAAGAAAGCAACTTTAAATGCATTCTCCAAGCAACGGCTGGCTTCGCTTGGAGAAGTGATTTAAAGAGAGAAATGCCTTCTCCAAGCCAGCTGATGGGGCGATGGAGGCTTCAAGAGCCACACAAGATGTGTGAAACTCCTAAGCTGCAGTTTGGCCACCCCTGCTCCAGGTAATAGATGGCTGAATGTGAGACACATGGGGAGTGGGAAAGACAGCAGCAAGTTGGAGGGCAAGTCGCTCTCTGTGGAAATTGAAGGTGTGTTACAGTCCTACAGTATTCACTACAAAGTCATCCTCTATTTCTGGTGACCTTGTGACCTGAGGAAATGAAAGCCTCAAGTATGTCTCTGTAATTCTCCACCCTCACAGAAACTGGTAATTAGTGCACCTTCTTTCATTGGATGTGGTGGGTGTTTCTCAAGAGTGGTATATTTATTGCATACATGTAATGAAACAGTCTACTCCTCCTCTAATATCTGTGTGACTTAGTTTGGTCCTATTGGGTGGAGCTCTAGTTTCAGTTTCCAGTTTTTGAATTCATTAATGATCTGGAGTTGAAAGTAAGCAGTGAAGTGGCCAAGTTTGCAGATGACACTAAATTGTTCAGGGTGGTGAGAACCAAAGAGGATTGTGAGGCACTCCAAAGGGATCTGTTGAGGCTGGGTGAGTGGGCATCAACGTGGCAGATGAGGCTCAATGTGGCCAAGTGCAAAGTAATGCACGTTGGGGCCAAGAATCCCAGCTGCAAATACAAGTTGATGGGGTGTGAACTGGCAGAGACCGACCAAGAGAGATCTTGGGGTCATGGTAGATAACTAATTGAAAATGTCAAGACAGTGTGCGATTGCAATAAAAAAGGCCAACGCCATGCTGGGAAATATTAGGAAAGGAATTGAAAACAAATCAGCCAGTATCATAATGCCCCTGTATAAATCGATGGTGCGGTCTCATTTGGAATACTGTGTACAATTCTGGT